>NC_042974.1:38952656-39267656 GCF_901001165.1 Salmo trutta | reverse complement strand
AGCAAATTTGGCTCAAGTGCTTTGCTCAAGGGCACAGACAGGTTTTTCACCTGGCCGGCTCGGGTATTCGGGCCAACGCTCTAAACAATGCCATGATGGTGGGTGGTAACATTCAAATAAAACCCAGCCCTGAAACATAGGACATACAAATTATTTTCAGCCTATCACAGGAAGAGATACCACATTCACACAGATTTGCAAGAAGTGGGAAGTTTGGATTTGTCACTTAAAGCCCAAATATATCGTACTTTGACTAATATGATGACTTATTGACTTAAATTGTTGTGCAACATCTTGGGTAAGCTCTGGCCATCTTCCACCTCAAAAGTGGATTTCTATTGGTGTGGGCATTTAACAATTCCATCATCTAGTTTTTTGTTGTTGTATACAATTCTGCATTTTATTAGATCTACACCCATCAATAGTATGATTTAATACTAATTAAAACATCAATGAGGATCAGAAATACCTATCCATCAAGTTACTACAGTACTTCCAAAATTGAAACTAGGACAGTAGCAACCTCTAGGACAGAATGGAGCAAAAACTAGCGTACACATGGCCATAAAGCATCCCCTGCTCAGTATTATCTATACATTCAGTAAATACATATCATATATACATTCATTTGTCGGGCCCTGGTCAGGTTACCTAGTCCTCAAATCCAGCTGATCTGCGGCGCTGGGTCCAGGCTTCATCCCTGCGATCAGGTCTGAAGTAGCCAGAGTTACCCACTCTCTCACTAGGGCCTTTGGGGAACGCCCGTCCTAACTGGGAGGGGTGCGTTCTACCCTCCTGGGGACAGGACTGTGACAGCTGATAACCTGCTGACCTAGAATCAGGGGACAGTGCAACAAACCTCAGACACAAAACCAATGCTTCAACAGGCAGCAGGTAACGATGACAGACTCAGGATTAGTGGAGAAGATAAAACTCAGAATCATTACTAATGAATAAGGACAGAAAATCTCATTTGCGACAAGGGATCCCTATGTATAATTTATATGTAACCATGTCCTAACCTTTGAAACTGGAAACTCAGCATTGTAATCAAAGTGAGACACTAAAAGCACAGGCCAAAGCTCATGGGCCCCAACTACAGAAGACGTAGATCATGTATATCAATAGTAAAAAATGAAGTTCACAAACTCGCCTGCTTTTGGTTATTCTATGAGGTCCATTTTCAGCTGTCTGGTGCTGCAGGGGAGATGAAAAGATGTCAGGTATTTATACTGTTTACACCAAAGCTCAAAAGCTGATATTATCCAGTTCTGGAATGTTTGGAAGGTTATCGTGCTTCCCTTTTCTAGATAAATACGGAGGAAGAAAACATCTGAATAGGCTTCCTCTCAACTCCCCAACTGAATCTGGGAGGCCAGTTACGATCAACAGTTCTCACGAGGGTTCAAATGTGTAACAATTATGATATTCTCTACTCTCTCCCCAACCGTCTTTCCGTTGCCATCTAAAAAAAAGTAAGAGCAGCTGCCACAAAATACTTTGAAAAGGAATCTGTCATTGTAAACACATTGCTGTCAGTAGTAGGAAACAGGCTTGATATTGTACAGTACCATGTAATCGGTGTAGGTTGGTGGACTGGGGGAGCTCTGATAGTACTCCAGTAGCCTCTCAGCCAGGGTGATGCGTTTGAGCAGGTTCTCAATGAAACGTTGGATCCGAACTTTACCACATATCTCATGCTGGGCTGCAGCCTCCAGAAAATTCTGAATGGTGATGACTTCTCTGAAAAAAAATAAGAAAAAATAAGAAACAAAACAGAGATACAAATTCAAAACTTGAGGGGGGAACAATGGGGGGAGTATCTAGTAACATGCTAAAGAATGGTGCTACTGCAAAAATTATAGTAACTCCATTAGCAACAGCAACAATCTAAGGAGTTACCAGATTAGTATACTGTCTGCCATTTGACCTCATGATTATGATTTTGACTAACAATACTGTAAGGAAATGTTAAGACTGAGTTACTGGCTCAGACACTACTCACTGTTCTCTCCTCTCCAGCTCGTACTCTGACTCGTTCAGCTGCTCCTTTAGTGTGGCGATCACCATCACGGCCATGTCCACCTGGTGGCTCAGCGCCCTCTCCCGCTCCTGTACCTCCTGCCTCTCCTGGGCCAGGTGCTGGGAGTGGGCACGCTCACACAGCAGCTCTGTGTCCGTCTGGGCCAGCTCTGTGCTGACCCTGTGCAGCCTCCTCTGCATGGTGCTGTCCGCTGCCAACAGGACCTTGGCAAGCCTGCGCCGGACCGACACCTCCCCAGCACAGACACTCCACTCTGGGGACACTGCCTCAGGCTCGCTGCCTGGCTCTGGAGGGTTGTCAAATGGAAAGGGGATATGATCTGTCCCAGGGCTGGACTTGTGGAATTTTAAATCATCTTTACGGGCCTCTTCTTCCTCTTCCTCAGTCTGTATCTCCTCCGCTGCCTGCGTCCCCACACTATGTGTACGACACCTCTCTATGCAGCTAGTTACCTCTTGTGTGTCACTCAGGGAGCGCACATGCAGGACTCTCTCTGGGTGAGAGTGCCCCCTACGGGTCGGGAGGCTCAGCTCATGCATGGTGTGGTAGTAGCTGTGGCTGTATTCCAGGTGGTCTCTCAAGGAGGCCAGGCTATGGAACCTCTCATGCTCCCCACACCGATGGCACCTAAATGGGAGCTGGGAGTCCGCAGATGCCCCACAAGCCTGCCCATTCTCAGTGATGAGAGAGGTCCTCCTGGCGCATACCTTCGCCTGCATTTCACCTACGACCTGGAAGCTAAACACACAATGGTTACAGTAAGCTGACATATGACTGATATACGTAATCCAACTACAGTAGACTTACGACAGCAGGTAGCCTAGTGGTTAGAGCATTGGACTAGTAACCGAAATGTTGCAAGATCGAATCCCCAAGCTGACAAGGTAAAAATCTGTCCTTCTGCCCCTGAACAAGGCAGTTAACCCACTGTTCCTAGGCCATCATTGAAAATAAGAATTTGTTCTTAACTGACTTGCCTAGTAAAATAAATGTAAAAAAATACACAGCTATATTACTGCAATTGATTAATATTCAACAATAGGCTATTAAATCAAGCCTACATTTGTTTAAATCAAAACCAATTGGCTGTTTCATTTATTCATTCTGTCACCTAACTGACAACCAAGGTTGCAAAAGCCGAAAACGAAGTGGCCTGCAGATCCTTATCAACAACCAGCCAACAATAGATGAATATGGCAATATGGTTGACGACAGAATCATGTAAATACAATTAAAGTATTCAGCTAAGCGATGGTACATAAGGGCTCTCGATATTAACTGTGTATAACAGCTTGTCGTAAATGTAACAGGTCATTTTTAAAAGGCTAACTATTAGCTAACGCTGCTAGAATTTCCATGCATGTCTCATCACTACTAACGTTAGCTAGCTAGTTAGCCAGGCTGCGGCTGCCAATACACAGCTCCATGGTGTTTTATATTACACCATGATCTATTTCGAGCTACTGATGCATGTAATCTCGCATAAACATATAGTTTACCTGTATTTGCATGATGATGTCATGCAAAAAAGCAAGAATTCCCCACACAAATTTCCTGCGTAGGGTTGTGAAAATGTTAGTCAGCCGAGAGCAATGAACACAGCCTCCCCTACTGTAGGCCTACCTGGGAATGGTTATGTATAAGCTAGTGACGATAAGCAACCAAATATCAATGTTGCTAATTCAGTAAAATAGCTACAATATCGCGTTTACTGGCTACAAATTCGAACCAGAACAGTGCCTTCATTGGGCCTTGTAATCAGCGTTGCACATAATGGCATAAATATTCTTCGCCGTCAAATACATTTTTGAATGGAATTTAAAATAGTCATAATTTCCAACTAAGTTAATTAATAAGAAATTATGTTATTAACTGTCAGGCCGTTAAAAATCGTATTTTTTTGCATTGAATTCCATAATGTGCATCTCAGACAGTGGTGAGGAGGAATCTACCGTGTCCGGAAGCGACCCTTCATTTTCTTGATACAGACAGTGCAGAAGAGGCAAAGGAAGTGGCCCAACTCGACGGAAAATCTGTCTCCCTCCAGCAGGTGGCGTTTTTTTACCCCCCCAAGGAAGGATAGAAGTTTCGTAATGCTTTAGGTTGTTACAAGTGTACTGATGAGTAGGACACGTGACTTCCCGGCAATTTTGAAAAAAACGAAAAACACTTTGGCTGCATTCCAAACACTTAAGACACACTGGCTGCGTTTCAAACTCAGAAAAGACACCCTAGATGTATGCCCTTGGGGCAATTCCCGTCAACAATTTGGACATTGGTCCAAACGATTAGCCAAACAAGAAATACATAAAAAAAAAAAAAAGATTAGCCAAACAAGGGAAGTTCGCAACGTAAGGCCTTCAGCCCTTGTTTTTGATTGAGTTTGCAATTGTATTCACCTCGGGGCCAGAAACACCCAATAATTAAATTCGAGATGATTGTACACCCGCTAAGAAAAGACCTCAAAAATGTAAAACCTCAACATACAAGTGTAAGTAAAAACGAATGTAAATGAGTTTGAAATTGTGCTACTAATACCCATGACGCACAAACACTTCTCGTAAAAGTAATGATGTTTTTGTTTGGTTAGCTTTTGGAAATTGTAGAAATAAAACATTTTCCTTCAGAAGTTCCAGCTAGGCAGGTTAACGTTAGTTAGCTAATTAATTTGCTAGCTATCATACAGTAGGAGTATATGAATAATTATATAGTTAATATAAGTAGACATGCAATCATAATTGACTGTAGAGTATATAAAGCACCCACAAGCTAATGGTGGCTGAAAACACAATCATCTCGGGATAAATAGTGACGCATTTCCGGGCAAGGTGGTCCATTTAAAAATCATTCCTTCCTTCCTCCCTTGCCCTACAAGTGTATACTCATCAGACATCATTGTGTTTTCAGCCACGGGTAGCTTGTGGGTGCTTTATATGCTCTACAGTCAATTATGTTTGCATGTATACTTACATAACTATATCATTATTAATATAGGGTGTGTCTTTTATGAATTTGAAATGCAGCCTTTATATTGGAGTTGTCTCGTATGGCTATGCATATTCTTGGCATGAGGCTGATAGCGTAGCATTTTTTACATTTTTTATTAATAACAAACAAAAGAGGAATAATCACATGCAAACAAGAATATATACAAACTATTTACATTGCCAGGAATACTACACAAACAAATCATATTCATTAATAATACAACAAGCCATACGAGACAACTCCAATATAAAGGCTGCATTTCAAATTCATAAAAGACACACCCTATATTAATAATGATATAGTTATGTAAGTATACATGCAAACATAATAAGAAGGGCTTTATAAATACATTTGATTTGATTTGAGTTTAGGTTTGGATTTAGACTATTTGCATTTGTGAACAGGAAATGTACCAAATATACAACGTTCAGACCTTACAGTGAAATGCTTACTTACAAGCCCTTAACCAACAATGCAGTTTTAAGAAAATACATACAAAAAGTGAGAGATAAGAACAACAAATAATTAAAGAGCAGCAGTAAATAACAATAGCGGGGCTATATACAGGGGGTACCGGTACAGAGTCAATGTGTCAATGTGCGGGGGCCACTGGTTTCAAGGTAATTGAGGTAATTATGTACATATAGTTAGAGTTATTAAAGTGGCTATGCATAAATAATAACAGAGCAGCAGTGTTGGGGGTTCAATGCAAATAGTCTGGGTAGCCATTTGATTAGCTGTTCAGGAGTCTTATGGCTTGGGGGTAGAAGTTGTTTAGAAGCCTCTTGGACCTAGACTTTGTGCTCCGGTACCGCTTGCTCTGCGGTAGCAGAGAGAACAGTCTATGACTAGGGTGTCTGGAGTCTTTGACAATTTTTAGGGCCTTCCTCTGACTCTGCCTGGTATAGAGGTCCTGGAAGCTTGACCCCGGTGATATATTGGGCCGTACGCACTACCCTCTGTAGTACCTTGTGGTCAGAGGCCGAGCAGTTGCCATACCAGGCAGTGATGCAACCCGTCAGGATGCTGTCGGTGGTGCAGCTGTAGAATCCTTTGTGGATCTGAGGACCCATGCCAAATCTTTTCAGTCTCCTGAGGGGGAATAGGTTTTGTTGTGCCCTCTTCACAACTGTCTTGGTGTGCTTGGACCATGTTAGTTTGTTGGTGAAGTGGACGCCAAGGAACTTGAAGCCTCAACCTGCTCCACAACAGCCCCATCGATGAGAATGGGGGAGTGCTCGGTCCTCCTTCTCCTGTAGTCCACAATCATCTCCTTTGTCTTGCTCACAATTAGGGAGAGGTTGTTGTCCTTGCACCACACGGTCAGGTCACTGACCTCCTCCCTCTAGGCTGTCTCATCATTGTCGGTGATCAGCAAACTTAATGATGGTGTTGGAGTCGTGTCTGGCTGTGCAGTCATGAGTGAACAGGGAGTACAGGAGGGGACTGAGCACGCACCCCTGTGGAGCCCCCGTGTTGAGGATCAGCGTTGGGGATGTGTTGTTACCTACCCTTACCACCTGGGGGTGGCCCTTCAGGAAGTCCAGGATCCAGATGCAGAGGGAGGTGTTTAGTCCCAGGGTCCTTGGCTTGGTGATGAGCTTTCGATGGCACTTTGGTGTTGAACGCTGAGCTGTAGTCACCTAATAGCATTCTCACATAAGTGTTCCTTTTGTCCATGTGGGAAAGGGCAGTGTGGAGTGCAATAGAGATTGCATCATCTGTGGATCTGTTGGTGCAGTATCCAAATTGGAGTGGGTCTAGGGTTTCTGGGATAATGGTGTTGATGTGAGCCATTCAAAGCATTTCATGGCTACAGACGTAAGTGCTACGGGTCGGTAGTCATTAAGGCAGGTTACTTTAGTGTTCTTCAGCACAGGGACTATGGTGGGCTGCTTGAAACATGTTGGTATTACAGGCTCAGACAGGGAGGTTGAAAAGGGAAGTTGAAAATGTCAGTGAAGACACTTGCCAGTTGGTCAGCAGATTTTCAGAGTACACGTCCTTGTAATCCGTCTGGCCCAACAGCCTTGTGAATGTTGACCTTTTTTTTTCTTCTTCTTTTATTTCACCTTTATTTAACCAGGTTGGCTAGTTGAGAACAAGTTCTGATTTGCAACTGCGACCTGGCCAAGATAAAACATAGCAATTCGACACATACAACAACACACAGTTACACATGGAATAAACAAAACATACAGTCAATAATACAGTAGAACAAAAGAAAACAAAACGTCTATATACAGTGAGTGCAAATGAGGTAGGTTAAGGCAATAAATAGGCCATGGTGGCGAAGTAATTACAATATAGCAATTAAACACTGGAATGGTAGATGTGCAGAAGATGAATGTGCAAGTAGAGATACTGGGGTGCAAAGGAGCAAGATAAATAAATAAATAAATAAATACAGTGTGGGGATGAGGTAGGTAGATCTGGGCTGTTTACAGATGGGCTATGTACAGGTGCAGTGATCTGTGAGCTGCTCTGACAGCTGGTGCTTAAAGCTAGTGAGGGAGATGTGAGTCTCCAGCTTCAGAGATTTTTGCAGTTCGTTCCAGTCATTGGCAGCAGAGAACTGGAAGGAAAGACGACCAAAGGAGGAATTGGCTTTGGGGGTGACCAGTGAGATATACCTGCTGGAGCGCGTGCTACGAGTGGGTGCTGCTATGGTGACCAGTGAGCTGAGATAAGGTGGGGTTTTACCTAGCAGAGACTTGTTTAAAGGTCTTACTCACATCGGCTGCGGAGAGCATGATCACACAGTCATCCGGAACAGCTGATGCTCTCAAAGCATGTTTCAGTGTTACTTGCCTCGAAGCGAGCAAAGAAGTTATTTAGCTCGTCTGGTAGGCTCGTGTCACTGGGCAGCTCTCGGCTGTGCTTCCCTTTGTAGTCTGTAATAGTTTGCAAGCCCTGCCACATCCGACGCTCGTCGGAGCCGGTGTAGTACGATTCAATCTTAGTCCTATATTGACGGTTTGCCTGTTTGATGGTTCGTCGGAGGGCATAGCGGGATTTCTTATAAGCTTCCGGGTTAGAGTCCCGCTCCTTGAAAGCGGCAGCTCTAATCAAATCAAATGTTATTTGTCACATACACATGGTTAGCAAATGTTAATGCGAGTGTAGCGAAATACTTGTGCTTCTAGTTCCGACCATGCAGTAATATCTAACAAGTGATCTAACCTAACAATTTCACAACTACCTTATACACACAAGTGTAAAGGAATGAATAAGAATATGTACATAAAAATATATGAGTGATGGCCGAACGGCATAGGCAAAAATATATGAATGAGTATTGGCCGAATGGCATAGGCAAGATGCAGTAGATGGTATAGAGTACAGTATATACATATGAGATGAGTAATGTAGGGTATGTAAACATTATTTAAAGTGGCATTGTTTAAAGTGGCTAGTGATACATTTATTACATCAAGATGCAGTAGATGGTATAGAGTACAGTATATACATATGAGATGAGTAATGTAGGGTATGTAAACATTATATAAAGTGGCATTGTTTAATAAAGTGGCTAGTGATACATTTATTACATACATTTTTCCATTATTAAAGTGGCTAGAGTTGAGTCAGTATGTTGGCAGCAGCCACTCAATGTTAGTGATAGCTGTTTAAGAGTCAGATGGCCTTGAGATAGAAGCTGTTTTTCAGTCTCTCGGTCCCTGCTTTGATGCACCTGTACTGACCTCGCCTTCTGGATGATAGTGGGGTGAACAGGCAGTGGCTCGGGTGGTTGTTGTCCTTGATGATCTTTTTGGCCTTTCTGTGAAACCGGGTGGTGTAGGTGTCCTGGAGGGCAGGTAGTTTGTCCCCGGTGATATGTTGTGCAGACCTCACTACCCTCTGGAGAGCCTTACGGTTATGGGCGGAGCAGTTGCTGTACCAGGCGGTGATACAGCCCGACAGGATGCTCTCGATTGTGCATCTGTAAAAGTTTGTGAGTGTTTTTGGTGACAAGCCGAATTTCTTCAGCCTCCTGAGGTTGAAGTGGCTACCCTTTAGCTCAGCGCGAATGTTGCCTGTAATCCATGGCTTCTGGTTGGGGTATGTACGTACAGTCACTGTGGGGACGATGTCCTCGATGCACTTATTGATAAAGCCAGTGACTGATGTGGTGTTATACTCAATGCCATCGGAAGAATCCCGGAACATATTCCAGTCTGTGCTAGCAAGACAGTCGTGTAGTTTAGCATCTGCTTCATCTAACACACTTTTTAATAGACCGAGTCACTGGTGCTTCCCGCTTTAATTTTTGCTTGCAAGCAGGAATCAGAAGGATAGAGTTATGGTCAGATTTGCCAAATGGAGGGCGAGGGAGAGCTTTGTACATGTCTCTGTGTGTGGAGTAAAGGTGGTCTAGAATTGTTTTTCTCGCTCTGGTTGCACATTTAATACGCTGATAGAAATGAGATTAAACTGATTTAAGTTTCCCTGCATTAAAGTCCCCGGCCACTAGGTGCGCCACCTCTGAATCAGCGTTTTCCTGTTTACTTATGGCAGAATACAGTTCATTGAGTGCGGTTTTAGTGCCAGCCTTGGTCTGTGGTGGTATGTAGACAGCTACGTAAAATACAGATGAAAACTCTCTAGCTAGATGGTGTGGTCCACAGCTTATCATGAGATACTCTACCTCAGGCGAGCAAAACCTTGAGAATCCAGGTGAAAGCTATGATCCCTTATTGATGTCAACTGTTTAACCCTGAGACTTCCTTAGATATCGTGCACCAGCTATTGATTACAAATATGCATAGGCCCCCGCCTCGTATCTTACCAGAGGCTGCTGTTCTGTCCTGCCGATAGTGTATAACCCGCCAGCTGTATGTTCTTAATGTCGTCGTTCAGCCACGACTCGGTGAAACATAAGATTTTACAATTTTTAATGTCCCGTTGGTAGGATATACATGCTTTCAGTTCATATCATTTATTTTCCAGCCATTGAACGTTAACTAGCAGAACGGAAGTCAAGGGCAGATTAGCCACTCGTCGCCTGATCCTCACAAGGCATCCTGATCTCTTTCTGCAAAACCTATGTTTCCATTTCCAGCGAATCACGGGGATCTGGGCCTGGTCGGGTGTCTGTAGTATATCCCTTGCGTCTGACTCATTGAAGAAGAACTCCTCATCCAATTTAAGGTGAGTAATCCCAGTTCTGATGTCAAGAAGCTCTTGAGGGTAGGGCTGCCATCTTATCGGCACTTAACCAACCATGCTATTTTGTTTGTTTTTCGTGTTGTTCATAACTTGTTTTGTACACAATGTTGCTGCTACCGTCTCTTATGGCCGAAATGAGCTTCTTGACATCAGAGCAGTGGCTTCTTCCTCGCTGAGAGGCCTTTCAGGTTATGTCGATATAGGACTCATTTTACTGTGGATATAGATACTTTTGTACCTGTTTCCTCCAGCATCTTTACAAGGTCCTTTGCTGTTGTTCTGGGATTGATTTGCACTTTTCGCACCAAAGTACGTTTAACTCTAGGAGACAGAACGCGTCTCCTTCCTGAGCGGTATGACGGCTGCGTTGTCAAATCAAATCAAAAATTATTTATATAGCCCTTCGTATATCAGATGAAATCTCAAAGTGCTGTACAGAAACCCAGCCTAAAACCCCAAACAGCAAGCAATGCATGTGAAAGAAGCACGGTGGCTAGGAAAAACTCCCTAGGAAAAACTCCCTAGAAAGGCCAAAACCTAGGAAGGCTATGAGGGGTGGCCAGTCCTCTTCTGGCTGTGCCGGGTGGATATTATAACAGAACATGGTCAAGATGTTAAAATGTTCATAAATGACCAGCATGGTCAAATAATAATAATCATAGTAGTTGTCGAGGGTGCAACAAGCACGTCCGGTGAACAGGTCAGGGTTCCGTAGCCGCAGGCAGAACAGTTGAAACTGGAGAAGCAGCATGGCCAGGTGGACTGGGGACAGCAAGGAGTCATCATGCCAGGTAGTCCTGAGGCATGGTCCTAGGGCTCAGGTCCTCCGAGAGAAAGTAAGAGAGAAAGAGAGAATTAGAGAGAGCATATTTAAATTCACACAGGACACCGGATAAGACAAGAGAATACTCCAGATGTAACAGACTGACCCTAGCCCCCCGACACAAACTACTGCAGCATAAATACTGGAGGCTGAGACAGGAGGGATCAGAAGACACTGTGGCCCCATCCGATGATACCCCTGGACAGGGCCAAACAGGCAGGATATAACCCCACCCACTTTGCCAAAGCACAGCCCCCACACCACTAGAGGGATGTCTACAACAGTCTGGATATCATAAGGTGAATGCACCAATTTGTAAGTCGCTCTGGATAAGAGCGTCTGCTAAATGACTTAAATGTAAATGTACAACCGCCAACTTACCGTCCGAAGACCAGGCCGAGTATAGCCCACAAAAATATCCGCCATGGCACAACCCAAGGGTTGTCCCAGGGTGTTTATACTTGCGTACTATTGTTTGTACAGATAAACATGGTACCTTTAGGCGTTTGGAAATTGGAGGTCTACAATTTTTTTTCTGAGGTCTTTGCTGATTTCTTTTGATTTTCCCATGATGTCAAGCAAAGAGGCACTGAGTTTGAAGGTAGGCCTTGAAATACATCCACAGGTACACCTCCAATTGACTCAAATGATGTCAATTAGCCTATCAGAAGCTTCTAAAGCCATGACATCATTTTCTGGAATTTTCCAAGCTGTTTAAAGGCACAGTCTACTTAGTGTATGTAAACTTCTGATCCATGAATTGTGATACAGTGAATTCTCAATGAAATAATCTGTCTTTAAACAATTGTTGGAAAAATGACTTGTGTCATGGACACAGTAGATGTCCTAACCGACTTGCCAAAACTATAGTTTGATAACAAGAAATTTGTGTATGTAACCTAAGTGTATGTAAACTTCCGACTTCAACTGTAGCTTCGACTGGATGCTGTGTACAGGTTGCTGGCTCGGACTCAGGTTTCATGGTAGAAGTGATGAAGGACCATAGTGAATGCCATTGTCACCATTACATCAGCCGTTTAGAGGGGGTGAGGTTCACACGGTTCTCGGCCGAATTATCCCTTCCATGCATCTAGATAGCATCTGTGGTCACCTTTGCCATAAGAGAGAGAGGACAGATCAGAACAACAGTTTAGTTTAGGAAATCCAAACAAATTATTTACTGTATGACGAATTATTACTACTACCAATTTTCTTAGTACAGATTTCTAAGACAAATGACAAAGAGAATAACAACACACAGTTTTAAACATTTTTCCCTTCAAATTGGCTTATTCTCCCCTATTATCTTGACGATCTCACTGCAGAGTTACAAGGTCAGGGAGTCAGAGGGATAATCCTTAGGGAGAAATCCCGACCATCCAGCAGACCCAATCTTGTGAGATTTGTATTGAAGCAAGACAAAAACAAACAACACAACAACAGCGATACACTTCTTAATATAAAACTAGAGGTGGGGAAAACTTCAATCTGTTTGGAGTAACTGTCAACCATTAACAACATATATATTTTTTCCTTTTACAGGCAGGCATGTGAAGAATATCAATTTGTACATTTACCAAAGAGCCTCAGGGGACTGGTAATTCCCCCTTTGGACACATGACTCACATCGTGATTCATGCATCCAAAAAACAACAACACTGCCTGTTAAATCAAAATAACAAATACAATTATAATTACAACCCTTGATGACTCCATCTTAACTTAATTGTATCCCATAAGGTAATTCAAGGAATAGTAAAATAGACTAGAGATAGGTATGCTTTCTCTCTCTCTGTCCTTCTCGTGGGCCAAATCACACATAGGACTATTGCTAAATTATAAACTTCTTCTAATTACTGGTGTTGACATAGCCCATTTAAATCTCACCCAATGTCTCTACTCTTTCTAGTGAGAGTGATCAGGCCTCACCAGAAAGTCAGATCAGAGGTCATTCAGCCACATTAAGTGAGTGTTTCTTTCCCTGTAACTCAGACATTATTTAAAGATATTTCAAACGTTTTGTGTATCAGGTTTACATTGGGTTGTTCAGTACATTTCTTATCTAGAGAATGTACGTGTGTGCAACCAAAACTCTGACAATAGATACTTCAGAAAATTAAATTAGTGTGCCCTTTAACCTTTTCACGTGTGCGTTCCAAATATCTCTAACCGTCGCCCTGCGTGCGTTTTTAATGCGCATGATGTCAGAATGCTCTCACTGTTCCAAAATGTGATTGTTACGTAACAGGACAGCTAACCCGCTCTGCCCTCAAACCAAGGCACACTGCCTGCTCATTATCTATAGATTATGTTTCAACTTGTCAATTTCTAATTATTTTCTAACAACAGTTTCAATTGAGGTGTGTTCTGCCTCCTTGTTAATTTCCATAAGAAGTAGCCCATTTCACTGTTGTGGACAGTTTATGTTTGAGGCTTTACTGAGCGGACAAACTTCTCTCTTCAACGAGAGCCCAAGCACTTCCCTATTGTTTCCCCAGATCAAGTATGAAGACATTGTGCATCTCTAGTCAGAACAGGCCTTGCCCAAATGTTTTCCCCCAGCACATTTTCTGGCCGGCGCCCGCATTGCCTTCCTGGTTGTTTTTCTTACAAATTGGACTTTGGACATGTGTGCGTTCATATCAAAGTAAGTGGCTTATTTTCTGTATATCATGTTGTCGTTTATGTTTTATTTACATGTTTTCAAGTTCTGGTGACAAATCATGCATTCTGATTCTTGCATATTGTAATAGACACATATGATGTGTGTAAAATACTTTTTTTGAATGTTGTACTAATTATGATTAGCTAATGCTGAGATATTTGCCGGCTATGTGTGGTGCCATGTTTGTTGACATCATACAATGCATTCTGGTTGTCACGTAAGAGTCTGTCAGACCAAGGATGTTAAAACAAGGGATAGTTCACTCGATATTCAGGTCGGAAAGTCGGAGCTCTAGGAAGAGTCCCGAGTTCCCGAGTTGGATGACCGTTCAAAACAATTTTTCCCAGTCGGAGCTCGTTTTTCCCGAGTTCTCAGTTGTCTTGAACGCACTGAAGTTGGAAGTCTGAGATTTCCCCGTTGTTTTGAACACGGCATCAGACTGTAACTTTGGTACCTCAGGATTGCCAGCTCAGACCCCCCTTTCCAGGGGTTTTAGCTTATAAACTTCTCTTGTGTTTGCTCCCCATTTATTGATAAATCCCCATCATAGTAATATTTCCAGCGTCATATCCCCCCATGATACCTTCTCCCATTTCTACCCCCCATTGTCACACCCTGATCAGTTTCACCTGTCCTCGTTATTGTTGCCACCCCCTCCAGGTGTCGCTTGTGTATTTATCCCTGTGTTTCCTGTCTCTCTGTGCCAGTTCATCTTGTATGTTTCCAAGTCAACCAGCGTTTTTCCCGTTCTCCTGCTTTTTGCATTCTCCTTTTTCTAGTCGTCCCGGTTTTGACCCTTGCCTGTTTCTGGACTCGGTACCCGCTTGCCTGACTGTTCTGCCTGCCTTGACCACGAGCCTGTCTGCCACTCTGTACCTCCTGGACTCTGATCTGGTTTTGACCTTTTTGCCTGTCCACGACCATTCTCTTCCCTACCCTTGGATTAATAAACATTGTATGACTCCAACCATCTGCCTTCTGTGTCTGCATTTGGGTCTCGCCTTGTGCCTTGACACCCATGGACTTGAAAACCTCCCACAAATTAAATGAACCCCTCCCACAAACCCCCCTAAAATGGTTTCATCCCTGTTTAGCTTTCGCGTTATGGTTAGGCTGTGAGGTAAAAACATTTTATTCGCTTTGTGATTTGTCAAAAACGGTAAACGACTTGTCAAGTCATGTGCTCCTTTTCTTGTATACACTCTAACAAGTGCATCGATATATAATATGCTGAAAAGTGGCTAAAGTTAATATTTTTTAGGCAATGAGTGCAGCCATCTTTGACTTTGTTTATTTGCGTCATGGCAGCATCATGTTGTGGGGGTGCTTTGCTGCAAGAGGACTTCACAAAATAGATGGCATCATGAGGATGGAAAATGATGTGGATATATTGAAGCAACATCTCAAGACATCAGTCAGGAAGTTAAAGCTTGGTCACAAATGGGTCTTCCAAATGAACAATGACCCCAAGCATACTTCCAAAGTTGTGGCAAAAGGCTTAAGGACAACAAAGTCAAGGTATTGGAGTGGCCATCACAAAGCCCTGACCTCAATCCCATAGAACATTTGTGGGCAGAACTGAAAAAGTGTGTGCAAGCAAGAAGGCCTACAAACCTGACTCAGTTACACCAGCTCTGTCAGGAGGAATGGGCCAAAATTCACCCAACTTATTGTGGGAAGCTTGTGGAAGGCTACCCGAAACGTTTGACCCAAGTTAAACAATTTAAAGACAATGCTACCAAATACTAATTGAATGTATGTTAACTTCTGACACACTGGGAATGTGATGAAAGAAAAAAAGCTGAAATAAATCAGTCTCTACTATTATTCTGACATTTCACATTCTTAAAATAAAGTGGTGATCCTAACTGAGCTAAGGCAGAGGATGTTTACTAGGATTAAATGTCAGGAATTGTGAAAAACGGAGTTTAAATGTATTTGGCTAAAGTGCATGTTAACTTCCAACTTCAACTGTATACTTGAATCTGCTTCAATTCTGTACACAGTTCCATGCAATGGAAACAGATTATTGATTTAGATGACATTACCTTCTTACTTAAATCATTTGTGCTACCCAAACTATAGAACTGAGTAATAATAGTTGGAAATTGTAAAAAATGTCTCTTCAATTAGTCATACCTCTGTCCCAAATTTCCCCACAGTGTCCCTTACAGCCTGTTTGAGTTCAGTTAGTACTGGCTGCTATCTATTGTTCCGCAGGAAACGTATCTCTAACCCAAACACCAGATGGCGGCCTCTAATTTAATATCAGTCCCAATGCTCAATCCCTCTGTTCGTCATGTGACCTTATATTGAAATATTTATTCTTGAAATTACTAAGACGTTGCATTATTAGAGTGCTATCTGAAAGCCACTAATATTACCATTCACTTTGTTACTTTCACTAGTCTCCCTATCTGTTTCCGTCAACTAGGACTCCCTTCTTCCCAGTAGGAAAACCTTCTCAATCTCTTCTGCTAATACACTCTGTTCACTCTCAAACAATGTTCTGCTTTTCCCCCTATCGCAAGGTTAAAAAACAAAACAAACATGATACCTTTCTCCATATTGGAAAGCATTGTTTTGATTTTAGTATACCCTAACAATGTTACTCTATATATTCACATTTCTGTTGGATATTCACTTTCTGCTTCACACTTATTAAATGTCTATTATTTTAAGATTAACGTGTAATGCTCTGAATTTATAAAATACATCGGCCAATTCAGAAGGGAAGAGAAACTTTGGAGGGATCTTCCTTTTTTAAGGTAGCTCTCGAGACTAGAGTCTCTTTCTGGGATCAACTTTCACAATACCTGGGCTGGCGCTGGCTAGATGGCGTGCTCTATCCAAACTAAGTCTCTACCTAGCAAGTTAAACTCTCGTAATCCATTATGCAATCATATACATTGTTACTTTATCAAATCTAGTAACCCATTATACTATTAATTGATCTTAATACTTTTTACACCTCTTACGTACATCTATGTGTGGGTGTGCAAGTTGTATATTATTATTATTTATATTGTTTATATACTTCTTCAAATCTCTAGTAACCCATTGTACTCTTCATATGTTACTTTATCTCTAGTAACCCATTATACTTCCTTTACACTAGTGATCTCTAGTAACAGCATATTCAGGAATAGTACTTTCTCCTTTTACATCTCCACATACATAACGTTATACTATCAAACTCCACTGATGAGTCATGTTATCCTCGTTATCTCTAATGAGTCATGTTACCCTCTGAGACATGTTATCCTCATTGACATGTTACCCTTGATTGAGATCCTGAGACATGTTATCCTCTATCTGTAGATCTGACTGGCGGTGGTGGACCTAGGTATTTACATCCACACCCCCACATGTGCATCTTCAACGATTCTATTGTTACATCCTATGCACCATATGTATCTTCAACGGTTCTCTTGTCGCTACTTTCTATACATATAAAACACCCCGTACTCAATAACACTCGTGCTAGTAGTCCCAGACTACGGTGGACGGAATCTCTCGATAACCCTAGATAACATTAGAGATCGAAAAACTCAGCTCACACAGAACTCGTTGGGGTATTAATTCACCTCTTTCACACGTGAGCTAGTCCCCTGATAGCTCTCATTCACTCTGTAATTAATAGCTCAATTTCAATCCTCTTATTATCCAAATTTAAATCGAATTATTATCCACATTTCAAATTAGATTAACACATCCTTTCCACACTCACGCAACTTTCACATCCACATTTACTTAATGCTATTCCCAAACACACTCGGTAATCTCCCTTATTACCCATGCGCATCTATGCACCATATGTGTCTTTCCCATACATATATAATAACACCACTTGCTATTAGTAGTGGCCGCAGACCACGTAGACATTTGTCTTGTAAATGCCTACAGACAGCTGTCAGTGGGGGCTTTCCATGGTACCGTTACGCCCTCGTGCTAGTCTTCTCATAAGACTAGTGAATAGCCTTATAGAGATAACACTATGGGTACCTTTTATGCATTACTCACCTTCATTTTATTGGTTTTATCATTTATTTTGTTTTTAAACAGATTCATTTAAATTGACTTACTGAAATTCAGAAGACATGTCCCTCAATTGTTCGTGGATGATGTGTCTCCTCCTGGGCACCTTGCAGAAAGGATCTGGTCTGGGTGGGTTTCGTCGTCTTTTGGTCAGACGGGAATTTCCATCATGCTTCATAAAATGCACCAACGGTTTTTCTCGCAGACACTCACTGGAAAACTACGAAGGCAGAATCCCTAATCTAGTTTATGAAGCCAAATAGTTGTGGAAAATCTACGCAGGGACACTTGAAGTCGATCGTAAATTAATCATTGTTTATTAACAGTTAACTGGAAAGGTTCCAACAAACTTGATGCACCATAGTGAACGTCAGTGAGGAGCACTCTCGGGGCAGTCCTGTTAGATCTCTTATATACTGGTTACAGACACATTACATAGGCATAGTTCATAGGATTGGTTCCGGCATGTGTCTGGCACCATCTCCTATATCTTAACTTATAGAACATATTCTAGGCATTCTGCCAGATGGTCCTGAGGGGATCATGCTCCCCTTCATATCTTTACCAGGCACAGGCAGGAACCAAGGATTATATTATGACACTAAAGCAAGATTAACATTTTCAAGGCAGTCTCTTCACAAGATAACATTTTCCAAAACACTGGGTTACAATCACCAGACAGTCAACCACAGAAACAACTTTGTTGTTCCTCACACAGGATGTCACACACAACACATTGAAAGAGCATAGCAGACAATAAAGAGGCCGGTCTGGAGGCTAAGGGGCAATTGGACCAAAAAAAGTTTAAAGAAGCATTGCCATTTTATTGAGTGTACTGGTTGGGTAAAGAAAATTAGAAAGGAGTACTCTCTCAAGTCTTCAAAGACATCCGATTAGAATATCAACTATAAGATTTTCACTCTTAGCATGCACCCCCTAGAGGAAATGGAGCCGGGAGTACCCGGTGTGTGGTACTTTGCCACATCAATTTAAATAGCAGTCAATACCTGCCCTTTAAATGCATGCAACCCCTGCAAGCTGATTTCAAAACTTGATCCTCCAGAAAGTGGAGAGCAACACTTATGCAGCTCCACCACACAATACATTTAAAAAGCCATGTTTGACAGGATTGCCAACACAGACTGATGAGCTCAAATAGACAGAAGCCTTCTATATGGCAGACCATCCGAACTCATCTCTCGGCATGTCCAGCCCACTCATTATCTCAGCCAATCATGGCTAGTGGGAAGGTTGCTGACTTTTTCTGTGGCTTATCCAACAAGGCTCGTAATTTAACAATTTTATTCATGTTTATAGATGGCATGCAAGTTTGTTATTAAGGCACATGAAAGTTCACATGTTCGAAAAGGCATTTCTGCCAAAAAATGCATTTTGAGAAAAATATATGTTTTACGTTCAAACGGCTCTCCTGTGAAGTCATGACTTGCGACATACGCCCAGTTTCCTGAATTGGGTTACAAATGTGCCTGGCATTATAAATCATCAATATATATATATATATATATATATATATATATATATATAAGACAGATCCTGTTTGAGTCTTTGTTTAATAGCCTGCTGATTCCGTGAGCATCAAGCCTCACGCAATGATATGTCAAGTAAACAATTTCACAAATTCGGCTGTTTTAATTCTTTGATTTGCTGTAATAAAGGCTTTTTATCATTAGAACAGCTTCTCTAGCAGTGCGGCTTGACAGGGTTGTGTTTCAGAGGACACATGACTCGTGACCTTCGCATCTCCGTACGGGAGTTGCAGCGATGGATATCACAAAAATCTTTTCGAAAAATGGGGTAATATATATATATATATATATATATATATATATATATATATATATATATATATATATATAGAACATCTTCTCTGATATTATTTATAATTTATTTAGTGTTGTTGACACTGTTCCAAATTGTCCCCAAAATTATATTTATAATAATAATAATGCTCAATTTTCTTGATCTCCTTCTTCTTCTTCTTCTTATGATCATACTGTAGGTAATGTCATTATCTTTAGTAGGTTTAATATAGCAGTATAACCACCATTGTATAACCACCATTGAGGTGTAGGCCTAAGAGGGCATCCTGTTTAGTCTTAATACCGTAACTTACTTTGGCCTATATTTCAATACTTATATAGGCTACTGTATCAATCATTCATTCGTTAATGTCATCACACAGCATGCGAGTCATTCATGGTTTGAACTGCAGTCAAGCATTTTAGTTTTAAAATAAAATAAAGTGAGCCTTGGATAATTAGCTTAAACAATAAATAAAGCGGAAATTGCATTCACAAATGAAAGCGACTGTTATAAGTCTTTGCTGTAATAAAGGCTTGACAAAAAAATGCTACAACAGACTCTCTGGTACGCTTAGAATTTATTTAGTGTCTTTTACATTGTTCCAAACAGTCAAAAAATGTATATGGTAATCTATACAGCATCTGTTTGGCACACATAATATGCACGCAGCGCTTGCTCCTTACCCTCCTCTTCTTGATCTCCAGTAGTTTCCATAGGTCAAATGTCTTCCACAGATCTGACTTTCCCTTTACTTCCTGACCAACCAGTAAACATTCCCCTGTTTCGAGTTTATTTGTCACTTCCTCTTTATCCATTTTGCTGTCACGTGTTACGGTGTTCAGAGTTTGTTATAACCAATTTATTGATGTGATTATGATATGCTTTAGGTCAGGACATATTGGTCATGTGTATGTGATGCATACATGTGCCACGTAAAGAGAGTAAGGGTTGAGGGAATAGGGAATATTTTTCCTAAACAAATGAGGGATTTCGATAACAGAACTTTTCAGTTAAAAATGGCTGTAATTATGTTCAGCAACATGATAAACATTTTGATGTTCTGTGGTGGTCGCTGCACCAGGGAGGAGAGAGACACAATGGATGCTAGTCACACAGTCACTCACTGTTTTTTATACGTTTTTTTTTTAACATAGGGCAGCAAGTCTGAGCCCGGCCTGGCATAATCAAATCAATTGCTGGTCGGACTTCCTGTAGTCATTTGTTTGTCTTAATTATTTAATCAAACAGTGTGCTTAAAGCATCAGACAAGCTCAGTGAATATCGTTGATTTGATGAAAAAGCAAAGGATTTGTGAATATATGGAAAAATACACGTACTTTTTTGGGGGACGAATCGATTGGTCAAAAGAACAGATGCCTCTTGGTCAACCAATATTTTTTTCTCCATTGGGACAGCCCTAAATGTTAAAATACCGATCACCTGACACATTTAGTAATGACAGCATTTGCTTTCCAAACTGTATGTTTTTGCACGATTGTATTTTGAAATTTGGGAAAGGCAAATGACAGCTGTAACCAACTATAGGCATATAATCCATAGATGGCAGTTCCCAATCAAGTCAAGACTGGCAGCCATTGCTAGTGTACCCATGAGTTTAACAGTCAAATTGCCAGGTTTAGAGGTTCCAAAACCCTTTGATGGATGATATGTCTATGACCACAACATAACAAGCTGTTCCACAGACAGGAGAAGCAGGATGGGAGTAGGGAAAAAGGTGTGCTGCTGCTACAGGGACGGTGTGTTGCCTTGGCAAACGAAGACTTGTTTGCTACAACATCTTGCTTGTACGGTCACTGTGAGGATGACGTCATCAATGCACTTATTGATGAAGCCAATGACTGTGTGCCATCGGAAGAATCCCGGAACATATTCCAGTCTGTGCTAGCAAAACAGTCCTGTAGCTTAGCATCTGCTTCATCTGACCACTTTTTTATTGACCGAGGCACTGGTCCTTCCTGCTTTAATTGTTGCTTGTATTCAGGAATCAGGAGGATAGAATTATGGTCAGAATTGCCAAATGAAGGGCGAAGGAGAGCTTTGTACGCGTCTCTGTGTATGGAGTAAAGGTGGCCTAGAGTTTTTTTTCTCTCTGGTTGCACATTTAACACACTGATAGAAATTTGGTAAAACAGATTTAGGTTTCCCTGCATTAAAGTCCCTGGCCACTAGGAGCGCTGCCTCTGGATAAGCGTTTTCCTGTTTGCTTATGGCAGAATACAGCTCATTGAGTGCGGGCTTAGTGCCAGCATCGGTCTGTGGTGGTATGTAGACAGCTACGAAAAATACAGATAAACTCTCTAGGTAGATAGTGTGGTTTTCAGCTTATCATAAGATACTCTACCTCAGGCGAGCAAAACGTTGGAAATCCTTATTGATGTCAACTGTAAATCCACTTCAATCAGTGTAGATGAAGGGGAGGAGACAGGTTAAAGGATTTTTAAGCCTTGAGACAATTGAGACATGGATTGTGTATGTGTGCCATTCAGAGGTTGAATGAGCGAGACAAAATATTTAAGTGCCTTTTGACACCTTGTAGAGACCTACCTTTAGTGGTGGTGAGAGATCTAGAATATCTCTCAACTGAAAACATGTTACAAGTCATTATACAACTACTATAAATGGGAACACAAACCTTTGAATTATTAGCAACCTTCCGTTCCAGACATACTGTCAGCAAATTGCACAGTGATTAAGACTTAAGACATTGAGTTAGACCCAACACTGGCAAAATGCCTGCAATATGCCTTGAAATACAGGTAGCTGTCAATATAAAGGAAACACTTGAGTAAATGAGCAATACAAAGTATATTGAAAGTAGGTGCTTACACACAGGTGTGGTTCCTGAGTTTATTAAGCAATGAACATCCCATCATGCTTACTTTTATGTATAAAACCGACCAGTTGCCCATTATTTTGGCTACCATGGCTTGAAGAGATTGCTGTGACTTTGAGTGGTCTCAAAGAAGCATAGGGGATTTAAAGTCTGTGTGTGTCAATCACCAGATCTCAACCAAATTGAACATGCATGGGAGATTCTGGAGCAGCACCTGAGACAGCATTTCTCACCACCATCAACAAAACACCAAATTATGGATTTTCTCATGGAAGAATGGTGTTGCATCCTTCCAATAGAGTTCCAGACACTTTCTGGCTGTTCGTGATGTGACAATGCCCTATTAAGATACTTTATGTTGGTGTCTCCTTTATTTTGGCAGTTACCTGTACCTTTGTAGTTAGTTCTACATGACGTTTCAATATTTCATCATGGATCTTCTTAGAAAATGAGTTATATTTTCCAACCTCACCGATCTGTGGTACAGTACCACCACAATTAAGGGGAGAAAGACATTCGTTGATAGTAAAATATTTTAATTAAATATACAGAGGATCATATAATACAAAATGTTTTTCTTCTTGTTTGCCAGCTAAATGATTGGTAAACAGATGGCACATCGTATCAAAAACACGGTAAAGATGAACAGTATGGAAACAATGTGGGAAAACAAGCAAATAAAAGTGTCCTACAAATAGTGTTCAGATCTAATATAGTAAAAGGTGACCTTTGACACATCTAGATTGTGTAAGCAGCTTTATGCATTTATACTATTTACAGATTATAACAACATATAACACATGATAAGACTATCAGAAGTCAACAGTATTTACATTATTATTTACAGAAGATGTCAGACAGAGAAAGATGCCAGACAATAGTTTTGAATGCTAAGGAGCCTAAACAGTAGTTACTAAAGCTGCTGAAGCAAACATGACATTCAGAACATGTAATTGTAAATTAATGTTTATTTTAAGTGTCTACTAAATCTCTTCTGATTGGCTTCAAGACAAAATTAAACGGCTATGTGTTACCTATATTTCATATGTCCCAAATACCCATTAAAACAGTTCTGATGGTTGTAAACCCAGACCAGGTGCTATTAGTCCTCAGGCGCTACAGGGTTACTTTTGATCACTGAGCCTGGCTGTGGCACATAAATCTATTCTAGTAGCCATTCTCTACACCAGTGCTCAACTATCCCTTTGCTAAACATTAACTATGATACTATACAATTACAGTCCAATGAGTTTGCACTGCAATGTGATGATAGAATGGAATCTTATAACTGTAGTGCTGCAACCAGTAATTAAAGATTAAGAAAGGCACATATTCACAAAGCAATAATCTACAAGACACATTTTTATTTATCATACATTATGCTGTTGAACTAAGGAGGCTGAGTAAACAGCCATACATGAAAGAATAAGTGATTTTTCAGAGCTACAATGTGTCAAGATAAGTGCTGTCAGATGTCACAGTAGGCAGCATCAGTGACTCAAATGTTAAGTGTAGTACAAATACTTTCTGTTCAATATATTAATGTATCTGGGTCACCTTCCCATCTCTCAGGGGTCAACAAAACATTTTGAGAGAATGTTCCTGACAAGCGATACGACTCGCCTTAAAAAACTGATGAAAAACGTCAAATATGGTTTCTTCACAGCTTGGGTGTTCTGATGAAAATTAGCTTTTATCTACAGTACCAGTCAAAAGTTTGGACACACCTACTCATTCAGGGGTTTTTCTTTAATTTTACTATTTTCTACATTGTAGAATAATAGTGAAGACAAACTATGAAATAACACATATATAATCATGTAGTAACCAAAAAAGTGTTAAACAAATATTTTTTATTCTTCAAAGTAGCCACCCTTTGCCTTGATGACAGCTTTGCACACTCCTGGCATTCTCTCAACCAGCTTCACCTGGAATGATTTTTCAACAGTCTTGAAGGATTTTCCACATATGCTGAGCACTTGTTGGCTGCTTTTCCTTCACTATGCGCTCCAACTCATCCCAAACCATCTCAATTGGGTTGAGGTTAGGTGATTGTGGAGGTCATCTGATGCAGCATTCTATCACTCTCCTTGGACAAATAGCCCTTACACAGCCTGGAGGTGTGTTGGGTCATTGTCCTGTTGAAAAACAAAATTATAGTTTCACTAAGTGCAAACCAGATGGGATGGAGTATCACTGCAGAATGCTGTGGTAGCCATGCTGGTTAAGTGTGCCTTGACAGTGTCACCAGAAAAGCACCATCACACCTCCTCCTCCATGCTTTGCGGTGGGAACTACACATGCAGAGATCATCCGTTCACCTACTCTGCGTCTCACAAATACACAGTGGTTGGAACCAAAAATCTCAAATTTGGACTCATCAGACCAAAGGACAGATTTCCACTGGTCTAATCTCCATTGCTTGTGTTTCTTGGCCCAAATAAGTCTCTTTTCTTATTGGTGTCCTTTAGTAGTGGTATCTTTGCAGCAATTTGACCATGAAGGCCTGATTCACACAGTCTCCTCTGAACAGTTGATGTTGAGATGTGTCTGTTACTTGAACTCTGTGAAGCATTCATTTGAGGTGCAGTTAACTTTAATAAACGTATCCTCTGCAGCAGAGGTAACTCTGGGTCATCCTTTCCTGAGGCGGTCCTCATGAGAGACAGTTTCATCATAGTGCTTGATGGTTTTTGCGACTGCACTTGAAGAAACTTTCTTGAAATTTGAAGAAAGTTCTTGACATTTTCCAGATTGACTACTTAGTAATGATGGACTGTCGTTTCTCTTTGCTTATTTGAGCTGTTCTTGCCATAATATGGACTTGGTCTTTTACCAAATAGGGATATCTTTTGCATACCTCCCATACCTTGTCACAACAAAACTGATTGGCTCAAACTCCACTGCTTAACTTTTAACAAGGCACACCTGTTAATTGAAATGCATTCCATTTGACTACCTCTTGAAGCTGGTTGAGAGAATGCCAAGAGTGTGCAAAGCTGTCATCAAGGCAAAGTGTGGCTACTTTGAAGAATCTCAAATAAAACATATTTTGATTTGTTTAACACTTTTTTGGTTACTACATGATTCCATATATTTCACAGTTTTGATGTCTTCACTATTATTCTACAATGTAGAAACTAGTAAAAATAAAGAAAAACCCTGGAATGAGTAGCTGTATCCAAATTTTTGACTGGTACTGTACATACAATACCTCAGGACCTTGTGGTTTTTTACAGCACCGTGGTTTAACACAGTAATTCCTAAGAATACAGATGTAGTTGGCTTATACATGAACAGAAACAGGCCAAAGCACCACACTAGAGAGCTCTAAAAAGATATTAAAAACTTGATTGAAGGTGGAGTAGCCTAATGCTTAACAGCTGCATTAAGTTTTCCAATGGCAAACTTTGCGTAAAGAGTCTATTTTAGATAGGCCCCTCATGTTTTTTGTGTGTTTCAACCTGATAAAATCCCCAGAACACATTTGGAGGATGAGGTTGTTGCATTGCAGTGATGTAGTCCATCCCTTTGGAGACCCAGCAAATCTGATTATCCCCGGACATGCATGCCAATGGCTTTTCTCTGTCTCCCGTCCCTCCACACTCAAAGATAGTAAGAACCTGACTGTTGAGCGAGAGAAAGGACCTGGTTGGTGAACACAAACACTACAGAGTGCAAATTGAGACAAGGTAACTTAAGTGGTGATACAGCACAGTGCAAAAACAAACAAGAAATACAAAAAATGTAACTGTGCCTGACTAAATCCACCAGCTACAGTTAACCAGTGTTGTCATGCTTACTGAATAATAGAACACTAGATCCACTGTCCCAGGTAGAGACAGTTAAGCTCCATGTGGGTTTGTCTGTTAGAGTCTGGTGCTGGGGTGCATGGAGGACAGCTGTGGGTGGGTAAGTGTGGACAGGGGGTACAGGTGGTGCAGGAGGTCCCCGTACAGGGCCGCCCCCCCAGGGTGCCTGTAGAAGTGATGGGGGCTGGGCTGTGAGGCCATCAGCTGCCTCTGTAGCATCATGGAGTGGAAGGCTAGTGGAGGGACCAGGGGGGACACAGCTGTCTGGCTCTTCAGGTACTGGAGGTTGTGATGGAGGGCGTCCTGCATCCCAGGGTACATCCCTGGGTAGAAGGGCGCGTGGGGAGGGTAGGTGTGGCCCTCGGGAATGTGGAGGTGGATGGCGTGCGCCGGTTCAGCTGGTTTGAGCTCCTCCCCCTGTGGGTCGCCCCTGCGGACAGAGCCGGCGGGGTGCATGGGGGTCACCACTCGCACCTTGCGGTCTGGCACCGCCTCGTTCTCTAGTTCCCCCAGGCTTCTTTTAATGGGTCTGGAGGCACTGACAGTCTCAGCGTGGCTTTTAGGGTTGAAGAAGGGCTGAGGGGGGTCTGGGTTTTGTTTTGGGGTAGATATAGTCATGGGGAGGACTCTGCATGCTTTGGGGTGATAGTCTAAACTCTGATGCATCATGGGATATGGGAGGCCACAGAAAGAGGGCTTTGTGAAAGACATCCTTTGAGTGACAGGCTTGGAAATACTGAAATCACGGGGTTCCTCGTCCAATGGTCTATCCCCATGTGTTTGTGTCCTCTCAGAGAAGTGGGGAGCTCTGTAAGCCAACCCTTCTCTGTCAGGATTGTTTAAGCTGAAGCCCTCGCTGCTCTGACATTCCCCGATAAAATGTCCTTGTTTGTCTCTGTTGGGATAATTGGCCATTCGCTCTTGACTCAGACAGTTCTCTGTCTGCCGGTAGAGGTTGTGTAGGTGAGGGGAGGAGTAGCAGTCACCTGCAAAGCCTGGTGGTGCCTGACTGGGGTGCTGCTGCATCCGTGTCTCCCCTGCATTCTCCACTCCATCCTGGTGCTCAGTCCTGTGGAGGTAGTGGTGCCAGGGGGGGTTGAGCCGGGGCTGGAAGTGGCTCACTCTGCAAGTGAAAGGCTCAGACAGATCCCCCAGAGGACTCCTCTCTTGCTGGGGTTTGACGCTTTGGGCGTGCTGGATTACAGAAGGCCTGAAGACAGGAGCCATCTCTGGGCTGTCCGGGATGGAGTCCTGCCTCAGTTTCACCACCTCCTCTACGCAGCTGTCGCTCACATCACCCACGCTGGCTGATGGAGTGGGAGGAGGAAGAGGAGGGGAACTGAATGAGTAATGACTTGTCTCACAGACTTGGGATAGGAGCTTCTTCTTGGCTAGTGGGGACATGACCCCCAGGTTGTCCTTGGAGTATGCTGTTGGCGTGTGCACGTGACACTGATTTATCTCTTTGTTTTTACTGGGGGAGTCCTGTTTGTCTGTGAGTGACTCTGTAGAGTACAGCTGCAGTGGGGGTGGGCTCTGCTTACACATGGGCAGCACCTTACCCACCCTCCCACCATGTCCATAACCGTGACTGTCTGTGTCTTTAGCTACCGGAGTGTCAGGTGTGCTTGGGTCAGCTAGACTGCTATACCTAGGCTTACTGTTGTTGTTGTCCCAGTTGTGTGGATTTGGGGTCTTAGAGAGGGTTCCATCGGCTTGGTCCCTTTGCTCAGGGTTGAATGTGTCTGATTGTGGCTGGCTGGGATGTCTCCACTCGGGCTGTGGACACAGGTCACTGTGGAGGACAGGTGTGGCTCGGTGGCAGTCTGTGTTGGGGGGATTCAGGCAGGATACTTCCTCCTGGCTCAATGTCTCCTCTTTCTTCAGGGTGTGTTGTAACTCTTCTTCAGGCTCCTTTCTGGGAAGAGGATCCTGCTTCATCACTGCAGGCTCCTGGTTCTCCTCTTTCTCCTCAGATACCTTAGTGGGAAAACATGCCATACTGTTATTCAATACATATACATGATGCATGTGTGACGTTGGCATATGTTATCTTTCTAAGAAAGAGTGTGTGTGAACGAGAGAGTGTGAGACAGACGGACAGAAAATGAATAGGACTGACCTGTGAGAGCTCCCGGCTTTTTGCTGTGTCGTCGCTCTCTCTCTCCTTCCTGGCCACCTGTCTCTGGTTTAGTCCACCTTTAGGTCGTTTCGCTGTGACCCCTTTGGGTTTGGCACCCCCCTCTTGGGCCCCATGCTCCTGTTTTTTGGGTTTGGCTGAGGGGAGGGGTTTGTCCTTCTCTCCTTTGGTGTACCTCTCATAGGGTAGGAGGAGCCTGGAAAGATCAGAGGGGAAGAGATTGAGTTAACCTTAACCTGAAACAAAGTTAAGGCTATAAATGTATCACCTCTTAGGAATGCTGTTACACACCCTGCCCATGTAGCTGCAATGAAACATGTCGAAATATCAACAAATTTTTAAAGATTAACAACTACGCGGTCTCTCATAAGTGGTGCTAGGAATAAAACTGCAAAGTTCAATCAATTTATAAGAATTCCCCCACACACGATTACCTCTGCATGTGTTTATTAGGTGTCAACATTTCGGGTTTGGGACCTTTTTCAAGACATGACAGTCAATAATGAAAAGGGCCAACTTATATTGTAAGAGGACATTCACATCTAGATAAACCAGAGATGCTAGGCCTACAACTGTGGCATAGACAAAGACACAACTTGAATTACATCTGAAATTCTGAAAGGAACTTTCAACCTTAATTTTGACACTTGACTGACCAGAGTACACTGGTGGTGGGCGTGAGTCAGTTAGTATAGACTATAGAGCATGCATCAACACAGAGCTGGTATGTGCTGAGAGAGCTGGGAAGCCAACTAACACCTGGCATAGGGCCCGGAGATGAGGCAAGACTGAGGCCCCCAGTGAGGGCGTGTTAATCTTTACATCACATTACCAGGGAAACAGTTAACACACTACAGCTGCTAGAGTAACTAAAAAAACATCCATTCTAACTGAGCTGTGCTGTTGATGAGACTACAGGGCGGGTTCTGACACCATGGGGGTTATTATCACCAAGGTCTTATCAAATGTGTGAAACAATATAAGGACTGACGAAAATGCTGAGAAAAACATGTGAAATACTCTAGGTTAAACACCACAAAACATTACAGTATCAAATATCGAAAAGAGGTACCAGCCAGTGATGAAATGTTCAATATTATTTTGGAAAGCCTCGCCTCAGCCATTCCTTTGTGAGGCCAGCTTTCATGATAGCAATCCAAATGCTATTAGGAAACAACTTAGGCATGAACACGTTCTCATGTGTGCACATTAAGTAGTTGCTCAATTCCCTTTTTAAGGGACATTGTGGTAGAACAAACAAGGAATCATTAGTGGTTCGCTTGTTCACAAACAGAAATGCCTTTAAAGTACCAGTGCAGTCAAAAACGAGGTTGGAATAATACTGTGAAATGTTGAAAATTATGATAATGCCCTTTTAGTGTAACAGCTGTTTGAAAAGACCACTTGAAATATCAGTCTGTTTTGGTGGGATGGTGTTTTGGTCTGCCTGGTGACATCACGACACTCGCCAGAGGTAGCGCACGACACTCGTACCCCTTGAAGCAGGGCAGTGTAAGCAGAATTGTCTCATTGAGCTATTTTTTTTGTTACCTTTATTTAACTAGGCAAGTGAGTTAAGAACAAATTCTTATTTACAATGACGGCCTACCCCGGCCAAACCCTAACCTGGACGACGCTGGGCCAATTGTGCGCCGCCCAATCACGGCCGGTTGTGGTACAGCCTGGAGTCGAACCCGGGTCTGTCGTAACGCCTCTAGCACTGAGATGCAGTCCCTTAGACCGCTGTGCCACTCAGCAGCCCATACTGTATGAGCTAACACTCATACAGTATAAATGGTAATAGCAGAGCAATGTTTTTTAAAAGGCTGAAATGTATACACATTTTCCTAATATCTGAGACTTGTTTTATTGAGTTTTTACCTGAAATTGCAGTAACAGCCTGTTACATTCTGAAATTGTTACAGTAGCTGCTGGCTGCAATGAGCCACGTAAAACTATGGAAGCCCATCCCCACCACCAAACACATGTCAAATGCAGATCATACAAATAGGATATGTTTTTTCATTGTAATATTGTGTGGACATTTCAGAGGTGGCGCCACAGGTCCCTGAGTGGTGGGGGGGGGTAAATTGTTTTCCTGGGGCCCAGAGTTTTACCCGATCGCGTAGTAACCTAAACAACTCCAGACCCTAGTTGTAGCCACTAGCGGTTCTGGGGGGGGCAGTGCCCCTGTGACAACAATTTTGGACCCCCTTGTGGCCCCCCTAAATGTGGAGTATGAAATAATTTGTACATAACACATTTTTGCTATCGTTCTTTTTTTACATCAGTTATTAGACAGTGGCAACGATGATGATTATGAACATGGTCTTTTGCCTGCAATGCAGTGAAGAAAACGATATGACAACAATAACGTCTAATGTAACTGGCCCCTCTAACAGTACAACTGGCCCCACCTTGGCCCCCCCAGTTGAAATGGTCTTGAACCGCCACTGGTTGTAGCATACGACATAGTAATAAATCATCTGTAAAAACAACAATTTTATATGGGCTATGATTGGACCAGATTATCATCTGGTTAAAAAAAAACTGGCTTTAGGGAGGATGAAAACATTAAAACCCTTTACACAGACAGAGACAACAACTGCAATTGGACAAAAACTAACTGGGCTGAGTTCGCTGTATGCAGGGTGGCATCGTGTAGGCCTTTGCATCTGTAATTAAAAAGATACTCACACAGTATGTCATCACTGTTGATTGACTTAATTCCAATCAATCATTTTGGATTAAAAAGGCCTAGGTAGCCTAGCCACCGAAGTGTGAATATAAACCACATTTGATCACATTCACATTTTCACAGAACACAAATAAATGGGCCTATTTTAAGCAATAAAAACAGAGCTTAGGCTATAAAAACCTGACGTTACGTTTCCCCTGGCCAGGCCCAGATGGGATCAGAGCGCATAGCAGACTCTAGGCTACCTGCAGCTGTGGTTGTTATCAGGAGGCTACAGTTAATCAGACTGAAGCACAGACTAATTGTGCACGTTGACAAATCATGAGGCATTTTAATTTTTGGTGGTGGGTATGGCCTTCCATATAAAACATATTGTTGTGGTTAATTCACTTATTCTCACGGTTTCAGTCGCCATTTGCTTTTACCACATATGATATTGATAAAAATGAAGCCTAGTTTGGGGGTTAATCGTACATTTTTGATAGGCTAACGTTAATTGATGAAGACATGCTGTTACCAACTCTGTGCTTGTGGAATGAAGCTAAAATGTAATGAGTGTAGCCTACAGATGAGAAAATAAACCCTTTGTACCAGTCAAAAGTTTGGACACACCTATTCATTCAAAGGTTTTTCTCTATTTTTACTATTTTCTACATTGTAGAATAATAGTGAAGACAAACTATGAAATAATGCCAAGAGTATGCAAAGTTGTCATCAAGGCAAAATATTTTGATTTGTTTAACACTTTTTTTGGTTACAACATGATTCCATATGTGTTATTTCAGAATTTTGATGTCTTCACTATTATTCTACAATGTAGAAAATAGTAAAAAAAAAATAAAAAAAATGGAATGAGTAGGTGTGTCCAAACTATTGACTGGTACTGTACATGCTTGTGAATTGTTGCATTATTCAAGAGTGTAATATGGTTTGGTTGCATTATTCAATAGTGTGATATGTTTTAGAAGAACATTTTCTGTCATTGTTGAATATGTTGTGCTTACTGTGATATTTATGGTCAATTTGAGCAGTGGACCAAACATGTTGCGTTGCCAGCCACAACGTAAGGCAAGGATGTAATGTTATTGAAAAGTAGAATTATCTTTCACCACCCTGCTCCTCAGACTCTCCTTTACACAGTATCTTGTAATGGAAATAAGGCCTAAGAAAGAGATTTCCAAACCTCTCTGCCAATTACATCTAGTTTTCAGTTTTCCCCTCCCCACTCAGACCACTCCCTGACACTCCTAGCAAAATTCTTGCTTTAGAAATTCCTCTTTTATTTGAAAACAATCACAGTAAGGTACTTAATTGTTACCAAGAAATTTGATACTGAGATAAAAACGGCTGCATTGGTTCAAGCGGCTCAGTGGGATTTCTCAGAACCAAACTGCTGGCAGCAGAGGCAGTAAAACTAAATTTCATCCAGCTGGCACCGGGCCCCAGGCCAAGAAAGGAAATGTACGATTAAATGTGACTTATTTGAAAGAGGGAGAAGGAGAAAATAGAGACGGCGAGAGAGAGAAGAAAGACAGATGTTAATGGAGTGAAAAAATTATTCACCATAAACCACTGCACCATTGAGAAATAATGTGGTGAACTCGACGTGACTTACTGTATAAATAGAGTAAGGAAAATAGGGAGCAATTTCATATACACTGACATTTCAAGTCTGCAAAGATACTGTACCATCTGCTGTAAGAATGAATACCATGCCTTTCTGAGTTTGGCGTCTAGCAATACCAATTACAAATCAGTATCTATTAGCAGACATGGATGAGAATGAAATAATCCTGCATTGAGTTTTAGGAGCTAGGCTACAGACGAAGACAAAAAGTTATATCGGATCAATTCACACCGGGGGGGCTCAGTCGGGGGCTCAACTTACTGTTTAGAGTTAGAATAATAGAATACACAAAGTGCAATTTCGAAATTTGGTTCTGAATCTGCAGTTTTTCTATTGTTATGTCAGTCACTAACAGTCAGTCAATTAGCCCAAGTCAGCAAATTCTTTCGCTTAGGGCCCCCAAAAGGCTAGGGATGGCTCTGACTGCAAGTGTGGCTATGGATGTGGGTATGCAAACGCACGAGCGAATGCGGTCTCTCATGACGAAATTCTATTTTTTTGTGGCCCCCAACCCCATCAAAGTTGCCCTGCACTACATTAATTCTCCAGAATGCCACTGAGAGGTGGGGGTACCATCCATACTGGTGTGCTTGTCACATCTCAGTGGAACATTCTCCTTTAAATCCATGTTACATCACATTTGTTAAACTCAATATTCCAGACAGTCTTTTATTTTATTTATTTTTGGAAATGAAAAAAAAGTAACACTGTTCTTTTAGCACGGCAGGATTATTTTCTGCTTCTCTGCCGCTGAACAGTTAACTATGAAAACTCACATTATAAATAGCACCCAGTGACTCTGTAAAAGACCGATAATAAGTACAGGGAGAGCATATAACATTCTCCTGATCACATAATACAGCAATGATAATACAATATGACTTATGTAAGTAGTAATTTCCTGAAAGCAGGGGGCCGGGTAGGGTGTGCAATCGAGAGGCCATGAAAGGAATTCAGTCCACATGTGAATGCAGCAGGGAGGCTCTTTGCACAGTGATAGGCTACATTTATGTAAATATAGGGCTTTCTCTTATATAAATCCTTGGTTGAGTTCAAAGCAGGAAATGCCTCTCAGGAACACTTCTCGTAATGAATATCACAGGCAATACCAAAATCAAATGCAGCATACTTTCCTGCACACTAGAGGGCAGAATGAGCACAACATGACATGGAGAAGTCAATGAGGGAATTACTCAATGAGGGAAGGAGAGCTTACATTTTTGTGAGGTCAATAAATACTTAACTTCCGCTCATGGCTATTCATCATTGAGCCTTTACATGAGCAGCCATTTTCTATGATGTTCATGGTAGATTTGAGTACGTAACCTATCCACTAATAAAAAATTAAAAAGTTCAATAGGCAAAAGAGACAGACAGTGATTTCTCTAGCATATTGGAATGTAATTAGGCTAAAGACATTTCTTAGTATAATGTATTGTTGTAAGATTATTTGGAAATCACTACAATTGTAATTCGGTGACATAGTCAATTAAGCATGTCTGTCCCATTAAAATAATGCACTTACATGCCAAACAAGCAAATATGTTTTTATCAACAATTAGCTGGTCTGTCATCTGAGTTAAAGGGGATTGACCTGTGGAATCCAAGAAATGCCTAAGTCACCAAAGCGCCGGAAAACCCCTATAGGCTATTTCATTCAGTACTTTTCCTGGTGCTGAAATGTATTTGAGCTGGCGTTCTGTTTAGTTCAGAGGTTTTCTTAATGCGTTAACGGAACCCTATTTTGGGATAGTTTTAAAACAACCTCTTGAAGAGAAGAAGCATAACATAAAATACATATTCATCACCAACTGTTATGTTTAGGCTGCTTCAAAGAACTGGCAAAACAATAACTCCTGTCTGTACAAAAGCAAATACCAATCTTCAGAGCTGAGTCAGAGCGGGATAAACAGACATTGTTCCCTCAGCTTTGGAAAGATTTGGCTTCAAAGCCTCTCTTTTGTAGAAAGTCAACCACTTCAAGTGATCCTGATTCACGCAGTTAAACAGGGCAGTGAAAGGCCTTTTGTCGAGTCTGGAAATACCAGATCTAAAAATGACCTTTACCATTCCCCCAAGGCTAAACTACATTCAACTGCACACAGCTAACCTTAATCATGACAGGTGTTGAGCAATGGATGGTAAGTGTTTGTATTAACTGCTAGATATTATGTCTGTTGTTCACTGTGTAGAACATTATGTTCTTCAATCCAATCTCAACATTAGGAACAGATTTATAATATAGTGAGTCTGTTCATCATTATACATCAACAAAAATCACATGCACTGTTCCTAAGCCAAAGGCAAGAATGTTTAAAATAATACTGTGACTTGTTATCAGTATTTCTGAATGTCTAACTCTGCAAGTATGGCACAATTTGGAAGCCCCTAAATGCAAACACTAGGTTTAAAAGCCTTGTATATTTCATGTATTTCTTTGTTGTGTCAGGTGAATGAGGGAGAGCAATCAAACTTCCTTCATCTAAGTGCTATCACAGCTGTAATCTGTCCAGTAGTTTTTTCCTACAGCTTGTCATTTTAGGTTCTTATAGCAATGTGTTTTTTTTTAACTCGCGTTGTACGATTTGTAATAAAGAGACTTGAGTGTTGCATAGAGGAACAAGAAGCAACACAGAGTAAGGGCTGTGTTTAGGATTTAGTCTACTCTAACATGATCCACGGGGTGGCGACTTGCCAAGTTGTTCCAATTTGTCATGAGTCTATACTCTGTGGGATGCATTTTCAATTTGAGGTGCAGCTTGAGTGAGTGCAGAGGCACACCAATACCAGGAGGAATGCATACAAGAATCAATGATATCATCTGCAATGTATGCAAAAGAAACCAACCTTGTATCCAAACCAAATAAATATTCACACTCTAGTATGTACATGTGGTTATTCATCAGATAGAAAACGGACATTACCTGGTATATTAACTAATATGAGTGGAATTTATTGTTATTTGTTATCCTCTGTACAACCTCTGAGAAAATCATTTTCAATTCCCTCCACTGTTGCCATGGATATTCCCCCCTGCAATTACATAAAAAATCCTATGCATGGCAGGCATTAAATCTGCATTAACACAGGAACTATCAGTGACAACATGTACAGTATAAATGTACTGTTTCTGTAGCAGTAGCAGCTCACACAGAAAGTGAGAGCTTAAATAACTAACGGCAGCAAAAAGCCACTGACCTGTATAATCAAAGAATCAGCATGAAGCGGCATGCAGGGAGAGAATGCAGCAGTCTATTTCAAGGTTATTGATGCCATCTTTTCATGACCTCATTTTTAATTCAGGGAGCAGAGCTCTGACAGCTAATCTTGGGAAACGGTTTAAATAAATATCATTAAAGCTTTCCCAGCTGGAGCTTTAGACCTTGGGTTGGACGTTAAATATAGATTGTTCCCTTTAAGCTAATGCACAGTAGAATGGCTGCAATGAGCAACTTTCCAAATGACAAGTACCTCAGAATGAACAGAACAAAAGATAACCTATGTTCTCTACTGCCTGCTGCTCAACGCCATAAATACAGTCATTATTTCGATCTCTATCATTGAAAATAATTTCTCCAAGGTAACCGTTTCAGATGACTTCCATTAAAGAGGTAAATGGATAATGTGGATCAGTTCAAATTGCAGTCAGGGTTTGGGGACATTCAAAGTCCCAAACAAAAGACCAAGATCAGCGCGTTCAGTTAATATAGTGCAATTACAACCAAATGTTTCCACTACTTCTGACTTAGGGGGGTGGGGTAAATCAAAAGACGTTAGGATAAATGTTGCATGCTCTAGTTTAAATTACTTATTGTGTTCTCAATGCTGAGTAATCATTAAGGGAAAACAACGACGCCACCAGGGACCAAACACATACTTCACCAAACCGACAAACAGGGTCATTTATCATATACTTCCAAGGGAGAGAGAATAGCTTTGTTTCCTGAGCTAATACGATGAAGTTAATTGCCCTCCTAGCTGCTGGAATAGTGAGCCTCAGCTAAAATTCTCCTCCCCTGGCCTGTTTGGGTTCAGCTGAGATTTCCCGCTCTCTTTCTGACAGGGTGATATTCACTGCAGTGGGGATATTTTGGGGATGTATTGATTCAGCACAATTTCTCAGCTTTCTGTGGCTGTATTGAGAAAGGCCAGCGCAGCAGTCACACCTCACTGGTCCCCCCAACCCCCTGTGCTGACACTGTCTATACCAGTCCTCCTACTCATGCAGGGCTAGGAAAGGGCTTTCAAAAGGCAGAGCAAATACAGTCCCTTCTGGCTGCACAGGAAGTTTAATTAAGCTGCAGTGCTATTTGGGATAATCTAACTACTCAACCATATTCAAGTATCCAATTTGGTATGAACTCGTACATAGACAGAGCATAGATAAACCTACACATATTGACTGAGCAATTCAGCCTGACTGTTTGTCATTTGCCTAGATCTATACACATACTCACTATATGCATTCACAATATTGCTCTGCATGCCCTCTTTTGACACGTAATCTGTGTGTGCATGCATAATATCCTCAGGCTCCCCCAGGATCATATCCGTTTGCTGTTTGCTTTGGTTCAGACCATCTCAATAAAAAAGTCTGGTTGGAGAGAGAGAAGTGTGAATGGTTTGGTGAATATAGCTGTGCTCTGTGTTAGTATGCATGGAGCAGCAGTGTGAGAGAGAGTCTGTGGACATGGCTAAAGACATCATGTCAGGAATAGGAAGGAAGCCTTACTTCCCTAAGCATGGTTTACATACACCTGATACTGGGGCTGAGAGTAGCGCTCCTCTTCCTCCACTGCATTAGGAAAATGGGACAGGGCTTTGTTAATAACTCACCTCTCGTAGTGTCTTCGTGTGCATGTGGCGGCACTTGTGCTCCCTGGGTTTCCACCCAGCTCATCATATACATTTTTCCACTGTCGGCGAACTGTGATCTGAGAGAGAAAATCATTTTAATTATGCTGTATATAATTCTGTGACAACATCTTTATAGATAGTCATTTTCCTAGTGTGAGTGGTTAATACTAACAAAGTTATTAAGTGTGCCACAGAGACCATAAAGAATTGTGTCTTTTAAGCCCAGATTGGCTGGGCACCAATTGGTGTATGCCACAGAAATAAAATACATCAAATCACCACTCTCTGATGCAAAACCATCTCCATAACATGCCACCAGCTGTAGCTGGCTATTGCAGTCTCTACCTCAGCAGGGGCAAAACAGGGAAAAGTACAGTACAGTGGTAGAGATGCATTAAATGCCTCCCAAGTGGCGCAGTGGTCTAAGGTACTGCATCACAGTGCTAGCTGTGCCACTAGAGATTCTGGGTTCGAACCCAGGCTCTGTCGCAACCGGCTGCGATCGGGAGATCCATGGGTTGGCGCACAATTGGCCCAGCGTCGTTAGGGGAGGGTTTGGCCGGCAGGGATGTCCTTGTCCCATCGAGCACTAGCGACTCCTGTGGCGGGCCGGGCGCAGTGCACGCTGACATTTTGTGACGTTTTTATTTGTTTTGGTCTTCAGCAATGTTTTCTTTAGGCTGTTAATGCACACAGAAAACTTTCTCGAGGCAAGCTGAAGTCGTTAGCCAAAGTCTACACCCCATTGTCGGTGATTGGTCAACAGTAGGGATTCTTCAATGAAGTGTTTGTTGTAATTCAACAAGAGACAAATTGTTTATGTCCATTTTTTCACTTGAGAAATACCGACCCAAACACCTTGGTTAGATGTAAAATTGCTCTACTAAGATCACCTCGGCAAAAACATCAAAATGAACAACATATTTCTTGAGTTATATTAGATTAATTCTGACTATTTTGAGGAAGTGTATACAGACTAAGGTGTCTCAAGATGGACAAATATCTATTGCTGCTCTTTTCTCATGTTCAGGGCAAACTTTTAAAGGAGTATGTGAGCACACTCATTTGGTCAAACCGAAGCATGCAGAAGACTTAAGATGCCACAGAGTGATGAGTTATACCATTAAATACATACTGTAACTACACAAACCAACCACATGGCTTCCTGCTCACAAAGCAAGCATGAAAGTGATAATCAGCTGTAGATAAAAGGACTTCAAAGGAAACACATCCCGATTAAATGACAAGTTTCCTGTTTATAGTTTGGCGGCTCGTCTCTCTGTATGACTATATGTGACTAACGAACTAACCAATATTCACAATGCATTTACTCTTCACATCAAAAGACGTAACAATTTTGGAAACACTTCCCAACTTAGTACTGAACAAATGTGAGGTACACTGCCAAGCGAAAGGTCCCCGTTCTGCTGTCTCACTGTATATAATAGACACCTTGATTTTAGAGCCTCAACATGGGAAAAAAAATGACAGACTTCACAAATTTCCCTGAAATGGGAGGGTAACGTGTTTTCCACTTAGAGGAGGTTTAAAACAACGGTATCATTTTGCGAAATGTGGGCCTGACCAAGATTGTGAAGTATGGCGCAGGACATATGTAAACACTTACCAACTCATATCCTCCGAGTTTCTGAGCAGCTTGAAACATAGTCCAAAGGTTTACTGTTAGAGGGACAACAAACAGGGAGATCAATGGTATTCAGTCAGATCAACAAATGCAAATATACTGTCACATACACTGCATTCGGAAAGTTTTAGACATTATTGCAAACGTACAGTACCAGTCAAAAGTTTGGACACATCTACTCATTCAAGGGTTTTTCTTTATTTTTACTATTTTATACATTGTAGAATAATAGCGAAGACATCAAAACTATGAAATCACACATATGAAATCATGTAGTAACCAAAAAAGTGTTAAATCAAAATATATTCTATAATTGAGATTCTTCAAAGTAGCCACCCTTTGCTTTGATGACAGCTTTGCACACTCTTGGCATCCTCTCAACCAGCTTTATGAGGTAGTATTTTATTGAACCTTTATTTAACTAGCCAAGTCAGTAAAGAACAAGCCCCCCCGGCCAAACCCTCTGCTAACCCAGACAACACTGGGTCAATTGTGGGACTCCTGATCATGGCCGGTTGTAATACAGCCCAGGATCGAACCTGGGTCTGTAGTGACACCCCTGAGATGCAGTGCCTTAGACCGCTGTGCCACTCGGGAGGCTCACCTGGAATATATTTCAATTAACAGGTGTGGCTTGTTAAAAGTTAATTTGTGGAATTTCCTTCTTTCCTTCTAAATGCGTTTGAACCAATCCATTGTGTTGTGACAAGGTAAGAGGTGGCATACAGAACATAGCCCTATTTGGTAAAAGACCAAGTCCATATTATGGCAAGAACAGCTCAAATAAGCAAAGAGAAATGACAGTCCATCATTACTTTAAGACATGAAGGTCAGTCAATACAGAAAATTTCAAGTGCAGTCGCAAAAAACATGAAGCGCTATGATGAAACTGGCTATCATGAGGACCGCCACAGGAAAGGAAGACCCAGAGTTACCTCTGCTGCAGAGGATCAGTTCATTAGAGTTAACTGCACCTCAGATTGCAGCCCAAATAAATGCCAATACCATCCCTATGGTGAAGCATGGTGATGGCAGCATCATGCTGATTGCAGCCCAAATAAATGCTTCACAGAATTCAAGAAACAGACACATCTCAACATCAGCTGTTCAGAGAAGACTGCGTGAATCAGGCCTTCATGGTCGAATTGCTGCAAAGAAACCGCTACTAAAGGACACCAATAATAAGAAGAGACTTGCTTGGGCCAAGAAACACGAGCAATGGACATTAGACCGGTGGAAATCTGGTCTGATGAGTTCAAATTTTAGATTTTTGCTTCCAACCGCCGTGTCTTTTAGAGACGCAGAGTAGGTGAACATATGATCTCTGCATGTGTGGTTCCCACTGTGAAGCATGGAGGAGGTGCGATGGTATGGGGGTGCTTTGCTGGTGACACTGTCAGTGATTTATTTAGAATTCAAGGCACACTTAACCAGCATGGCTACCACAGCATTCTGCAGCGATACGCCATCCCATCTGGTTTGCGCTTAGTGGGACTATCATTTGTTTTTCAACAGGAAAATGACCCAAACCACACCTCCAGGCTTTGTAAAGGCTATTTGACCAAGGAGAGTGATGGAGTGATGCATCAGATGACCTGGCCTCCACAATCACCCAACCTCAACCCAATTGAGATGGTTTGGAATGAGTTGGACCGCATAGTGAAGGAAAAGCAGCCAACAAGTGCTCAGCATATGTGGGAACTCAAAACTGTTGGAAAAGCATTCCTCATGAAGCTGGCTGAGAGAATTCCAAGAGTGTGCAAACTGTTATCAAGGCAAAGGGTGGCTACTATGAAGAATCAAAAATGTATTTTAATTTGTTTAACACTTTTTTGCTACTACATGATTCTAAATGTTTTATTTAATCATTTTGATGTCTTCACTATTATTCTACAATGTAGAAAATAGTAAAAATAAAGAAAAACCCTTGAATGAGTAGGTGTGTCCAAACGTTTTGTCTGGTACTGTATATAAACCCCCCCCGGAAATATCACATTTACATATGTATTCAGTACTTTGTTGAAGCACCTTTGGCAGCAATTACAGCCTCAAGTCTTCTTGGGTATGACGCTACTAGCTTGGCACACCTGTATTTGGGGAGTTTCTCCCATTCTCTGCAGATCCTCTCAAGCTCTGTCAGGTTGGATGGGGAGCGTCGCTGCACAGCTATTTTCAGGTCTCTCCAGAGATGTTTGATCGGGTTCAAGTCCGGGCTCTGTCTGGGCCACTCAAGGACATTTAGAGACTTGTCTGCATTGTCTTGGCTGTGTGCTTATGGTTGTTGTCCTGTTGGAAGGTGAACCTTCGCCCCAGTCTGAGGTCCTAAGCTCTCTGGAGCAGGTTTTCATTAAGGATCTCTCTGTACTTTGCTCCATTAATCTTTTTCTCGATCCTGACTAATCTCCCAGTCCCATGAAGGCCTTATTCACGCAGTCTTCTCTGAACAGCTGATGTTGAGATGTGTCTGTTACTTGAATTCTGTAGGTACCTTTTGGCAAACTCCAAGCGGGCTGTCATGTGCCTTTTACTGAGGAGTGGCTTCCGTTTGGCCACTCTACCATAAATGCCTGATTGGTGGAGTTCTTCCATCTCCACAAAGGAACTCTGGAGCTCTGTCAGAGTGACCATTGGGTTCTTGGTCACCTCTCTGACCAAGTCCCTTCTCCCCCTATTGCTTGGTTTGGCCGGCCGGCCAGCTCAAGGAAGAGTCTTGGTGGTTCCAAACTTCTTCCATTTAAGAATGATGGAGGCCGCTGTGTTCTTGGGGACCTTCAATGCTGCAGAAATGTTTTGGTACCCTTCCCCAGATCTGTGCCTCAACACAATCCTGTCTCGGAGCTCTACGGACAATTCCTTCGACCTCATGGCTTGGTTTTTGCTTAACTGAATTTACCACAGGTGGACGACAATCAAGTTGTAGAAACATCTCAAGGATGATCAATGGAAACAGGATGCACCTGAGCTCCATTTTGAGTCTCATAGCAAAGGGTCAGAAATACTTATGTAAATAAAGTATCTGTTTTTTATTTATAGTACACTTGAAAAAAAATCGAAACCTGTTTTCACTTTGTCATTTTGGAGCATTGTCTGAGATTGATGAGGATTAATAAAAAACATTTTTAGAATAAGGCTGTGATGTAAAATATTTTGGAAAAAGTGAAGGGGTCTGAATACTTTCCGAATGCACTGTAGCCACATAAACTACTGTAGATACATCCTGACACCTAGCTAGCTCTGTAACACTTCAGCTGAAGGGGATTTGAATAAACACCATTATGAGCATGAAGTATTACTTGACATGTTAGCACTCGTTACCAATGTTGGCTCAAACGCCAATGCCATTTTGCATAGAATTTTACATGCAAAGATCCAATGACAGATGATATCACATGGATTAGAGCGGTTGTGTAGCATAGTGATTAGGCAGGTGATCAAAATCCAACAAAGACCCTTTCAGATGAATCTTGAAATCATTCCATCTCTGACAGTATATTTCCCCGCAAACAATGAACCCACTTTATTGTGCGATTTTCCAAACAATGACATTTGTATCTGCTTTCTGTAACATCATTGTAACATCATTTTTAAATGAAGACCTATAAATAAGGAAGGTTCGCCTAGGGAGAAATCCATCAAAATTCAATCTTTGCGTACACAAAGGCTTGCATTTTTCAAAATGACATTTTCCTATCTCTGCATTTGACAGCATTGATTTTTCCTTTCTCCTCTTCCGTGGCTGTTGTCAATGAACAGGCAGAATAACAAAGGAAGCTGGGTGGGTTCTATTTGAACTGCAGAGTGGCATTGTGTTTTCAACTGGATAGCAGCTAAGGCCTATTAATGGGGTTGTTATGCATAGACTGTAATTACCACAATAGCAAGCAGAATTAGGAAGCACAGAAAAAAAAGAAAATAAGAGAATGCTTCTTTCTTAGATTACTTACTGCCTGTTTTTTCTCTAATTCACTCTATTCAACAGGGCAATTATCACATGGCAAAACAGACTAAACACAATGTAGACTAAAACAGACAAGTTCAAACAGGTAAATAATAAACAAGGCAAAAATAACCTCTCTAAAGGCAGGCTGAAATAATGTGCATCACCTCCCCTACCCAACTCCTCATTCTCCTATTTGCGACTAATGCAATTTAAAATGTGCAATATGATGTCAAACTGTACCAACACTGACACACACTCCCAGCCCCCTCCTTGTACATTCAGAATGTGGTACCAACACTGACACACACTCCCAGCCCCCTCCTTGTACATTCAGAATGTGGTACCAACACTGACACACACTCCCAGCCCCCTCCTTGTACATTCAGAATGTGGTACCAACACTGACACACACTCCCAGCCCCCTCCTTGTACATTCAGAATGTGGTACCAACACTGACACACACTCCCAGCCCCCTCCTTGTACATTCAGAATGTGGTACCAACACTGACACACACTCCCAGCCCCCTCCTTGTACATTCAGAATGTGGTACCAACACTGACACACACTCCCAGCCCCCTCCTTGTACATTCAGAATGTGGTACCAACACTGACACACACTCCCAGCCCCCTCCTTGTACATTCAGAATGTGGTACCAACACTGGGAATAGCTGTTTGTTCAAGTGAATGGAATATAATGAAACCTCTTTTTGTCATGTGGCTTTTCTTCTTCTGAAGTTCATTTATCTTACCTCCTGTGCAGCGAGCAGGCACACTGCTAAAGCTAAATAGATGGCAAAGAAGACCCAAAGAAGCTTCCTTTCTGGTGGAACAGATAACAAACTTTGAGCTGGAGGTATAGCATTGCCCTGTGTAGAATATGCCATTAAAATAAAGGGGATAGATTGACCGATTCACTTACAGTATTTCACCTGTATCTGCACTGCTCTGTCTGCCCTACATTGTGCTTTAGAGGAAGTGGAATTGGTAGCTCTGTGTGCATTTCAGAGCCAATGGTTTAGAGAAGAATATGTCATTAAATGGCTTCTGTTAACAATCACACAAAGCATGTAGGAGGCACATTGAAAGAGGACAGGAATACATGTGTATTACCGTTCGACAATCCAGTGCTTTTAAACAGTTGTTTTCTTAATTATAGACCACTCATAAAACAAATACCAAAAACACCATTTCCATAACAGGAAAGTTTTGCTTTGATACTTGAGGCTATTGCAGTGACTGAAAGGAATCATGAAAGCTGATTGCGTCTGAGCATATTTTGTAGTAGTTCTATTTTTTTAAACAGTCAAGTTGCCAAGGACAAGTTTAAATTGCATTATTGGAAGCTTTAATGAGAAGAGTCTTGCTTGGTTTGTAATTCAGAACATGTACTGTATGTAAAACGGTTGGCGTTATGCTTCGATTCAAACGATGCTATGCTGTAGACTCAGTAACTACAATATGCATGCATACTGAGTCACTATCATATCATCTCAACCACATTGGCCAACTTAAGAACAGCCTCTTTGGTGTGAAGATGACGTCTCTTTCCAAATATCTATATGGGGTTTAATCGTGAACCACAGCTTACATTTGTATAGAGAGACTAACATGTAAAACAGCTCACCTCTTTTTGTATAGAGTGAATTGCACCACAATGACGCATGGCTGTGCCGAGAAATAATATTGAATGACGGTTCTCGTATGGTTCTCTATATAAGACATAATCTTCCCTAGCATGTGAAACCTCATTGTTGTGAAGTGAAACATTCGACCTACATAAGAAGCGTTTGATCTGAGCGAGATGTGCTTCCCATGCATGCGACGCTCTGACAGTGTGAGAAGAAGCGTTATGGACCCACATATGATGCTTTTTACAGGACCTGGTGTGTGAAGATTATATATCCTATATTCAAAGCTTATATGAATATAAAAGGAAGATATTTCACTCACTCTGCTTAAATCCCAGGAAGGGGATCCTATCGATAGGTGTGTCCCTCTCTTTCATGTACTTGTATAGGGCTACTAGGAAGGCCTGCTCGTCTGCACGACTCTCCTTTGATGATTCCTCGTCCTCTTCTTTCTCCTCCTTCTTCTCCCTCTCCACCTTCTCCTCCACAGATGCCTGTTTACAGATCCTGGGTTTGGCCATTGTGCCCCTAGTGGGAACCGTCACCTTGCAGTTAGGTTTTACCTGTAGGAAATATAAGAGTGGGAGTTGAAGGGTTAACACTCAACAGGAAGTGGGGGCTATTTAATGAATGCATGATTCTGTCAAAAGGATTATCATATCACTCCATATAAATCACAACCTTTACATTTTTTAATCAACCAAACTGAAATAAAGTGAAGTGAATGGCGAAGGCACACAAAGATGGAGGAATTCAGATATGATGTCATTGTTTTAAACTACGGCTAGTGACATGGTTCAATGTGCAAATAAACCAGCATAATCTTTTTTTTTTTTGCAGTCTGGGAACTAGAATTGGGATCAAATTTACTGTGCTAATGCAGATACAAAAAAAGAGTAATGAGAGCAGTGTATAATACAACGAACTTAGCAAAATAGTTATTTGTGGTAAGTACATGGGGCCATCATCTTTATGCATGTCCACTATTAAATCAAATGTTATGTGACTGGTGTACCTTGGTGGGAGACTTGTTCTCTGGGGTGCTGGGTTCTTGCGGTCCCTGAGGCCCCTGACTGTGGCCCTGGGAGTCCCTTCGCTGGGACACTGACAGTTTCTTCTTTCGTGGCCGACCCTTCAGGTTAGGGGCTGAGAGTATGGGGACAAAACATGTGCTAGTTAGTATCCTAGTGACAATGTTTCTGGGGAAAGAAAGACACAACCACACACAGGGCCTAGGGAAGGAAGATAAGCAAGCTAATTCTGAATTATTTGTATAATAAGCATTTAGCAAATAAACATTTCCATTCTAGGTTTCAGGAGTGTAGCATAAAAACTATGGAAATATCTGAATAACAATTCCAATCCTCTAAAGTTAAATCCATGAGAACATTAGGTGATGTTGTTGCACAACACATACACTGATCTAATCATTATTTCCATTCTTAGTTTCCTTGTAACTCGCTGATTTGAGACCTTCAATATTGTCAGTTATAAAACACATAAACCTGTCTGATTGGAGTCCTTTGTTAGAGGTATTGAGATAATTCCACAGTACACAAAGTATTTTCAAACCTCCAGAGTCTTTCTATGGTCACATTTTATGTCAACCACCAACTGTATTGTAACATCTTGGCAGGCTGCCTTCCACTGTAACAATAACAATGATAAACTAAAAGGAGAGAGGAGGCACTCGATTTGAGCCAGGTTAAGTCAAGTAGTTCAGAGCGACATTCCGTGTGCAATGACAATTAAATTACGTCCAAGGTTAGAGGCAGCCAGGGGAATAATTTTTTGCCGAATCAAATTCTCATCATGGTTTGAAGAAAAAAAATGTTAAAAAAACAAACCCCAATGAAATCAAGGAGGAAGTAATTACAGTTGGTGAACGCTATTGTGACTCAATGACCTTTCACTTCACATTCTTTCCAAAACAGGCAGAGAAAAAGGCAAGGAAAATTACACCATGTTCTGTAATCAGCTTGGCAACTGCAAGTTTTCACAATACTTGGCCTGATTGTAATACAGGACAGTGCACTGTATAATATTTTTATTTTCCCTTTCTTTCTATCTTTATTTCTTTCTCCCTCTATAAAGCTGAAGTCTTACAATACCCTGAAGTCCAATCCTTTGCGTAATGGATGACTCATGACTGTTAATACAAACGAGCTGACCTGAGCTCTACCTCATTGAGATTTGTTTTTCACCATGTGAAATCAGTTTAAACAAGAGATTCCATTTCTAAAACAGGCCTACGTAGGAAAAAGTGCCTAAATAATACTCTCAGGGCTCTATTTTTCAGCTGGGGTTAAGGAAGTGCTAGTGTCAAACACACGTTAAGTTTGCAATTTCGTCATGTAAAAACTGGCATTTTCCAGCCCTAAAACGAGGTTCGGCCATTTATATGTCTTATATCAGCTCGCTTGCACTCAGATAGGCAGGGTGGGAATGTTTGAGGTGTGTCCTTAAAAACATGATCCAAAGTGATAATTTCTGGCAGCGTTGTTAGGGATATTTAAGACCAACCAAAAGCTGGTTTTAGCGGTAATGCAGTTGGTTACAGTGCAATCAGAAAGTATTCAGACCTCCTTGACTTTTCCACATTTTGTTACATTACAGCCTTATTCTAAAATGGATTAAAAAAAAAATCCTCATCAATCTACACAAAATACCCCATAATGAATAAGCGAAAACAGATTTTTAGACATTTTTGCACATTTATTAAAAATAAAAAACAGAAATACCTTATTTATTTTATAAGTATTCAGACCCTTTGCTATGAGACTGCAAATTGAGCTCAGGTGCATCCTGTTTTCATTGATCATCCTTGAGATGTTTCTACAACTTGATTGTAGTCCACCTGTGGTAAATTCAATTGATTGGCCATGATTTGGAAAGGCACACACCTGTCTATATAAAGGTCCCACAGTTGACAGTGCATATCAGAGCAAAAAAACAAGCCATGAGGTCGAAAGAATTGTCCGTAGAGGTCAGCGACAGGATTGTGTCAAGGCACAGATCTGGGGAAGGGTACCAAAAAATGTCTGCAGCATTGAAGGTCCCCAAGAACGCAATAGCCTCCATCATTATTAAATGGAAGAAGTTTGAAGTTTGGAACCACCAAGACTCTTCTTAGAGCTGGCTGTCCAGCCAAACTGAATAATAGGGGGAGAAGAGCATTGGTCAGGGAAGTGACCAAGAACCCGATGGTCACTCTGACAGAGCTCCACAGTTCCTCTGTGGAGATGGGAGAGCATTCCAGAAGGACAACCATCTCTGCAGCACTCCCTCAATAAGGCATTTATGGTAGAGTGGCCAGACAGAAACCACTCCTCAGTAAAAGGCACATGACTGCCAGCTTGGAGTTTGCCAAAAGGCACCTAAAAACTCTCAAGACAATGAGAAACAAGATTCTCTGGTCTGATGAAACCAAGATTCAACTCTTTGGCCTGAATGCCATGTGTCACGTCTGGAGGAAACCTGGCACCATCCCTACGGTGAAGCATGGTGGCAGCACCATGCTGTGGGGATGTTTTTCAGCAGCAGGGACTGTGAGACTAGTCAGGATCGAGGGAAAGATGAACGGAGAAAAATACAGAGATCCTTGATGAAACCCTACTCCAGAGCGCTCAGGACCTCAGACTGGGGCAAAGGTTCACCTTCCAACAGGACAACAACCCTAAGCACACAGCCAAGACAATGCTGGAGTGGCTTCGGGACAAGTCTCAATGTCCTTGAGTGGGCCAGCCAGATCCTGGACTTGAACCCGATTGAACATCTCTGGAGAGACCTGAAAATAGCTGTGCAGCAATGCTCCCCATCCAACCTGACAGAGCTTGAAGAATGGGAGAAACTACCAAAATACTGGTGTGCCAAGCTTGTAGTGTCATACCCAAGAAGACTCGAGGCTGTAATCACTGCCAAAGGTGCTTCAACAAAGTACTGAGTAAAGGTTCTGAATACTTATGCAAATGTGATAGTTTTTTATTTTTAATGCATTTGCAAACATTTCTAAAAACCTGTTTTTGCTTTGTTATTACGGGGTATTGTGTATAGATTGATGAGGGGGAAAAAAATATTTAATCAATTTTAGAATAAGGCTGTAACGTAACAAATTGTGAAAAAGTCAAGGGGTTTAAATACTTTCACGAATGCACTTAATAGTATGAATTTTGACAGCGGAAACTGAGCTCATCCAGCTGTGACGCACACTGCCCATATGCGCATGGAACGAGAGTAGCCTAATGTGCTTTTGGTGTCTGTATACTTCGTATTTAGTAACATAAAAAACGTGTTTTTTTTCATTAAAAACCAAGCATATCCTCCCCTCCTCTCAATTAAGTTTTTTTTTGGTCTGCCCATTGCAATCGTGTTCTAGTCAAAACTGTTGATAAAAGGTTTGGCTCCTGAGACCGCTTGGAAATAAATCTTAATTATAAATTAAAATATAAAGCAGTGAGCTGACGTTCCCTTTTTATTTATTCATTGCAAGCAGGCCCACATTATTTTAGCCTTGCAAGTCCTGTTTTGGACCTGCATAAAACCCCCTCCATGATGGAGGCTACGTGTCCACACCCATCATGAAATAAAAGATGAGAACCTTCGATGAATACCGATGAACATCGTATTTAGAAGTTATCTGTAACCTGTTAAAATTGCTTGTTTTCCCAAGCCCTCCCTTAGGTCTACTATAACGAAGGCTGGTTCAACAGCAATGCGTGTCTGTTTTTTATGATATCATTATATTTTAAATGTATTTATTGTTGTTGTTTCGTTTAATTTTATTACAACCAATCTTATTAGAATGATTCACCTTCCTGGTTTTATGCTTACCACGTCCGTGGCGCGCATACAATGCAACCTCTGATGTGTGAATGTGATCTGATCTGTAAGTTGGTTCCGATTATGTTCATAAAACAGCCCTATTTGGGAGCAGACCCTATATCAGTGTGAATACTATAGAAGCCATGCAATTACTTAGAACAATGTGGACTAGGTTCAAGTTAACTATTTATCCAAGATTGGTCTACATTTTGTTATTTCGTTTCTGTAAGCTATTTAACAAACTATAACAGACTAACATTGGAATTGGAGTTGATTCCAAGGCAACATATAAAAGACCGTAAATACACAACTTGAAGCAACCACATATATCGCCATGAAGCACGTTCTGATTGGCCAGTGCCTCGACACACACACAACTTGTTTAGTCATCAAAACCCAGCCCTTTCGCACCAACGCCAGTAAGTACGCTGATAATTGTAATAGTGAAAATAACAAAAATATTTCTGACACACCCCTGAACCTATAGAGCTACCACCTGCGCTTAGAGTTACCATTGTGTTAGGTTTGTTAAAATAGAGCCCTTAGATTTACCATTGTGTTAGGTTTGTTAAAATAGAGCCCTTAGATTTACCATTGTGTTAGGTTTGTTAAAATAGAGCCCTTAGAGTTACCATTGTGTTAGGTTTGTTAAAATAGAGCCCTCAATGTGGGTCTTTTTTAGAAACCCAATCCGTAAGCTCATGACATTGAGCATGTAACTCAGACGAGAGCGTATTGTGTAATAACACTGTGTGCAGTGCACATTTCACAGATCAAATGCTGCAGATGTGAAGACTGGGAGATAAATGTTACATGCTGTTTATGATCACTATGGCTGAGATTCACTGATTTGCAGATAGTGGTTTTAGAAGTTTGTTTGATTTTCACAGCAGTGTATCCTGGATGGAGGGAGTTGACACTTGATTTAGAAACTGATAATGCAATTCAGTCTCAATTTATAACGTGTGATTTGGTTATAGTGAGAAAAATAAATTCTGGGGCACAACTAATCGTGTGTGTTAACTCCTCTGACTACATCAGAGGTTTGTCTTTGAGCTGATGCCATGGGTTTGACATGGATCTGTCGACATCTGTGCTAGTTTAAAAACATCAGAAAGCCCCCCTCAGACTTTCAGCATATCGACTTCAAATGAGCCTCAAGGTCAAGTGGAGGAATGTGAGGAATCATTTTATTATTCTGAGCCTGTTTGCCACTGATCATGTTCCCTGATGGCAGTTACATAAGGAAACCACCTCACAATAACACACAGGCATTAGGTCTGCTCTGGCTTTTTTGGGGGTCACTGACCTGACTTAAGGTTGAATTTGAAGGTTGCTGGTTCAAACCCCTGGAGGAATACACAGCTGTTTAAATGGCCAGCTGTAAAAAGTGGCAGAGATTTAGAGTGCAGGTCAAATGCATAAGTTACCTTGAATAAAAGCTTGCTCTCTTGGCAAAGGCATACATAAAATCACACCCTAGGGAAAATCCATCATTTCTGTCATTGAGCAGCACCCCAGAGGCATGAAAGTCACAATAAATTCAGCAGTGGTGCAAGCTGACAACTTGATCTTTTGATGCAGTCCAATGCTCCTCTTAATGTCTGACAGTACTTTGTCTAATTTCTCCAATTCAATTAAGAACTAGCACTTCATTATCATTCCGCGGACGCCTTGTTTGAAAAAGCCATTAGACACCTCAGAATGGGTTCTGACATTCCACATTGACAGTGTTGCCACGGGATCTGAAGAACACGCCAGCAGGGGACGTTCATCTGACAGATTCCCTGGGATTATGCAGCAATGAATATAAAGAACACTGTATAAAAGTGAAGAATAACATTCAACCTAAATACGACCATAATGATGTCTTGATAGCTTGAAATTATAGCTTCCATTCACATACTGTATGATCCTGTTTTGAACTATATGCACTATTTAAATCTGAGCTGGCATTGGTATATACTGTAGAGCGATGGTGCAATAACACTAAAATGCTTCCTTGCTAAAATACACTGCTGCTGCAACAACGTCTTATGAAATGCTACTGTACTCAGTGAAATAAAAATCCACAACCACATATAAATGAGCTGCACTCTTTACTGAATCACTACTGACGCAAGTGCCACTTTGACTCTTGGTCCAAAATAGCAACTTCTTTGTTTTTATTCCCACATGACTTTCAACTAATTATAGGGCCTATATTTCATTGACGTCCAAATATGCTTTTGAGAGTCCGACATCTTCCCAGCAAAAGGGAGAAATGGTTTCACTACAACCCTGTGACCCAAATAAGGCCAAAGTTCATATACAGAGGAGGGAAGCACAGTGAAAAATCCATCAGGCTGAAAATCCCCTCTGACTGCCAGTTGTGTGTAAAGTGTTGGGTATTATTAGAACAATACAAAGGAGCCTCCCGAGTGTGACAGCGGTCTAAGGCACTGCATCGCTGTGCTAGAGGCGTCACTACAGACCCGGGTGCTAGAGGCGTCACTTAGTCCAGCGTCGTCCGGGTTAGGGGAGGGTTTGGCCGTGGGGGCTTTACTTGGCTCATCGTTCTAGCGACTCCTTGTGGTGGGCCGGGCGCCTGCAGGCTGACGTTGGTCATCAGTTGAACGGTGATTCCTTCGACACATTGGTGTGGCTTGGCTTCCAGGTTAAGCGGGCGGGTGTTAAGAAGCGTGATTTGGCGGCTCATATTTCGAAGGACGCATGACTCGACCTTCGCCGCCCGCACCCGTTGGGGACATGGCTAACACAAAGGCTAACAAGGCTAACACAAGGCTAACAAGGCAAAAAATACAAGGTTAACACAAAATGTTCAGAAAACCACAATTCTAGATGCCTCTAAATTGAAATGATACGATATATTTACAAAATAATAGCAATTGTAACAGATGACAAAGTTTTCAAAATCAGAACTATAAAAGGAATGATTTATTATTACAACCTTATTATGAATTTAAGGTTTTTCAAATGTATTTCACTTCTATACATAGACTTTGCAGGATAGTCGTGTACACTTGAATATTGGTAAGGTATTTCAGAAAAAAGGATTTGTTAGTGAACAGGCCATGAATAATATAATGCAACCACAGCACAAGACATCATTTTGCTGCTGAGAGCTATTCTACATTTAGTGAAGAATGTGGTTTGCTTATTCTCAGTAAACACTGGGGATGTTGACACACAACACATGCACATAATGCCAAGCATGCAAACACGCGTTAGTACTTACTGTTCCTTCTTCTCACTAACCAGTGAAAGAGAGATAGAAAGACAGTAAGATGGAGGAAGCAGGGCCGGCATTATGTGCGGGCTTTAAAGGGCCTGGCCTGCCCTACCATACCTCCTTGCCCATCCAAATAAAATATTGAAATATTGATCATATATATCACTGAGACGTGCTCCGACAGAAAGACGCATCAATCTCAGATATAGCATGCGAGCAAGCGAAACAGCGCCTCTCTGTCTCATTATGTGTGCAGCATGTATCTGATGTTATCTGGACAAAAAGAGTATGGCATGTCATACTATTTTTGTCCAGACAGGGTCAGATACATGGGTTACATATAGTGAGACAGAGGGGTGATGTTTCGCTCACTCGGATGCTTTCTCCAGTGAGATATTTTCAGCAGAGTGGAAGAGGCGAAGCAACAGGGCTCACTCTCGCCAAAATCTGTCCAGAATAAGCGTTTCTATGGGATTAATATGCAGACCTAAACTTGTCGTCTGCTTTCCCGCCTTTGGGACAACCACTCCCATTGTTAGGGCGGAGACATGAGCATTTCATCATTATATACCAATCTCTGGTGTCAACCACTTGCGAATTGGAAAGGAATGTTGGCAGGTGCTGGCTTCCCCTAATGTAAATTGATATTTCACCAAAATTATATAGTTACTCCTCTCTAAATAAAATACTTTATCAGAGAGCATGACTTAGCCACAAAGGATCATGAGCTTATTTAAAATAAAAATAGCTGTTGATTGTTTCAAATCGCAAGTACGTAGGCCTATGCCTATTTGAGAAGCGTGCAATTTGGGCAGCGCACGTTGCAATAGGCCTAGCTGATTATTGAGTTGCGGGTGTCAGTGAAAAGCATCAAAATTAAGTGTGAAGATAATGTGTTTTGAGTATAATTTTAAATGTTCAGACAAGAAGAAGGGGAGGAGTGTGTGGCTAAGATACACTGTAAAAATAGAAAGTCTCAAAACACCATGATTGTGTAAAGAAACCATGAAAAGAAATGCACCTAAGCTGAGATCTGGTGTTTGGAGGGTGTTTGAATTTCAACCCAATGTAAGTGTTTTAATAGACAGAGTGTACTCAAACACCTAAAGTGGTTCTTCAACCTGAATATTGGTGTTATTAAGAGAGTGTTGTGAAAACAATTTTAGGGTTTCAGTGCATGTAATAGGCATCATACAATCAATGGTTTAAAAATGCAAATGGTTCATAATCTAAATATTTATTGATGATTAGGGCCTATGGATAATCTTTTTTGTGGAATTCCACCTTTATTTTTTCAATGCTTTATTTAGACAGATTAGAAACAGGAGGGGCAGAGAGTTGGAATTTTATCCACTCAACCACACAGCCACACTGTAAGAAATTATTCTGGGGTGAATAGAAATGTACAAAAAACATCTACTTAACATTTTTTGAAAATGGTGTGTAATTCAAAATGTTTATACTTTATGATTCTTTCACACAATGGTGTATGCATGTTTGAAGTAGTGATGCACCGGTATTACATTTTTGGCCAATACCGATATCCGATATTTTCCTTGCCAAAAAAAATGATAACCGTTATTTTAAAAAATTGCGGCCGTTTAAGCATTCTAGTACAGTTAAGTAGTTAACACACACACCTGGACGCAACGGTCTAAGTGCAAAAGGCGTCACTACAGTCCCTGGTTCGAATCCAGGCTCTATCACATCCGGCCTTGATTGGGAATCCCATAGGGCGGCGCAAAATTGGCCCAGCATCGTCCAGGGTAGGCCGTCATTGTAAATAAGAATTTGTTCTTAACTGACTTGCCTAGTTAAATAAAGGTCACACACACACACACACACACACACACACACACACACACACACACACACACACACACACACACACACACACACACACACACACACACACACATCCTCCAAAATTATTTTGTTGACATTTACGTGTCCCCAGTACCAATAAAACATAATTATAACCTATTTCTTTCACTTACTTGCTGTGCTGTTTCATTGTTCATTTCTTCAGTCGTTTCATTCTCAACCAGGATTTCTATGGAACGCCGTTTGGGTCTTTGTGTGTCAAAAAAAGATACACGTCAAATAACACTATTTGACGTGTCAAATAAGCTTGTTGACCAATCAGGATCTGAATATGACTGCAAGTCACATAATAATTTAACGCTTTCATACATTTTTTACAGTTATTACACATTGACTACACTATCACTTGTACTTCATATGTCACAATGAATTATCGATACGTATGCTATGATGCTGGTAAAGTTGTCTAGCACACCTACAGTGCTGGTCACAAAAAAAATCTAGCTAGCTCATGGATGCAAACATTGTTCTTCCCCAAAAACATTGCAAAAATGACAATAGCTAGGTGTCATCATCTAAAATAACCCTACTTTATAAGTTCTTATTTGATTAATGGTGGTCGGACCCATCTATGTGAAGCTAGCCACAATAAAGATTAGCCACAATAGTGGACTTTGCGGTTAGCCTTAAAAATAAAAGTATGGTATAATTCTACTATTTGTATTCATTTGCATCACTGTCAATGAAATACTTTTATTTTGAAGGCAAACCGCAAATTCCACTATTGTGCCTAATCCTTATTGTGGCTAGCTTCAAATCAAATCAAATTTTATTGGTCACATACACAAGGTTAGTAGATGTTAATGCGAGTGTAGCGAAATGCTTGTGCTTCTAGTTCCGACCATGCAGTAATATCTAACAAGTAATCTAACAATTTCACAACAACAAAGGCATGAATAAGAATATGTACATATAAATATATGGATGAGCAATGGCCGAACGGCATAGGCAAGATGCAGTAGATGGTATAGAGTACACTATATACATATGAGATGAGTAATGTAGGGAATGTAAACATTATATAAAGTGGCACTGTTTAAAGTGACGAGTGATACATTTATTACATCCAATGTTAATTATTAAAGTGGCTAGAGATTTTAGTCAGTATGTTGGCAGCAGCCACTCAATGTTAGTGATGGCTGTTTAACAGTCTGATGGCCTTGAGACAGAAGCTGTTTTCAGTCTCTTTCCCAGCTTTGATGCACCTGTACTGACCTCGCCTTCTGGATGATAGTGGGGTGAACAGGCAGTGGCTCGGGTAGTTGTTGTCCTTGATGATCTTTTTGGCCTTCCTGTGACATCGAGTGGTGTAGGTGTCCTGGAGGGCAGGTAGTTTGCCCCCAATGATGCGTTGTGCAGACCTCACTACCCACTGGAGAGCCTTACGGTTGTGGGCGGAGCAGTTGCCGTACCAGGCGGTGATACAGCCAGACAGATTGCTCTCGATTGTGCATCTGTAAAGGTTTGTGAGTGTTTTTGGTGACAAGCCAAATTTCTTCAGCCCCCTGAGGTTGAAGAGGCGCTGTTGCACCTTCTTCACTACGTTGTCTGTGTGGGTGGACCATTTCAGTTTGTCCGTGATGTGTATGCCGAGGAACTTAAAACTTTCCACCTTCTCCACTACTGTCCCGTCGATGTGGATAGGGGGTGCTCCCTCTGCTGTTTCCTGAAGTCCATGATGATCTCCTTTGTTTTGTTGACGTTGAGTGTGAGGTTATTTTCCTGACACCACACTCCGAGGGCCCTCACCTCCTCCCTGTAGGCCGTCTCGTCGTTGTTGGTAATCAAGCCTACCACTGTAGTGTCATCTGCAAACTTGATGATTGAGTTGGAGGCGTGCATGGCCACGCAGTCATGGGTGAACAGGGAGTACAGGAGAGGGCTGAGAACGCACCCTTGTGAGGCCCCAGTGTTGAGGATCAGCGGGGTGGAGATGTTGTTTGCTACCCTCACCACCTGGGGGTGTCCCGTCAGAAGGTCTAAGACCCAGTTGAACAGGGCGGGGTCGAGACCCAGGGTCTTAATGACGAGTTTGGAGGGTACTATGGTGTTAAATGCTGAGCTGTAGTCGATGAACAGCATTCATACATAGGTATTCCTCTTGTCCAGATGGGTTAGGGCAGTGTGCAGTGTGATTGCGATTGCGTCGTCTGTGGACCTATTGGGGCGGTAAGAAAATTGGAGTGGGTCTAGGGTGTCAGATAGGGTGGAGGTGATATGATCCTTGACTCGTCTCTCAAAGCACTTCATGATGATGGAAGTGAGTGCTACGGGGCGATAGTTGTTTAGCTCAGATACCTTAGCTTTCTTGGGAACAGGAACAATGTTGACGTTGTTGGTAAAGCATGTTGTTGAAGCATGTGGGAAGAGCAGACTGGGATAGGGATTGATTGAATATGTCCGTAAACACACCAGCCAGCTGATCTGCACATGCTCTGAGGACATGGCTAGGGACGCCGTCTGGGCTGGCAGCCTTGCGAGGGTTAACACGTTTAAATGTTTTACTCACGTTGGCTGTGGTAAAGGAGAGGCCGCAGGTTTTGGTAGCGGGCCGTGTCAGTGGCACTGTATTGTCCTCAAAGCGAGCAAAGAAGTTGTTTAGTTTGTCTGGGAGCAAGACATCAGGGTCCGCGACGGTGTGGTTTTCCGTGATTGACTGTAGACCCTGCCACATACCTCTCGTGTCTGAGCCATTGAATTGTGACTCTACTTTGTCTCTATACTGACGCTTAGCTTGTTTGATTGCCTTGCGGAGGGAATAGCTACACTGTTTGTATTCGGTCATGTTTCTGGTCGCCTTGCCCAGATTAAAAGCAGTGGTTCGCGCTTTCAGTTTTGCGCGAATGCTGCCATCAATCCACGGTTTCTGGTTGGGGAAGGTTTTAATATTCGCTGTGGGTACAACATCACAGATGTACTTGCTAATAAACTCATTCACCGAATCAGCGTATACATCAATGTTGTTGTTCGACGCTATCCGGAACATATCCCAGTCCATGTGATCGAAGCAATCTTGAAGCGTGGAATCAGATTGGTCGGACCAGCGTTGAACAGACCTGAGCACGGGCGTTTCCTGTTTTAGTTTCTGTCTATAGGCTGGGATCAACAAAATGGAGTCGTGGTCAGATTTGCCGAAAGGAGGGCGAGGGAGGGCTTTGTATGCGTCGCGGAAGTTAGAGTAACAATGATCCAGGATTTTGCTGGCCCGGGTCGCGCATTCGATATGCTGATAACATTTAGGGAGCTTTGTTTTCAGATTAGCCTTGTTAAAATCCCCAGCTACAATAAATGCAGCCTCAGGATATGTGGTTTCCAGTTTACACATAACCCGGTCCGGTTGAGCCTCACTAGCCAGATGAAGCTAGCTGGCTGCTTATAACGTTAGCTTTGGGAAACAGGGTTAACTAGCTGGCTAGCTATTTATTTTCATGAACTGAAATTCAATTTCAATAGGCGAACAACAAGTGGCAATCTAGCTAATACTTACAAGGATTCCTAAATCATTGCTAAGAATAATGAAAATGACTGCAGTTTCTACTGGTCATTGTTTTCAGGCTGGTTGTATTGGTGCTAGCTAGGTACCAAAATAAAGCTAGCTACCCCAGAAGATGTGGTCGAACAAATTATGCTTTATTACCAATGCGATATTGTAAACACATCGTTCGTGGCTGGTGTTTGCTTGTTTGCTGACATTTTTGTGCAGCTTTGACTGTGCTACTGTCTCTTTTTTGACACGCAAAGACCCAAACGGCATTCCATAGTATGTATGTCGTGAAGCTAATAGCAGAGACGCTATTACTGTGTAACTCCGGTAGGGAAACATCTGAAAAATAGCTCACTTGGTAGTGTGTACCGGTGCTCGACCAGTCGGTGAAAGCCAACATCACCCACAACAGAGAATGGTTGATTGTCAAGGGCAATGAATTCCATTATATTTGTGTTCATGGATTTCGCCTTTGAGTTGTCTTGCTGAAATTGTGTTACTCTTTCAAATGACTGCTTGACTTATTGACTGCTCGATCCACACAGCAGACATTGTGGGCTAGATTAGGAATGCTGTGTTTCAAGTATAGCGGCAAATTTTACGTGGCATCATTACGTCACGTTATATACAGTTGAAGTCGGACGTTTACATACACCTTAGCCAAATACATTCTAAACTGTTCTGCCTGCAGCTATGGAAACCTGACCTGTTCACCGGACGTGCTACCTGTCCCAGACCTGTTGTCCCAGACCTGCTGGAACCTTGACCTACCCTGACCTATCCTGCTGTTTTCAACTCTCTAGAGACAGCAGGAGTGGTAGAGATACTCTCAAAGATCGGCTATGAAAAAGCCAACTGACACTTACTCTTGTGTTACTGACTTGTTGCACCCTCGACAACTACTATGATTATTATTATTTGACAATGCTGGTCATTTATGAACATTTGAACATCTAGGCCATGTGCTGTTATAATCTCCACCCAGCACAGCCAGAAGAGGACTGGCCACCCCTCATAGCCTGGTTCCTCTCTAGGTTTCTTCCTAGGTTTTGGCCTTTCTAGGGAGTTTTTCCTAGCCACCGTGCTTCTACACCTGCATTGCTTGCTGTTTGGGGTTTTAGGCTGGGTTTCTGTACAGCACTTTGAGATATCAGCTGATGTAAGAAGGGCTATATAAATACATTTGATTTGATTTGAAACTCAGTTTTTCACAATTCCCGACATTTAAACCTAGTAAAAATTCCCTGTCTTAGGTAAGTTAGGATCACCACTTTATTTTAAGAATGTGAAATGTCAGAATAATAGTAGAGAGAATGATTTACCCGAAACATTTGACCCAAGTTAAACAATTTATAGGCAATGCTACCAAATATGAATTGAGTGTTTGTAAACTTCTGACCCACTGGGAATGTGATGAAAGAAATAAAAGCTGAGATAAATCATTATCTCTACTACTATTCTGACATTTCCCTATTCTTAAAATAAAGTGGCGATCCTAACTGACCTAAGACAGGGAAATTTTACTAGGATTTAATGTCAGGAATTGTAAAACACTGAGTTTAAATGTATTTGGCCAAGGTGTATGTAAGCTGCCGACTTCAACTGTACAAATACACACAGTACCATACAGTTTGGACACACCTACTCATTCCATGGTTTTTCTTTATTTTTACTATTTTCTACATTGTAGAATAATAGTAAAGACATCAAAACTATGAAATAACCCATATGGAATCAAGTAGTAATCAAAAAAGTGTTAAATAAATCAAAATATATTTTATATTTGAGATTCTTCAAAGTAGCCACCCTTTGCCTTGATGACAGCTTTGTACACTCTTGGCATTCTCTCAACCAGCTTCATGAGGTAGTCACCTGAAATGCATTTCAATTAACAGGTGTTCTTCGTTAAAAGTTAATATGTGGATTTTCTTTCCTTCTTAATGTGTTTGAGCCAATCAGTTGTGTTGTGACAAGGTAGGGGTGGTATATAGAAGACAGCCCTATTTGGTAAAAGACCAAGTCCACATTATGGCAAGAAGAGCTCAAGGATAGGCATTTAAAAAGTGTCCCATACTGTTTTTAATTGTTGCTTTAGACCTTTGTATTTTACTTACACTGAACAAAAATATAAAACGCAACATTCAACAATTTCAAAGATTTTACTGAGTGACACTTCTTGTAAAATCAGTCAATTTAAATAAATTCATTAGGCCTTAATCTATGGATTTCAAATGACTGGGAATACAGATATGCTATTGTTGGTCATTGATACCTTAAAAAGGTAGGGGCATGGATCAGAAAACCAGTCAGTCACCAGACAGATCTCCTTCGCATAGAGTTGATCAGGCTGTTGATTGTGGCCTAAGTAATGTTGCCCCACTCCTCTTCAATGGCTGTGCGAAGTTGCTGGATATTGGAGGGAATTCCAAATATACAGCATTCCAAATATGCTCAATGGGTGACATGTCTGGTGAGTATGCAGGCCTGGGACTGGGACATTTTAAGCTTTCAGGAATTGTGTACAGATCTTTGCGACATGAGGTTGTGCATTATCATGCTGAAACTTGAGGTGATGTTGGCGGATGAATGGCACAAAAATGGGCCTCAGGATCTCATCACGGCATCTCTGTGCATTCAAATTGCCATCGTTAAAATTCAATTGTGACCGTAGCTTATGCCTACCCATACCATAACCACCATGGGGCACTCTGTTCACAACGTTGACATCAGGAAACCGCTTTCCCGCATGACACCATACACACTGTTGGCAATCTGCCTGGTACAGTTGATGACTCCCAGTACAAACTGGGAGTCATCCGTGAAGAGCACACCTTCTCCAGCGGCCATCTAAGGTAAGCATTTGCCCACTGAAGTCGGTTACCGTCACGTCTGCTCCCGCTCTTCCCTCCCCCTGGCGCTTAAGGGCGCCAGGTTGCCCTGCATCACGCACTCCTGCCATCCATCATGCACACCTGCCTTCTGTCGTCACACGCATCAGCGTTATTGGACTCACCTGGACTCACTTATCACCTGCTATTACCTCCCCTATATTTGTCAGTTCCCCAGCGCTGTTCCCCGCTTCTGCATTTATTGTTTTTTGTCTTTGTTTTCGGTTTGCTGACGCTGTTCCTGTCTCGTTCCATGTCCATTATTTATTAAATGTTTGACTCCCAGTACCTGCTTCGTCTCTGCAGCGTCAACTCACGTGACAGTTACGACACCAAACTGCAGTCAGGTCAAGACCTTGGTGAGGACGACGAGCACGCAGATGAGCTTCCCTGAGATGGTATCTAGCAGTTTGTGCCGAAATTCTTTGGTTATGCAAACCCACAGTTTCATCAGCTGTCCGGGAGGCTGGTCTCAGACGATCCCGCAGGTGAAAAAGCCGGATGTGGAGGTCCTGGGCTTGCGTGGTTATACGTGGTGTGCGGTTGTGAGGCCGGTTGGACATATTGTCAAATTCTCTAAAATGAAGTTGGAGGCGACTTATGGAAGAGAAATTAACATTCAATTCACTGGAAACAGCTCTGGTGGACATTCCTGCAGTCAGAATACCAATTGCACACTCCCTCAAAACATGAAACATCTGTGGCATTGTGTTGTGTGACAAAACTGCACGTTTTAGAGTGGCCTTTTATTGTCCCCAGCACAAGGTGTACCTGTGTATGTCACGTCCTGACCAGTAAGGGGGTTATTTGTTATTGTAGTTTGGTCAGGGCGTGGCAGGGGGTGTTTGTTTTATGTGTTTTGGTTTATGTTCTATGTTAGTATATTTCTATGTTTGTTCTAGTGTGTCTATTTCTATGTTTAAGTTTCTTGGGTTGACCTTCAATTGGAGGCAGCTGTTCCTCGTTGCCTCTAATTGAAGGTCCTATTTAGTAGGGGTGTTTTTTCCTGTGTTTTGTGGGTGGTTGTTTCCTGTTTTGTGTATGTTGCACCTGACGGGACTGTTTACGGTCGTTTTGTTGTTTGTTTGATTTTGAGTTAAATAAAAGTAAATATGAGCACGTCACACGCTGCGTCTTGGTCCCCATTAGACGACCCTCGTTACAGTGTAAATGCTCGCTAACAGGGATGTAATCAAATTTGTGCCCATAATTTGAGAGCAATAAGGTTTTTGTGGACAATTTATGGGATCTTTTATTTCAGGCCATAAAATATGGGACCAACACTTTACATGTCGCGTTTATATTTTTGTTCAGTGTAGTTGACGATCTTAGTTATAGGCCTACTGCTGTGTTAACCTATAAGCTATCTTTGAGTTCCATGCGCAAATTTCTTTAGTCAACAATGGATCCCAGTGTATCAATGTGTCCATATGACAGAGGCTGGTGCTCTCGCATTAGTTGAATTTTAACTTTTAGATTTGTATAATTTTAATTCAGATTTTATGATTAACCACGTGACAATAATTTTCAGAATCAAAAACTTTGTTATGCAAATTAAAATCCTAACTGCCACGCAGATCGGTAGAAATGGTAGGATAAATTGTAAGCTTCCCAAAACTTGACACTTGTGCGCTGCCTATGGTCTTTACTATAACAAGCACGTGCACACACAAGAGTTCCCATGAAAAAAACGTGCTCCTTATGGATATCGGATGCCCATCCAATTGATTTGTTCTCACACTGGCCCTGGGAGGTGGTTTAAAGAAAGATGACTGGCATACATATTTTCCTCCTCATTTCCATGATCTTTTAGTGAACACCCATTATTCATGATTTCTGTAACCCAACTAAATATGACAGATTATGAAGCAAACCAAGCACATGTACAACTTTACAGCCAACAAGCTTCTAACAAACAAAAAAACTTAACAAATAACAACACATAACAAAATCCGTACAGGCAGCAAACTTTCTGATTGTGTATGTTTTTCCTGCTGGGTAGCTCCACTGTTGTGACATTTTCACAGTCACTGAGCCTGATGTGTTTGAAAGGGGGCTCTAACAGAGGGCAGCTCAGTACTCCTGACACATGTCAGGCCATGATATTACATGTACTGTAGGATTAAGCAGACTTCTACAAATGAGCTAAATCCCCCGTGAACAACAGCCTACGGTGTGACCCACACAACCTAAAGGTCTATAACCTAATGTTTATACAAGTCTTTCTCTCTCTCCCATATGTAGGATGCTTTTATTCTTAATTTAGAAATGTCACACAGTGGGGGGGGGGGGGGGGGTGATATGGGGGTAGCATTGTGATCTTCACTCATCCTCTGCCATTATGCTATTCCCCAGCCAACGTCCTAATTTCCTATACAAATTGTGTAGCAGCCCTTTCCTGCAGTCAAATACCAAATTGCCCTCTAGTGTCCTCATAGGTAGAATGTTATTCATATTTTTCATAATTAATTCACCTTTTTTTCAACTGCCGAAAATCCGGTGTTTCAATATCAAACGGTTGTGTTATATTTCAGTCTTCTGTGATGTATATAAAGTGTAATATTGGGACGCAAACTCAAAATGTAATACATTCCAACTCTATATCAGACATGGTACAGGTGCACTTTTTTAAGCCCATAACCATACTGTATGTTTCAAAGATTTATTTAAGACTACTTTCTAAATGTAATCCATTACAATTACTAGTTATCTGTTTAAAATTGTAATTGTTAACATAACTTTTGGATTACCCAAACTCAGTACGCAATCTGACTACTTTCAGTTACTTTTAGATTACGTTACCCTTAAGATGCATTAGAGGAAGACAAAAACAAATATTACCAATTGAACAACATCTATTGCAGGATAAATCAATGTTAGAGTTTACATAGATCACCATAAATGTATGGTGCATTTTACTAAATGTGTTGGTTATGTAGGGTTCTTCTAACCTATTGCTGCCACTTCAAATAATACAGTTAGGCTTCATCTTTACATTAAAAACCAAACTCTGTCAGATTTCCAGTCATTCCAATGAATTAAATACTCCTTGATCTTCAAGAGTAGGACTTGGAAATATACAGTAGATTAGCCAAATTGTTTTACCTGTGCATAACCCAAAAAGTAAGGAATTGTTTACCTACTCTGTTTATGTTGTTGTAATGGAGGACTGATTGGGCTTATTGCTTTGAGTTGAAAAATAAATTCTCCTCTCATGGAATGGCACGATCTGAGTACTGCCGAAAAGTGCTATTTGCATGTGAAAAATGTATGCCATATGCTGTTTACGATTTTTTTTGGTGACACTTTGATATCTCGATCATTTGCAGCTGTTTAAGTCAATCAAAAAGTATGCGCGTTTGAGCATGTGTACCGTTCGGCCTATGGACATTTGTTTTTGAATCAGTATGAATTATATTGAACAATAAAATCCCCACTCGTGGTCTTCTTAGGAACTCCCGCAATATGCAGCTGTTGCAAAAGTGCATTTTTTACTGGCTGTCCACTGGTCTCAAAAAACAATGATTGATAAGCAGCTTACAATTCAATTAAACCATTATTGGGTTAAAATACACAAACATTTGTGAACAGCCATCCACAACAACCACAATCCGTAAGGCGCAATTAGCTAAATGAGAGAGTAGCAGTGTGATTAACATCAATGCTCTATGTAGATATCAATAAAAAGTTATATTCGTATCACCCGTAGGCTACACCAGCAGTCATACCATTGGAAGACAGCTTGGACTGTAGCCTACAAAAAAATCCTATTGCTGCTCTTTCCCACGATCCATCAAACACATTTGGCGTGTCATCATTGGTCTCTGACGTGGTCAAACTCGATCAGGCAGAACAAACTTAAACTTGCGCCTTTTTTCAATGCTGATTTGAATATCATTGAGAAAATGGAACAGTATCAAATCATTTTTTCACAAACACCCTGTCACGTCTTGCCCTTTTGTAAGATGTCATTTTCTATAGTAGTGTAGGTCAGGGCGTGACAAGGGGTGTTTTGGGGTGGTTTTCTATGTTATCTATTTCTATGTGGTTATTCTAGGTTTCTATTTCTATGTTGGGGTTTTGGGATGATCTCCAATTAGAGGCAGCCAGTCCTTGTTGTCTCTAATTGGAGATCATATTTAAGTAGGGTTTTTTTCCACTTGTGTTTGTGGGTTGTTAATTTTTGAGTAGTGTTATTTTCTCTGTGTCACGGTTTGTTGTTACAAGTATTTTGGTGTGCTGCAAATGTTTCACGGTATAAATAAATATGTGGAACTACAACCATGCTGCACGTTGGTCCGATCCTTTGAACAGCCGTGACACATCCTTTCTGAAGTTAAAAGTAAATTCTACAAGTAATGCGGTTTTTCGATTGTTTCTGTAATCTTATTAAAATATTTTTGCTGGTAACGGAACAGATTACAGTTACGTTTTTTTTTGTAATCAGTTTAATGGAACGTATTACTCCCCAAACCTGCTCACAGGGGAGGTTGAGTAATCATTATCTCTTTAACAGAACCCGGGCATCTTTGCATTCATACAGTCTTTGTAACTCATATAGAGTTTTGAGTTGAGACTATTTCCTCATTGCCTCACGTCAGCTAGCACTGATTTGTCTGATAATTCTGGATAGCTTAAAATCATTTTGGCTACATTATGCTGTCCTAACATTTGAAAATGTTACCAAGGTGACATTGTCCACTGAACCACCTTTCATCCTCAAAAGAGTCAGAGTTAATTTTACAAAATCTGTAGCTAATATTGACTTTAGGTATTCACTACCTAATTCTACATCTAGCTAAGGTGTTTTGTGGTGGTAGAATCAATATTTATGAAATCAGTGGTGTCAATAACTTAGGTAAAGATACTTTATAGTACTACTTAAGTAGTTTTTTGGGGATATCTGTACTTTTCTTGACAACTTTATTTTACTTCACTACATTCCAAAAGAAAATAATGTACTTTTTACTCCATACATTTTCCCTGACACCCAAAAGTACTCGTTACATTTTTTATGTTTCGCAGGACAAGAAAATGTTCCAATTCAAGCACTGATGAAGAGAACATTCCCGGTCATCTCTACTGCCTTTGATCTGGAGGACTCACTAAACACAAACTCTTTGTTTGTAAATGATGTCTATGTGTTGGAGTGTGCCCCTGGCTATCTAAAAAATACAATTAAAATAAATGAAATTATCTGTACCATTCCTTTTACTTTTAATACTTAAGTATATTTTAGAAATTATCTTTACTTTTGATACTTAAGTATATTTAAAACCAAATACTTTTAGACTTTTAGTAGTATTTTACTGGGTGACTTTCACTTTACTTGAGTCATTTTCTATTAAGGTATTTTTACTTAAGTATGAACACTTAGTACTTTTCCATTACTGTGTGAAATTTGAAATTTGCACGAAAATTTGCTACCTAATGGGTTAGCTAGCTAGTGTGTCTGCTTGCTGGCTGAACCAGTCTAAAATCAATCCATATGAAACGAAAGGCAGGGATGCTAACAACGCCAGTTGACACACTCAATGCTGAATACTTCCTCTAGCTAGCTAGTGTAGTGAAATTGTAGCTAATGCACAAACTACTTTTCATGATATCTACTCTGCCGTGATTACTGCACAGAGTTCTACAGCACAGCTGACTGCTCTCTGCGACGTTATCGCGTTGGCCAATTGTTACAAAGTAGCGAGGCACGGTGCCAGCTGTCAGAGTCAGATACATGCTGATTTCTGAGAACAGTCCCATAACTTTGGTGCTTTACAACTTCATCAACAAACTGGCAAACTAGTGTTAGGCGGATGGGCAAAAACTCGATTTTTAGAAATGAGTTCAACGTCCTACAAGACAGATCGGTTGAGGAACGTAGGAGTGACGCCATCTGATGTGAGAAAATGACTATTTCCTCTCATCTAAGTGGTTTACTATTACTGCAGGTGTTCAGAAATGTGAAATATAGTGTGACAAGTAGCCTACAGTAGTATGCTAGTAAGTGACAGTGGTAGTGAAATAATGTGATGGCTTGTTATACTTTCAGAGCTGAATACTGAAATGAGATGGCTTCCAATTGCCTGTGTTTATGTGAGCTAACGAGTAGCACAATGCCATGCTCTTATCATGAAAATGACAAATACAACAAATCTCATTTGAATAACAATAAAAGTAAATGCAATAGCCATTTTCAAATGCTCAAATTTCAATATGCGACTACCGACACAACACCCTCTATCCTTTTGTTTGTTGCAAGAATTTGTAAATTAAATTCTGCCACCATCCTGGATAAGTCACAAGTCACAATTGATTTTACATTGAATTTATTTCTAGGAAATATAATTACATGAGAAAATGATTGCTATACCCAACAAACGTTGACTGTCGAACATTAAAAACCTATTATCAAAGGGAACAATTTGCCAGATATATCGTGGAGGACAAATCTAGCCATATATATGTGAAGATGAAGACCAAACACCAGGTAGTAATTATCAATCATCATCAAGATCCTGTCTGGACCGCAGTACCCATGGCAACAGGCCCACATCGCAGCATGTATGTTTACAGGAAATTGAACAGTCCTTTTTCAGTTCAGCCTCTCGCTTCCCTACCTCACAGGTGAACACAGCATTTAACTGCCAGCATTTAACTACATTGCCCTTAAGTGGGCATACACACTTCCATTATGTCCACTACTATTCCATCTGGTTGGTTTAACCACAGAGCCAAACGTTAACAGCCCTGCAAGCTTATGATGCAGCTGAAGACACAAGTCTGTAATATCTCGATGTTGTTTAATAAGGACACAGAGGTTTAAGTTCCCAAGCAAAGATCAAGGCTCTTTTTTGTTGTTCATGTCTCTGTTCCTCGGTTTGTAGTTGTACATATACTAAATGCCTTAGTGCAGAACTACATTCCATGTCATAAAGGCTCAAACTAGCTTAGATAGAAAAGTGTCTACTGTATGTCATTTTAAAAGGGTTGTGTGAGGAGAATATTTTTGTCACATCTTACCCAACAACCCTCTGATACTTTACTTATACTGAATAACCATGCTCTTTCATCCTTCTGGAATTAATATTCAATTTACTTAAAACAAGATCTGCTAATTAACATGATTAGCAAATAAACCAAAAGCAATTTGAGCTAAAATTGGCAGGAGTGCGGATGAATTTGCCTTGTTTATTATTGCTGTCATTTTCCACTGCAGCTTTATTTATGCAGTGTTGTGTATGCCCCCCTTGGGAGGGAACATTACTCTTTCATCATATCAAATGAAGTGAAACGGAGTTATTCCAGGAAGAGCCAATTAAACTGTTCAAACACGTTTATTATGAAATCATTCTCATTGGATGGAGTGTGTTTGAGGGTGTGAATGTGTATGCTTTGTGCTGTGCAAACTCAACGTTGTAGTGCTTGAGTGTACACTAATGTACACTAATATAAAGGTACACTCAAGCATTGAATTCCCCCTATACCATTCCCACATGTACAATACAATACATTTAACTTAAACCTAGAGATTAACACGTTTTCTTTACTCTTTCAGAATCAAATCAAAATGTAACTTAAGCACACCTAAATCTCTCCCTCTCTGTCTTCCATTCTTTTTGCCCACTTTCCTCTTCATGTGACACACTCATGCTCTTTGCAGTGTGTCATTGGGACTCATTAACACAGATCATTCTCTGAACTCTGCCAGCTTAAACCAAAACAAGGCTGACAAGCAGAGTAAGGAATGCACTGAACTCTGACCTCAATCTTGATAACATCACCCTACTCCATTTAGATCCAGTTACAGTGTGTGATTTTAACATACAAACGTTCTGCCCCCACACAACCATCATACATCTTATCTGCCCTGTCCCATTAGCAAATATATGTAATTAAAAATATGAAAACAGATACATTGATAGTGTCATGATCTAAAAATACATATATGGAGAGTTTACATGTTGGAGAGTTTACAAAGTCCAGTTTCAGATTTGCCTAGTGCCTTTGAGTTGGCAGTGTCGCTTAATGGCTATTGTTTAAAGAGAAAAAAAACCTTTTAAGGATGAAAGTCAAGCATAACAACACACAGAGGGGCTGTCCCAAATATGGCATGTCTTTCCATGAGCGCCAATGTAAAACAGACAAAATTACGTAATGTGGGATTTGCTAAAAATGGGCTAACCTTCAAACGTTTCCAGATTATTGCTATTGACAGAGTGAAACAAAAACTAAATGGGTCTGGGGTTTTAAATAACCAAACAATCTGTTTCATATATAACTACCGAGCAGTGGAGGAGCTCAAGACTTATGCTATTCATTACCGGAAGGGAGAAATCACAGCGACCTATAAATAAATGAATGCACGGATAAACGCACCCATACATCAATAAAACATATTTATTCTCATAGATTACGCTCTGGTTACATTTGATGGGATTGAGTTAACCAAAGAGCTATCGTTACGACTTTGTCATGTAAAATCTTCCAGCATGGTGATTATAAATAATCATATTCATTTCAAATAGGTCAGGGCATGCTTTTCCACTATACCTATTGTCTGATTGTAGGGCAATCTATTCTTCTGAGAAATAGTGAGATATTTCCCTCGATGACTAACACAGAGGCCTTCATCCATTGTACTGTAATGAGGATGTGAGAGTAGTGTAAGTAAAAATGATGCTATTTACGATACTCATAAACTATGTTCAAAAAGACCAACATGCTCCTACCTGCAAATATGTGGAGCAAAATAGCCCCCTCACAACATACTTAAACTTCAAGGGTGTATAATACCATCACTCATGACTCATGGATCTGACTCGAGGCTCCAGCATTCTACTCCTCAACCTCTATAAGATGTGTTGTGTAGGAATTAAGCCACATCAAGAGCCTGTGAAAGTCTTCTCCCTCCTCGCTCTGTCCAGATAAATGATACCTCTCCAGGCTTTTTTCTGTACAGACTAAAAGGCCTATAATAATGTGCATCTGGGCAGCTTGTCCTGTATGTTTCTAATTAGGATGAAAAATAAGGGATACTATGCTTCACCACACAGTCATGCTAATTCAGTGGACAGAAAATGCTTTTAGTTCAATACCAATGTGAGGTTCTTGCTAACATCTTGTGGAAAAACTCAGTGTATATGAGAAAATAAAAGCTATATGATTACCCAAATACATTAAAACAGTGCCAGCTATATAACCTGATCTTAGCTTTGAAAGAAAAAGATTTCAGAGCAGACATTATTCCAATCTATATGGGAGAGCACATGTTAACAGTTTAGCAGGATAAAAATGGGCCTGTCTTAGGCAATCTCCAGCTTTACTGAGATTCAGTGGAGGGGAGTGACACAGGCACACAAAGGAAATCATTCCTTTATCAGTGTGTTTACATTCTGGCCTCATACTGGCCATGCTACAGTGCTTTTACAGGAACATTAACACAGTTTACACTCCAGAGCAAGTGTCCTTCATTTCACAATACGTTAAAAATAGAATCTCTTTAGGATCTATGCATCTGGTAAGCATTAATATCCAGCAATAAATCCCCCGCCCCCCCGGGGATTACTAAAATAATTCAGATGGATTCCAGAAAATGCTCCTCTTTAATGAACATTAAAACAAATATGAGTGGAGACATCTCAAACAGGCAAACAATAACAACCATTTATCCATAAATAGATAGATTCTATTTCCTTTCCAGACATAGCAGCTAGAATAAAAGACTAAACGAAGGAACGAGCCTGTAGTTTCACCTCAAACATGAGTGCCTCATCAGCTTTCAAAACACTGTTTGTTTAAGCAATGGGTATTATGTTTCTCAGAGGTGGGGGCAGGGAGGGTAAGCAACATTATTACTTTGTTGCAGGAAAAGAAGAATAACATGACTCAAAATTTTCTGAAAGCATAGTTCCACAGTTGCCAGGCAGGTAATTATACCAATGTTCAAGATAACAACATGTTCTCTCACAGCATATTCCAACCACAGAATTACAATTCTAGTATGATTGCCAAAGAGCAAAGGTCATCATACTGCCTCTATCTCTCAGTGGAACTGCCTTGGAACACTAATATTACTTCAAACTTTTCTTCCTTGTTTATGTTATGTAATTCATCATTTTTGTTCTATCATATCTGTGTGGTTGTACAGAAGAGTATTTTCACAGAAAATGTGATAATAATATGTGATAGTCACATTGTAAATACCCTCTCTGCAGTTTGGTAGAAATTAGGCTACATGAATATGGAAATAGGAAGAAAGTTGTCTGACATCATGTCAAGTTGCCTTGCTATTACTAGGGCCTTGAGTAACCAAACCATAATAAACCCTAAAGTTTATATAAATGACAGTCTCACTTATGGGCCCCCTCTAGATAGCTGAATTGTAAATATCAGCAGTGTTCCAGTAATTCTGCAGTGACACAAATGACATTATGTCCACACACCCTGAGGTGGCTGTTTGTCAACAGAACGTCTGTTAAAGGGGCAACCCTAGAAAAGGATTTGGCCAATGATAAAGGTCAGGATTAGCGTTGGAAAAGCATAAATACAATCGTTTACGGTCACTTCTAGCTTTAACAACGGCTCATTATTCACTGCCCCTGGCACTTGACCTAATAAAAATCTGGATTAAACATGGGTGAATTTAATGTTTCCTAACATGAATAAAACACACATTAATGTGGCGGATTGAGAGAACTGGTGTTTACATAAAGGAATTTCAGTTAGAGTGTGAAAAAGGCTTGTGCCTGAATACAGTATAACACTAACAGGGGCTGGCACTATGAGCCAGTAGTATGAGCCAGTAGTATGAGCTAGAGGTCGACCGATTAATCGGAATGGCCGATTAATTAGGGCCGATTTCAAGTTTTCATAACAATCGGTAATCGGTATTTTTGGACACCGATTTGACGATTTTTAAAAAATGTATTATTATTATTCTTTTTTTATACACCTTTATTTAACTAGGCAAGTCAGTTAAGAACACATTCTTATTTTCAATGACGGCCTAGGAACGGTGGGTTAACTGCCTTGTTCAGGGGCAGAACGACAGATTCTTACCTTGTCAGCTCGGGGATTCGTTTTTGCAACCTTCCGGTTACTAGTCCAACACTCTAACCACATGCCTTATATTGCACTCCACGAGGAGTCTGCGTGGCAGGCTGACTACCTGTTATGCGAGGGCAGCAAGAAGCCAAGGTAAGTTGCTAGCTAGCATTAAACTTATCTTATAAAAAACAATCAATCTTAACATAATCACTAGTTAACTACACATGGTTGATGATATTACTAGTTTATCTAGCGTGTCCTGCGTTGCATATAATTGATGCGGTGCCTGTTCATTTCTCATTGAATCACAGCCTACTTCGACAAACGGGTGATGATTTAACAAGCGCATTTGCGAAAAAAGCACTGTCGTTGCACCAATGTACCTAACCATAAACATCAATGCCTTTCTTTAAAATCAATACACAAGTATATATTTTTAAACCTGCATATTTAGTTAATATTGCCTGCTAACATGAATTTCTTATAACTAGGGAAATTGTGTCACTTCTCTTGCGTTCCGTGCAAGCAGTCTGGGTATATGCAGCAGTTTGGGCCGCCTGGCTCATTGCGAACTGTGTGAAGTCCATTTATTCCTAACAAAGGCCGTAATTAATTATGACATAACATTGAAGGTTGTACAATGTAACAGCAATATTTAGACTTAGAGATGCCATCCGTTAGATAAAATACGGAACGGTTCCATATTTCACTGAAAGAATAAACGTTTTGTTTTCGAAATTATAGTTTCCGGATTCGACCATTTTAATGACCAAAGGCTCGTATTTCTGTGTGTTATTATGTTATAATTAAGTCTATGATTTGATAGAGCAGTCTGACTGAGCGATGGTAGGCACCAGCAGGCTCGTAAGCATTCATTCAAACAGCACTTTCGTGTGTTTGCCAGCAGACTTCAACCCTATCAACTCCCGAGATTAGGCTTGTGTAACCGATGTGAAATGGCTAGCTAGTTAGCGGGGTGCGCGCTAATAGCGTTTCAAACATCACTCGCTCTGAGACTTGGAGTAGTTGTTCCCCTTGCTCTGCATGGGTAACGCTGCTTCGAGGGTGGCTGTTGTCAATGTGTTCCTGGTTCGAGCCCAGGTAGGAGCGAGGAGAGGGACGGAAGCTATACTGTTACACTGGCAATACTAAAGTGCCTATAAGAACATCCAATAGTCAAAGGTATATGAAATACAAATCATATAGAGAGAAATAGTCCTATAATTTCTCTAAAAACTACAACCTAAAACTTCTTACCTGGGAATATTGAAGACTCATGTTAAACTCAGGAACCACCAGCTTTCATATGTTCTCATGTTCTGAGCAAGGAACTTAAATGTTAGCTTTTTTTACATGGCACATATTGCACTTTTACTTTTTTCTCCAACACTTTGTTTTTGCATTATTTAAACCAAATTGAACATGTTTCATTATTTATTTGAGGCTAAATTGATTTTTATTGATGTATTATATTAAGTTAAAATAAGTGTTCATTCAGTATTGTTGTAATTGTCATTATTACAAATAAATACAAAAAAATCGTCCGGTATCGGCATTGAAAAATCATAATCGGTCGACCTCTAGTATGAGCCAGTAGTATGAGTGCTGGCACTATGAGCCAGTAGTATGAGCACTAGCACTATGAGCCAGTAGTACGAGCACTGGCACTATGAGCCAGTAGTACGAGCGCTGGCACTATGAGGCAATAGTATGAGCGCTGGCACTATGAGCCAGTAGTATGAGAGCTGGCACTATGAGCCAGTAGTACGAGCGCTGGCACTATGAGGCAATAGTATGAGCGCTGGCACTATGAGCCAGTAGTATGAGCAGCAGCAGGATGTGAGCATGCTATTCATACAGTGTTTACCTAGGTATGAAACAGATTCCCCTCACCTCCTCGCTTCTCAGTTTAAAATTCAATTACTCACACTGACAATCTCTCCAAAACATTTGACCTGTTCCTCAATTACTATGAGTTAAGCTATACAACAGTGCTCTTTGTGGAAACGCACAAAGTTAAAGAAAGACTATCTTAAGGGCCGATGATACTCAGTCTGTTGTGTTTTGAAGGGTTGGGGTCAGTTCAATTTCAATTCAGTCAATTTAGGAAGTGAATTGAATCATCTCAAGTCCATAGGGCATTTTGAAATCATGAATTGAATTTCAATCCATCCCCTGAAGTGTCTTGAATCAAAGTAGAAGTGACTCCACCCTGGGTGGTGTTTAGTCGGCGCAAAATTGGAGAAAACCTTTTGAAACTGAGCAGTTACTACCTGCACCCTAGCGCTTTGGGATTTACCGAACTCTTCGCAGACGCTCTCATTCTGCAGCAGGGTGGGGTGTTCGAAGGTGTCCCTGCAGTAGAGGATGCGTGTGGTGTCGTGTTGGGAGACGATGCCGCCCAAAGCCAGCACGGTGTGGTCCGTCAGCAGGGCAGACGGCTGCTCTCTGAGCCGGGCCAGGACCGAGCGGTACCGACAGTACTGGGGGTAGCTCATCACCAGCACCTTCTTGCCGTCATCTTCCTGGCCTGGAACAAAACAAATGTAGAAACAAACAGTTAGCCCTAGTTTCAAACAAATATAGTTTAAATCCACACACACACACGCTGATAATGACACATTTCACTTGGATAGGGGAATGAATAATACTTTATGTTTGACGTAAACTGTTAATAGCAGAGGCAAAGGGAAAGCAAATGTCTAGGCAACAGAGATTTTCACATCTAGATTGACAGGTTTTAACAAGCAACTTATAGGTAAATTCAAGCAGCAGTTTTCCCAGGATTGTTCATTTTAGGAAAACAAGCATGTAAGAAATGCCCCTTAAGGCAGTCTGTCATTCAGAAACAGGCAGTTTATGTAGAAAATGTTGTAACCTTCTTAGAGAAAACCCCAGACAATCCATCAAAATCTACCAGCTGATATGGCTATGTATATCATGCAATATATGACAGGAAAAAACATATACTTTATGGTGGTGAAATATACTAGTTTTGAGCCCAAACCGTGTACTGTTAGACATGAAATAAAAAAATATACCACTTGGCCCATATAAGCATTAAAATCCACCATGTATGCATTGCAACACATCTACAGAAATGCAAGGTTGAGTTGGCAAAACTGCTAGACCAGGGCAAGGGAAAGATAAATCATAAAGAAATGGAACACTCGCTCATTCACCCTCCCTTCTCCCTCCCTATTTCTCTTGTTCTCTCTCTTTCACTCTGCATACAGTATAGACTGAATATCTAGCTATTAGAATTTGTTGAACAATCCCTGGGTAGCATTACTTGGCACATATCCAGCCGGAGGTGTTATGCATAATGAGGTGTTGAATGCAGGCATTCTGTAGTAGCACCTACTCAAACATTCCACAACATAACAATGGGGATTTTTATATGAGGTACTGTACATGTACTAGGTTTTGGGTGATATGGATAATAATTAATATCATAATTGTCGATGATAATCATTGATATGAAATATGATCTGAATAGTTCTACAAAAATGAGTATTTCTATCGGACAGGGTCAGGTGGCACACCTCTATTTGACACCATTCATTTGCAGCCCAGCCCTACTTGGTACCATAGTCCAATAGAGCCACCCTTCACAGACAACCGAGCCAGTTAACTACACATGACTAATACTTCAAAAGGGAGGGGATGAAAGCCCCCTCCTCAAACACACACACCACAGATGTGTGTTTCTGTGGTCGCATGCAATTACTGCTTGGTGGCACTTGGTTTTTATCCAAATGTCAAGGATTTTATTTGAACTAGCCAACCCTGGAACCTGGCAATCTCCTGAGGGCCCTCCCAGCATTCTCTTGATTAGATTCAACTTGCTGGGGAAGAAGCCATGGGGCATTTACTGTATAGTAGGACTAAGTACCTGTGTGTGCATGAAAGTGCGAGTGTGTGTGTGTGTGTGTGTGTGTGAGAGAGAGAAAGTGCGTGTGCATAATGGTATACACACTTTATGTCCCTTTGTTCGTAAAGTCTGACCTTTCCAAATAAAGGACATTGTTATCTTTACATAATAATTTTAATTGGCTGGGGCCTTAGCTCTGTCACTAGAGAGTTAAAATCCGGAGAGAAAGGACATTATGTAATTGATCTCTCTCTGTTTTTACTACTTTCGACTAAAGCAGCTGGTTTTTGACAAGAAGCTTTTGTGTAGGACCTAGAGGCACTTCTATGATTATTAAACTACCATGTAACAGATTTTTATTTATTTTTATGCATCGTCAAGCCATCTCAAAACTAATAAACACAACACAGTGTCTGTATCATCAGCATAAACACAATGTGACAGGTTGTAATCAAAACCATTCAAGACAGGTGATTACTACTCATAACCGAGGACATATAAGAGTGTATTACACAATATGCAATTCAACTGTAACTATACAGTAGATGGATTATAGTGCCTCCATAAGCAATCTAAGTGCAGAACTCAATTACAAGGCAACTCAAGGACAAGGTCGATGAATCTGGGATACAGGCCTACTATTTATAATACCGCTGCTTCCTGCGTCACCATTACTCTGAACAACCATAGGCAATGAGTGCGTTTTTGCTTTTCACTTCTCCGGTCATTGATAACAACCCTTTCAAACCTACTTGTGGGTTTCCTTCCATTGAAATTGCATGGTGAAGAGTAAAGGAACATGTATTTTCAAACACATACTCCAAAAAATGATTTTATGCTAGGAAAAACCCAATGTATTAACCAAATTGCTTTTGTAAACTGTATGGCTTACATTTCAAACAAGCTTAAAATCATTACACCAGGCAAAAGAACTGACAAGATCTTTCAAAAGACTGTGACTGAAGTTCTGTTCACTGAGGCAAAAATGCGGACATACATCATTCTCATACAATCTGTCAGTCGCTAAGTCCTAAATCACTCACTCAGCTGAAATTTGCTGTTGTCAAAATTTCCACATTATCTAACCAGCCAAGGAATTTACTGAAGCTTAATGTGATAGGGTTTGAGAGAGGTAATAAATGTATGAGCCAATAATGTCACTTTGATATCTGTTCTTGCAGTAGGTACCCCACAGATATCAAAACAACATGTAAAGATTTTCAAAGTAGAGGGAATAAACGAGGGAAACTGGAGAAGGAGACTATTTTGTATTCTCTCTCCATCCACTACCTTTTTGCTGTTCAGCACTGTATTGATTTCAGAGGTTGCCTTGTTTCCATTTACCAAAGACTTCTTTCATAATGTATAACACATAACGGATTCATCCTCCTCTCTTTCCTGCAGCATATACACTTTTCATATAAAGGACGACACAGAGAGCTATATGCATGCTGGCTCTCAAGCTGTTTGTTTTTATTGAACCAAAAAAGCACAGCATCTGCCAGTAATAAATATTGGATGGAATGCAAAAAGACAATCATATTTCAGTAACGACTAGCTTGTCCTCCCTAAGGGGGAAAAAAAATCAAAACCCCTTCATATTCATGACGCATAATGTATCCACCATGATTCAATGGGCTCCAATCACCACTGCTACATTACACTCAAGTATTGACTCGCCTCTTCACAACAACCAATAATATCAGCTGCATCAAAAAATGGCCCGGTTTAGATCAGCCCTAAGAGAACTATTAGTCCCTGTTATATTCACAAGGCATGTCCGTAAAGCCTTCAAAGCGAATGGTATTCTCACAAAAGGCCACAAACACCCAGAGGAAATGTTCTATTGAAATGGTATGAAGGGCAGCAGAGGGCTGCTCTCTCTGCAAGTTGGTTCCTGTTCTTAATTATCTAACAGCACTAAAGTGCCTCTTTCTGTTCTAGATTTTTTTAAGGAGTGGAGAGGGGGAGGGTGTCCTCCTGAGACAAAAATAAACATTTATATAATTTTCACCTCCATTTATTCAAGTGTGCTGCGCAAGAATTCAGGCCAGCTATATGCATACAGAAGAAAAAAACTGCACAATTACTCTACACACTGTTCTTAATTTGGTTCCAGATGTTCTCACAGTTCACATATTTTTTTTTGCAATAAACGACATTTAAAAAAACATTCTCCTATTTCAAAATGGTTTAGAAAAAGAACGCAACACTTTCCCTTTGTTGATTTATGCGATTCTATTACATTAAACATTCCTTCCCCTAAGCGGGCTCTGCTCCCTAGCAACAAGCGCTAGCAGCTCTAATGTCGTTGGCATGGGGCCAGTGTAAGCTGTCTGCGTTATTGATTGCTAGATTGAAAAGTTTGCATTTAATAGGCTCTGTAATACATGATGAAATTATTCAGAGCTCCTTGCGCCAAATTTGTTCCTTTGACTATCAAAGACTATGGCTATTACAAACAAGGCAGCATCCCAATGTTCCAGAGGTTTTATGCCTCCTAAACCAAATTATAGCTGCAACCCTGCATCACCACAACCATACTCCAAACATAAGACCCATAATTGCCTATACCAGAAAGGTATTATTGTTAGGAACAAGAAAGTTGACTTAGACAAGCAGAAACAGAGATTTTACCGAACTGACAGTCAATATCTTTTGTCCGTGGTAAACAGGCCCTAACAGCGTACCTTGGTCTTTGTTTTATTCATCCAGTGAGATTAATGGCTCTGTTTGCCTTTCCCAATCCAGATACTGCAGTATAGCACTACTCCTCATTCACAAATTATTAACAGTGGCCAGGCTGTTATGTGAAAACCTTACCCAAAGGAGATTATCAGTGTAAATGACTGGTTCTATGGATGAAAAGAAGGCCAGGGAAAATCAGAGGCATTTAATTCCACTACTTCTACAGTACCAATCAAAAGTTTGGACACACCTACTCATTCAAGGGTTTTACTTTATTTTACTATTTTCTATATTGTAGAATAATAGTGAAGACATCAAAACTATGAAATAACACATACGGAATCATGTAGTAACCAAAAAAGTGTTAAAACAAATACAAATATATTTTATATTCTTCAAAGTAGCCACCCTTCGCCTTTGACAGCTTTGCACACTCTTGGCATTCTCTCAATCAGCTTCACCTGGAATGCTTTTCCAACAGTCTTGAAGGAGTTCCCACATATGCTGAGCACTTGTTGGCTGCTTTTCCTTCACTCTGCAGTCCAACTCATCCCAAACCATCTCAATTGGGTTGAGGTCCGGTGATTGTGGAGGCCAGGTCATCTGATGCAGTTGAAAAACAAACGATAGTCCCACTAAGCGCAAACCAGATGGGATGGCATATCGCTGCAGAATACTGTGGTAGCCATGCTGGTTAAGTGTGCCTTGAATTCTAAATAAATCACTGACCGTGTCACCAGCAAAGCACCATTACACCTCCTCCTCCATGCTTCACGGTGGGAACCACACATACTCCAAACATTCTCCCGGGTGGTACAGCGGACTAAGGCACTACATCTCAGTGATAGAGGCGTCACTATAGACCCTGGTTCGATCCCGGGCTGTATCACAACCAGCAGTGATCGGGAGTCCCATAGGGCGGCGTACAGCTGACCCAGCGTTGTCCGGGTTAGGGCAGGCCATCATTGTAAAATAAGAATTTGTTCTTAACTGACTTGCATAATTAAATAAAGATAAAATAAAAATATAAAATAAAACATGCAGAGATCATTAGTTCACCTACTCTGCGTCTCACAAAGACAGCGGTTGGAACCAAAAATCTCAAATTTGGACTCATCAGACCAAAGGAAAGATTTGCACCGGTCTAATGTCCATTGCTCGTGTTTCTTGGACCAAGCAAGTCTCTTCTTTTTATTGATGTCCTTTAGTTGTCACGTTCGTCTGAAGGAGGAGACCAAGGCGCAGCGTGCGTAGAGTTCCACATACTCTTTAATAGTGAAACTTACAACCAAAACAACAAAGAATATAACAAACGTGCAGTAATGCAGTGCACAAGGCAACTATACAAAAACAAGATCCCACAAAAACCCAGTGGGAAAAGGCTGCCTAAATATGATCCCCAATCAGAGACAACAAAAGACAGCTGCATCTGATTGGGAACCATATCAGGCCAACATAGAAATAAAAAAACATAGATATACATAATCTAGAATGCCCACCCAAATCACACCCAGACCTAACCAAATAGAGAAATAAAAAGGCTCTCTACGGTCAGGGCGTGACATTAGTGGTGGTTTCTTTACAGCAATTCGCCCATGAAGGCCTGATTCACGCAGTCTCCTCTGAACAGTTGATGTTGAGATGTTTCTGTTACTTGAACTCTGTGAAGCATTTATTTGGGCTGCAATTTTTAAGGCTGGTAACTCTAAATTAACTTATCCTCTGCAGCAGAGGTAACTCTGGGTCTTCCTTTCCTGTGGCGGTCCTCGTGAGAGCCAGTTGCATCATAGCGCTTGATGGTTGTTGCAACTGCACTTGAAGAAACTTTAAAAGTTCTCGAAATTTTCCGGATTGACTGACCTTCATGTCTTAACCTCTCTAGGGCAGGTGGCACCAAATCGCCCCACCTACGTAACAGCCAGTTGAATCCTGTGGCGCGATATTCAAATACCTTAGAAATGCTATTACTTCAATTTCTCAAACATATGACTATTTTACAGCATTTTAAAGACAAGACTCTCGTTAATCTAACCACACTGTCCGATTTCAAAAAGGCTTTACAACAAAAGCAAAACATTAGATTATGTCAGCAGAGTACCCAGCCAGAAATAATCAGACACCCATTTTTCAAGCTAGCATATAATGTCACAAAAACCCAGAAGACAGCTAAATGCAGCACTAGCCTTTGGTGATCTTCATCAGATGACACACCTAGGACATTATGTTATACAATACATGCATGTTTTGTTCAATCAAGTTCATATTTATATAAAAAAACAGCTTTTTACATTAGCATGTGACGTTCAGAACTAGCATACCCCCCGCAAACTTCCGGCGAATTTACTAACAATTTACTAAATTACTCACGATAAACGTTCACAAAAACAATAACAATTATTTTAAGAATTATAGATACAGAACTCCTCTATGCACTCGATATGTCCGATTTTAAAATAGCTTTTTGGTGAAAGCACATTTTGCAATATTCTAAGTAGATAGCCCGGCATCACAGGGCTAGCTATTTAGACACCCAGCAAGTTTAGCCTTCACCAAACTCCGATTTACTATTAGAAAAGTTTGATTACCTTTCCTGTTCTTCGTCAGAATGCACTCCCAGGACTTCTACTTCAATAACAAATGTTGGTTTGGTCCCAAATAATCCATAGTTATGTTCCAACAGCGGCTTTTTGTTCGTGCGTTCAAGACACTATCCGAATGGTAAATAAGGGTCACGCGCACGGCGCATTTCGTGACAAAAGATTTCTTAATATTTCATTACCGTACTTCGAAGCATGTCAACCGCTGTTTAAAATAAATTTTTATGCAATTTTTCTCGTAAAAAAGCGATAATATTCCGACCGGGAATATGCAATTAGGTAAACAGCCGAAAGAAAATACAGCATGGGGTCGACTCGGGCACGCGCCTAAGCCCTTTGTCCTCTGATCGGCCACTTGGCAAAGGCGATAATGTGTTTCAGCCAGAGGCTGCCTCGACATCGTTCAGCTTTTTCCCGGGCTCTGAGAGCCTATGGGAGCCGTAGGAAGTGTCACGTTACAGCTAAGATCCTGAGTCTTCAATAAACAGAGGCAAGAACAACAACACCTTGTCAGACAGGCCACTTCCTGCATGAAATCTTCTCAGGTTTTTGCCTGCCATATGAGTTCTGTTATACTCACAGACACCATTCAAACAGTTTTAGAAACTTTAGGGTATTTTCTATCCAAAGCCAATAATTATATGCATATTCTAGTTACTGGGCAGGAGTAGTAACCAGATTAAATCGGGTACGTTTTTTATCCGGCCGTGTAAATACTGCCCCCTAGCCCTAACAGGTTAACTGAAATGACTACCTCATCAAGCTGGTTGAGAGAATGCCAAGAGTGTGCAATGCTGTCATCAAGGCAAAGGGTGGCTACTTTGAAGAATCTCAAATATAAAATATATTTTGATTTGTTTAACACTTTTTTGGTTACTACATGATTCCATATGTGTTCTTTCATAGTTTTGATGTCTTCCCTATTATTCTACAATGTAGAAAATTGTAAAAATAAAGAAAAACCCTTGAATGAGTAGGTGTATCCTAACTTTTGACTGGTACTTTAAGTTTAAAGGGGTTTTCTCCCAGGTGACGATATACAATCTCTTCTGATGAGCCGGCCTTTCCATTTGTCACGCGGCATTGTTCGACACAAACTCAATTGAGCAGCTGTAATCTTGGATCATAACGATCATGAATGAGTTCATGGCCTATACATTTTCCGTGCATTCTAGAATATAATTGATGAGAGTTTTCCTTTAAATATAACTTTAATGGGACACAGAGTTCCCATTTGAGCCAAGATTTGAAATTGGGTCAGAGGGAATTACATGTCATTCCTGATGAAACTTGCTGTGTATATTTCCTCAAAGCCCCCCCCCCCCCCCCCCCCATTGTAAAAGCATGGTAGATCACTGAGGGCATACAGAGTATAAAAAAGAACATGACTTCATATTTCAGTTAAAGACAGAAAGAAAGGGGAGTAAACTACAGACTATTGAGGACATGCATGTTTCCTATTCTACGGACTATAATGAGAGAAGAGGGGGTGGGGGCTGTCACTCAACAGAGCCCATTGTGAATTCCTGTCATTATGTAAGAAACTCTCATATTAGCAGATCTGTACAGGGAAGCTTAAAATAAACAGTAGATAGGCTAAGCCAACTGGAACTAATTAAATAATTACATCCAGTACAATGAACAATTTACATGGATGAATGTAAGAACAACTACTGGAACATTTATTTCTAATAACGGAATAATGATATTAGTGCCATATTGATGAAACAATGTTGTTTTTTTTGTCCCCAAAATGTAAAACCTTGAACAGTTACATATACAAATATTCATATTGTTGTGCAAAAATAATATTGTTGTGTAAAAATAAGATTGGCATAAAGTGCCTCCAAAAATCCATGATGTATGCCTAAAAGAAACTGTTCACTCTCCTTTTTAATTCGTTTTCACAACAATAACTGGGATAAATGGTGGAGTAACAGGGCTAATGAATAAAACTGATCTTAACAAGTGGCTGACACATAGAAGACGGAAATGAAATAACTCCCAGGACAACACGATGGAAAAAAGAGTCTATGAATTATTAAGTCTATCAACTAGGCATATGTCTTTCTTTGTTCTACCTGTGAGAAGTATCACACTTTTTAGAAACAACAAAACATTGCTCAAACTGTCTAAAGGTACTTCCCAAACGTAACACTTCGTATGGGTAAACTAACCGTAACATTTTAAAGGTAGACTCAGCGATATGACGCAGGTGCACAAAGTAAACAGAATAGTGGGTCAATTTCCGCAACAACTAAGAGCGTTGAACGCAAGGCTAAACTTGTTAGCTGTTTTGGTTCTGTACCTACCACGCTCTAACAACATGAAGGGAACCCATGCACATGCGCAGATAATGTGTGTGACTGTGTGAGAGCGGAATCTGGCATCTCGCTCATCGGAATCTCTGTGGTGCTGCTTGTGGCAACGTCATTTCGCTGAGTCCACCTTTAAATATCCACATTATTCAATATGATTTACAAATACTGAAACTTTTCTTAAACAATGTCAGTGGGAAGGCAATCATTGACCCTGAGTTTGACAGCACTAACAACCCCCCACTGACAAAAATGACTTTGTTCCTGTGCAGTGAATATGAATGGCAAAGCTGTTTTTGCAGTGTGGGTTTCTCGCAGTGCAGTTCTGATTGAATTCCAGCGTGTAACTGTAATCTGCACAAAAAGACTGCAACTGGAGCAGCATGAAATGCATTCATAACACAGATAGACTAATATATGTTCTCATGAAATATTCAATGATATTATGGTGGGATGATGGGCTGGCAATAAAAACTAAAGGGCAAGGCATACTGACTCTACGAGCCTTGGCAGCCTATATAATAAAAGCCACATTGTATATTCGCAAACAAAGTGAATGCCCTCAAGTTGAAATTAATAATGTCACTATGATGGCTTTAAGAAAAGTGTGTGTGTGTGTTTGGTTCTGTGTATGCGTGTGTCTGTGTATCGTGTCTGTGCATGCATGTGTGCATGTTGATGTCTATTTATCCTGTCTTTTTCTGCTCAACTGTAATGAAACGAATCCAATAAAGATAACTTGATTAGGGAATCTTTGAGTGGAGTAATGCTCCCTCTATGTGCCTAGCTGTTTGGGATGGCTTTCATGTTATAGGAGAGGTCACATCAATAACAGGTATGTTGTTTCAGAGCTGGTTAATGGACAGACAAAACCCTTCATTTCCTCTGTGAGATCACCCCTGGGTTCCCATTGTTTAACAGTCCACCAGAAAAGCCTCTCACCCCCTGAGCACACAGGTGAAAAACAGCTTGAAATTACAAACATTATCTGACATTTTGAAAGAAAATGAAATGAATAAACTGGTTTTGCCATCGGAATCCAAATTTGATTACAAAGCACATGCCTGCTAGAACGTGTTTTTCTGGCCCATTCAAATTCCAGGCATGCTCAAACGCTCCCCACATCTAATAGATTTTTCCACCCCGCCACACAATTTACTGCTTACAGATTTAGAATTATTTGGCTTCCGGCCAAACTTCAGTCATAAGGGAATTAATGATATGAGCAGATCAGTGAGCGAAAAACAGCTTGTGATTCTCTCTCCAACAGGTTTGAAAATAATGAAAAGGACATGCCCATAAACCAAAACCCACTGCTATCAGAGTCACACAATCAATAGAACACTCCATTGAATTACTTCAAAGCTTAGGATAGTTCAAGAATTAGTTTGAGGAAATTGCATAGGGAGAGAAAATGACAAAGGGAGCGTATGGCATCTATCTGATTAACACACAGTTGAATGAAGAATATGCTTTACAACAAGACATTCTTTCATTTCAAATCCATGCCTTTGTCTATAGGATCACAATATATGTGTCATCATCTGTTTCCTCCCACAGTATAATAGAAAAGCTACATAAACTACAATCATATGTTTATTACTGGGATAATTCAAGCTAGAGAAAGAAATCTGGTTTCTATTCTCTTATCATTCCGCTGAGCTCTCTCTGAAAGATAATGCGAAGGTTATAATCTATAGGCTGTATCAATTCAAAATATTTAAACTGAAACATTTTCTGAAGATTTCCAGTGGCAGCATCTGGACAGTTATAAATAATGTATAATGCTTTATGCACTGGATTAATTATATTTATATGGAGCACCTGTGAAACATACCATTTTCATTCAAGTAGGAATGTACATGTTGTTAACTAGAAAGCAGCATGGTTGAATGTTCTTCATGTAAATAATTTAATCATCGACCTCCAGCTAGGTGAGAAGAGAGGGGGGTAGAGAAAGAGTAAAAAATGTGACCTTGCACAATTCATGTCATCATGTCACAGCACAAGTCTTTCTGGGTGAAAGAGCTGCAGTTGTGAAGAATGAATCATGACCCAAATGATCCACACATGTTCTCTCTTTCTTCTCGCTCTCTCTCTCTCTCTCTCTCTCTCTCAACCCTCATTTCCTTCCTCAACATCGGGGCTTTTCTTAATTGTTGGAACATACAGTAGATGGCTAGATGCAGATACTGATGTCACAGTAATATACTGCATGTAAAAAGCTTGAAGTGAAAGATATATATTAAAATAAACATCTTAAGCCATATATCTTTTACCAGATGTCCTGTATGGTAGAGATCCCATATCATATTATTCTTGTAACAACACATTGAGGTTTCTCCTATATCTTCCCCAGAAATTACATATTTGTCAAATAGAACACAGGTAGTCCGTTCAACACCAGATTATATTTGTACAATCTCTTTATTCCTCACTGTATTACACATCTATCCGTCTCCTGTCCAGTCCACTGGAATAGAACAAGAAGAAACCAATTTTGACAGGCCCAAAATTGGGACAGTTCTCTTGGGGATCGATGTAAACTTTCCCTGCTAAGGCTGCACGGTGGAATTGGTCTCTTTACACCTGCAAGTCCAGATAAGTATAATTTTGCTCTTAACCCCGACCATTTAGTATGTGGAGAGCCTTGAAAACAGTTAATTCTTCCTCAAGTCGGCACTTGAATTATAATAGCCATCTCCACTCTCGCTTCACGCTGTAAAAATAATCACTGTGGTCGATGTGGCGCTCTAGCTAGCAGGCAAGGCAAGGGCACTGTTTTTCAAATGAATTACAGTGGAGATCTCAGTTTTCCTATTCTTTGTGATCAGAGCACATAGCTTAGTTGCTATAATATCACATCACATAATTCACATAAACAATAGCACTGTGATTCTGCTATTCATGACACATTTGTAGAGAGCATTATTTAAGCTTTCCATGCACTGCACTTCTCATTGACTGTCTGCCAGGAAATATTTGGATGGACTAGCATACAAAATGTTTCCCTCGAACAATAGAACAGTGTATTACTATTTAGCGCTCAATTGATTTCCATGCAATCTCTGTCAGTATCCTGTTCTTTCAATGAATAAATGGCCCTGATATATACTGTAGATCATCCATGTTATGAATAGAACTGATAAAGCATGAAAGCTCTATCCAACAATAAGAAACTCAATGAGTTATAAATAATAATTTCCCCCAAATATCTAAAATCAAATAATGATTCAGAAGCTTTTACAAAACCTACTTTGCTAGTGGCAGGACACTCGAGGAAAGCATGCAATATCTCTTGTTGATTCATATTTCATTTCAATCATCAGCTCAGCCATATAGCTATCCAAACTGCAGCTCACTGGAATAGCGTGCCTTTGTTGAATGATTCCTCTCTTATCGTTAGAGAGCCAACGGCAGGCAAGCGAGGGAACACATGCCACAGGGCTAGGGCTGCTGGTGCCCTGCCAGGGGAGTTCTGCTGACCCGGCACATTCAGCTGGCAGCCAGTGAGAGACTCCACTGGAGGGACAAGTGCATTTACACAGCCTGATGGAGTCATTAATGGCTACATCGCTCATTAGCATCACACAGACACAGACAATATTAGAAGGTGACGAGACTGACATCAGAAAAATCGATACAGCTTTTTTTGTCCCTCTGATATTTTCTGTTATTCCTATTACATAATCACCACAAACGCACATATAGAGAAGCACTGGCGCACACGCACGCACGCACGCACGCACGCACACACACACACACACACACACACTATTGATTCCTCATGTAGTAGAATGACAAAGCGGCCATTATTGATTCTCCAATCCACTTTCTGTATGAAAATGTAATGATATAGAGTGTATTCAAGGGCAATGTAACACTCAAATGAAAAAACAAGCAAGCTCTCCAGCTACTGGAGGATATATGCATCATATACAACACCCAAAACAATAACAACCATCAATAGCCCATTCTGAAGGGCTTTTTATCAATTTTCTTTGTCTATGTAGTACCTTCTTTCAGTTATTCTCTAGTCAAATGTTTTTGGTAGTGGAAAAATTATTTTTTACAAAACATTACAGCAGTATCTCTAGAAATCCCAAATTGATACAACTATGTGTGACAAGACCTTCTACTTGTATTGAAGTCAATAGGAGATTTTTATATGAAGACAGGAAGGACTCTGTTAACTACGAATTAAAAGAAAAAACAAAATAGAAAAACATGAAATTGAAGTTAGAGAATACGGAATGTGTCACTAACATTCTATGACAATTATGCTACTTCATCTGAAGGGGTAAAAACTAAAATATACTCAAAGTCCTTCACATTTCTTCTGTTTAAATAAACCAGCAAATGTTTAATATCTGCAAGGATTAGCATGACTCATCAGCCTCCTTTATATGTTGTGATTCATGTTCTGTTCAATGCAGCAGTAAAATACCACAATGAGCAGTGTTGAACCATGAGGGCCTTCTATGCCTTAAGAGAAGGATTTATGAAATAATTGTCCTTTTTTATTTAATCTTTTCAATCATATTTTAATGATGTTCTGATTTAAAGATGCAGTCCGGGATCTTAATTAAAACCCCTTACACTGGCCTCCCGAGTGGCACAGCGCACTATGGAACTGCATCGCAGTGCTTGAGGTGTCACTACAGACCTGGGTTTGATCCCAATTTGGGAGAAAAAAAGGGGGTAAAATACAAAATAAAATAAAGAAATTCAAACTCATGGAAATTGGCCTATATGGATAGTTTGAAATGTTTCTAAAATAACTATAAAAAGCATATGCATGACCATGGTAGCAATTGAAAGAGAACACTTTATCAGACCAAAAAGTGAGGACACAACAGTTCAACTGACACACAACTGAATCCAAACATTACACTGTTGATTTTATGTGCATTTGACATTTAGTCTACCTTTCACAGCATTTGTCAACAATCAAATCTGAAAATAGTCTGGATACATTCAGTAACATAATAAGAATAGGGTTTGAATGAAAGGTCTAACTGATATCTCAGTTAGGCCACGCACCTCTCCAAACTGGCCACGCACCTCTCCAAACTGGCCACGCACCTCTCCAAACTGGCCACGCACCTCTCCAAACTGGCCACGCACCTCTCCAAACTGGCCACACACCTCTCCAAACTGGCCATGGACCTCTCCAAACTGTGCACAGTTCCTAAATAATTTCAATGCACTTTTATGACTCAAGGAAAGAGCCTTCAACTATAAGTTGCTTTTTTGAGCTCTCCTAGCTTTTCCGTTGAGGAACTGAGGCAACCACACATGTAGTTTTTTGTTTGAAACACAGCCCCCACCATCAATCAAAAAATATTATAAATCACAATCTGGGTAAGGTGGTCATCATTCGAAAGCTTATTCTATTGCCAACATGGCTAGCTAAATCATAATATATGATTTTACAGTGTAAGGCATTCACAAGGCACTTCAGACAAACAGACTAATTTTGGTGCGCATAAAATGGAGTCATGACTGTTTGAAGTATGTGTTCCGCAACAAAATTTCATCACAATACGACAAACATAGGCTCCTTCTGTTCAAGACAACTCAGGGTATACAGTTGAAGTCGGAAGTTTACATACACCTTAGCCAAATACATTTAAACTCAGTTTTTCACAATTCCTGACATTTAATCCTAGTCAAAATGCCCTATCTTAGGTCAGGTAGGATCACCACTTTATTTTAAGAATGTGAAATGTCAGAATAAAAGTAGAGAGAATGATTTATTTCAGCTTTTATTTATTTCATCACATTCCCAGTGGGTCAGAAGTTTACATACACTCAATTAGTATTTGGCAGCATTGCCTTAAAATTGTTTAACTTGGGTCAAATATTTCGGCTAGACTTCCACAAGCTTCCCACAATAAGTTGGGTGAAATTTGGCCCATTCCTCCTGACAGAGCTGGTGTAACTGAGGCAGGTTTGTAGGCCTCCTTGCTCGCACACGCTTTTTCAGTTCTGCCCACATATTTTCGATAAGATTGAGGTCAGGGCTTTGTGATGGCCCCTCCAATACCTTGACTTTGTTGTCCTTAAGCCATTTTGCCACAACTTTGGATGTATGCTTGGGGTCAATGTCCATTTGAAAAACCCATTTGCGACCTAGCTTTAACTTCCTTACTGATATCTTGAGATGTTGCTTCAATATATCTACATAATTTTCCATCCTCATGAAATCCCTCCTGCTGCAAAGCACCACCACAACATGATGCTGACATCCCCGTGCTTCACGGTTGGGATGGTGTTCTTCGGCTTGCAAGCATCCCCCTTTTTCCTCCAAACATAACGATGGTCATTATGGCCAAACAATTTTTGTTTCATCAGATCAGAGGACATTTCTACAAAAAGTACGGTCTTTGTCCCCATGTGCAGTTGCAAACCGTAGTCTGCCTTTTTTATCTCGGTTTTGGAGCAGTGGCCTCTTCCTTGCTGAGCGGCCTTTCAGATTATGTCGATATAGGACTCGTTTTACTTTGGATATAGATACTTTGTACCTGTTTCCTCCAGCATCTTCACAAGGTCCTTTGCTGTTGTTCTGGGATTGATTTGCACTTTTCACACCAAAGTACAATCATCTCTAGGAGACAGAACACAACTCCTTCCTGAGCGTTATGACGGCTGTGTGGTCCCATGGTGTTTATACTTGCGTACTATTGTTTGTACAGATGAACGTGGTCAAAACCTTTAGGCGTTTGGAAATTGCTCCCAAGGATGAACCAGACTTGTGGAGGTCTACAATTTTTTTTCTGAGGTCTTGGCTGATTTCTTTTGATTTTCCCATGATGTCAAGCAAAGAGGCACTGAGTTTGAAGGTAGGCCTTGAAATACATCCACAGGTACACCTCCAATTGTCTCAAATGATGTCAATTAGCCTATCAGAAGCTTCTAAAGCCATGACATCATTTTCTGGAATTTTCCAAGCTGTTTAAAGGCACAGTCAACTTAGTGTATGTAAACTTCTGACCCACTGGAATTGTGATACGGTGAATTATAAGTTAAATAATCTGTCTGTAAACAATTGTTGGAAAAATTACTTGTGTCATGCACAAAGTAGATGTCCTAACCGACTTGCCAAAACTATAGTTTGTTGACAAGAAATTTGTGGAGTGGTTGAAAAACGAGTTTTAATGACTCCAACCTAAGTGTATGTAAACTTCCGACTTCAACTGTATATAGTTGATACTGTAAATGACATGAGTTTTCAAATATGGAAATGTGAACTGCACATGTGTTTGGCTTGCTTGTATGACATCAAAGCGGTATTTATTGTAATCATCAACGTCTCATCTTTCAGAACAAAGACTCGTCTCGATTTACAGCATTTCCATTACTCAGACAACAGCAAATGTGCAAAAGTAGCCAATTAGAGGGAGGAATGGGGAATATTCAAGTCGCGCGGCGCTCAAGTTTATAACAGCTGTCAACACGAATACAGCGCTGTGAAATGGAGAACCTGCGCTCTGACATCATGTGTAGCATGTTACTCTACAGCCAATGCGTTCCAATTCAGGCGCTTATCAATAACAAAATCTGTCATTTTTAACATGTATACTGGATGACAGGGGTCTTGAGTGGAAAAGGCACAACAAAATTGTAACATATTGTACAAATTGGTTTGGTAACATATCATACGAATTGCAAAAAATAGATATATATATATTACATTTTTTTTGCAGGATGTAACATATCATACGAAGTGGATGACGTAGTACACAATTGGATGAGAGTGTACAAAAACAGGGACCTGTTTTGGCTCGTGAGTACGACTTTCAAAACTACTGGCTGAAATGATACAATCATTTTCATATCTTCAGTTTGTGTTGGAAAAGAAAGGATTAACACTGAAAAGAAAAAAATACCCAATCAGGATTTTTCTTCGGCAGTCTCTGGGGAGATAAATCTAGCTATCTAAGTCAGCCATTGGCTGGGACCTCAGAAGCTACACTCTTAGTAAAAAATTTGCTATCTAGAACCTAAAAGGGTTCTTCGGCTGACCTCGCAGGAGAGCCCTTTGAAGAACCCTTTGCCGACAGGTCATTGCGCAATAGCAAGCACGATCTAACTAGCTAGCTTTTGTTGTAGGCTAGTGTGCAGCGGCTGCGGCAGGTGTTATCGAAGAGGATGTTGTTGCTAATTTGTTAGCTTTGCCCTTTTCAAAATTGTCACGTTTGTCGTATGATGGAGACCAAGGCGCAGCGTGTGTATCGTTCCACATTTTAATATAACTGTGAAACTATGCAAGACATACAAATAAACTACTAAACAAAATAACAAACCGTGACGAAGAGGTGAAACATACACTACCTCAAAATAATCTCCCACAGAACCTAGTGGGAAAAACAACAACTTAAATATGATCCCCAATTAGAGACAACGATGACCAGCTGCCTCTAATTGGAGATCATCCCCCCCCAAAAAAACACATAGAAAAACAGAAACTAGAAGCACACAACATAGAAAATTTAAACTAGACAAAACCCCCTGTCACGCCCTGACCTACTCTTCCATAGAACATAAAAGCTTTCTATGGTCAGGACGTGGCAAAAATGTACTTTGAACAAGATGTTAAGTTTCAAATTATTGTCATCTGGTAAGTGGAGGGCTCCTGAGTGGCGCAGCAGTCTAAGACACTGCATCTCAGTGCTAGAGACGTCACTACAGACACCCTGGTTTGATTCCAGGCTTTATTACAACTGGCCGTGATTGGGAGTCCCATAGGGCGGTGCACAATTGGCCCAGCGTCGTGCAGGTTTGGCCGGTGTAGACCGTCATTGTAAATAAGAATTTGTTCTTAACTGACTTGCCTAGTTAAATAAAGGTTAAAGCTCACTTGCTGTTGTTAGCTCTCTTTGAAAACAACTTGTGTGTGAAACATTGTTGCGTTTAAACTTTAGATTTTGTGTGCTGAACGTGAAAAAGGTGTTTACAATGGGAAGTAATAGTTGTACATATCAACTGGGAAACACTCCATGGTGCGTGCTGCATATTACAGTCACTGTCCTTTCAGCATCACAAACCTGTTTAATCTCACATCCTTTTACGTGTCACTGTTTTCTCTTTTGATGATAGTGTGACAGTGATGGCATTAGGCTACCAGTTTGGTTGTTGTTGCTGGTAGCATTGTCCATGCGTGTGCTGCCTCTGTGTGAGTGGCATCCCGAAGCATGGCTCAGCCTTAGGCCTGTTTGATTCAGTTGGGCGCATTAACTGTTGCTATATTGGTACAACGTGTTGGAAGATTATTTTCCCCCACTGAAGACCTAGGTCCAATAGCCACGGTTCGCCACTGCCACAATGCAGCTATCAAATACCTCAATGACATCAATGATACAAATTAAGGATGTCAGAGGTCTGAGGCAATTATACAGAATGTACATGCAATTATAACTGTACAATTATGTAACAGGAGCAAAAATAAATGCATAACGAAACCATTTTGAATTGGTCATACATGTATTATTGTGCATGTGTAGCTCTTACAGTGATGGGTAATCCAAACTGGTAACTATTTATACAAAGCCTAGTAATTTATTTTAGCAGACGCTCTTATCCAGAGCGACTTACAGTAGTGAAGGCATACATTTCATACATTTTTTTTCTTTTTTTTCTCTTCTCCGTACTGGTCCCCCGTGGGAATCGAACCCACAACCCTGGCGTTGCAAACACCATGCTCTACCAATTGAGCCACACGGGACTACTACTATCTATAAGAGGTTTATAATTACACAGTTATAATTCCATGTATAAATGATTTCAATCATAACTCAGAATTCTAGTGCTTGTTCAAACTACAGATCGACAGCCAAACAAAATAGCTTGAAAGACAGGAAAGCTGCTGTCCTCACCCAGTTGAGACCTCTCCCTTTGGATGTCTCTGAAGTTGAGGCCGCTGGTGAAGGTGCTCTCCCTGTATCTGTGGAGGGCCTCTCTGTGTCCGTTGGTGCCCAGCTCCCTCAGGACAGAGGGCTTCAGAGGCGCTGCCCGCAGCCCGTGGGACCATTCCGAAAACTCTGGGATTGTCCACTTCACCAGGTCCTCCAACCGAACAATCACCTTCTCTGACACAGCAATGACCTCATGCTATAAGAGAGACAAGAGAAGGAAAGGGACAGGGGATACCTAGTCAGTTGCACAACTGAATGCATTCAACCGAAATGCGTCTTCCGCATTTAACCCAACCCTTATGAATCAGAGGTGCGAGGGCAGGGAATGTGAGGTCAGGAGGAAAATAACTACCATGGATATGTCAACTCCTAACACCACCTTAAGACTAATATAATAGTTACTATTAGAGATGGGGTCATAGCTTGTAATGGTAACTAGGGTGAACTTTTCTAAACAACCTTTTGTTCAAATATACAATTCTAGAGTCTACCACCCTTGAACAAGTTGTTTTCCAGGTTGTTTCAACCCTTTGAGGCAAACTAAAATAGCTTTTTCAATCTTTCCCTTTTGAGGAATTGCAATGAAAAAATTGTAACATAGAAATGTTGAAATGTGGTTTCATTTTGAGGAGTAATGGGCGCTGTTGTGCTTGTTATCGGGCCGGAGTGGTACGAGATTGTTATTAAGCTGCGGAATCTGGAGGACAGATGTGTCCATCTGGAGAAACACACTTTTTAACGCTTACCTTGCATCTGTCTGTACACCTTTCCCTTGAAGCTACCTTTAAGCATTCACACACACACACACACACACACACACACACACACACACACACACACACACACACACACACACACACACACACACACACACACACACAGGATCTTTTAATTTGACCACTTTCTCACAGCATGAACATAATCCTGCAGCAACAGGAAATTAGAATTATTGTGTGGATTCTAATTTATGTAGGGGTCGATACATTATTTGTTAGGGCAAATCAAGTCTAAAATTTTAAAGTGAAAATTACAAACTTAAGAAGCCTTTTTAAACCTCAAACACACTACCAGTTTGCATTTCCTGCAACAGGGTGTCAAATTAAAATCATACATACTACTCTTCATACAGAGTAAATTTGCACAATCCTCGTTCCACTGCTAACAAAACTGAGTTAATCAAAATCAAATCTGTAAATAAGAAAAGCTGTAATGGTTAGCTTCCTATAGCAGTGTCTTCTCAGTAAACGGAAACATAAGACATTCGCTTTTTTCACTCCTATAATGAGCTGTCAAGTGGTGGTTGGTTGGTGGTTGAAACTGTTTGCGTGCTGGCGTGACGCAAGGAAGACTCTTTTTTTTTAGGTACACATTTCCATAACATAGACCTCCATTTTAGTAACAATCAACAGCAGATAGCTGAAATTGTTAAGCAGTGATGCCAGCAGCCAAAAATCCACTGGAATTCTAACTGTGCTTTGAAGCAATTGCCTACGTAAACATACTAAACCGGCAAATCATAGGGGATATATTATATTTGATACTACGTCACTCAGAAGATTTCACAATGGATTATGTATTTTGAGTGAGTGTATTCTAACATCATTACATTTTATGTGACAGGTGTGGGTGCCAGCATGTAACCAAATATCCTGTTTTGTAACTTGATTTACTTGAGTGACATGAGTTAGTTAATGAACAGACCACACATTCAAATGCAGTAAAACATCCACATTGAGTTACCATAAAGAGTTAAGGTACTGATAGTGGAAGGAACTGGAAGATAAAACTACCAAGCTGCATATATAGGTCAGAGGTCTCGTGAGGCTACCAATGGAAAGAAGTGACACTTCAAATAAAACAATTCACAAGAAGTTGCTGCTATATCATTTCATGCTCTTTATCATACGATACAATAGGCTTACAAGAACCATAGATGTTTATGGAGCAATAATATTACAATGTGATTTATTACAAAAGGTTCATGATTACTAATATAGGACATCGAGAGTGAAAGAAAGGCAATACGGTCTGTTACAGAGTCACGGCAAAAGAAATAGTGGAGGTACGCGTACCGGTAAACGTGAGCCTATCACAATTAATAAAACATGCCCAAAAAACGATAGGCTATTACACCTTAATTTAACATACTGCATGTCAGCCACATGAAAAATGTGCGAATTGACTGGAAATTGGGTGGTATACGCTCCAAATTGCGTTGTGGTTTGAGAAGAACACATTTTGTCAAGGTGGAGATGAGTGGCCGAGACCGAGGCGTGCATGGACAACAGTCGATGCATCAATTCAGGCCTAATGTAGGCCTAATGTTAATCGCAGAATGGCATTACAATACACATGGTGTTTTGTAACTGATGTCTCTTTCCAATCATCAAATTGCGGGTGCACTGTTGGGGTTTGGATGTTGAAATTATTTTCTGAGTGAACGGATGTGCCCAGGTAGCCTACCGGAGCACATTTCTTAAGTGATAGTTTGATAATCAGTTGAAAATATAATGACTGGTTGTGTTTATGCCACATTAAAAGGCATAGGCAGCATGTCCATAAGGCTAGGGGAAGCTAAACTTTCTCTAAAGTAAATATAAGTGCCAAAATTATATAGCCTAATTAGCTTACTCCTGTCTATAAATAAATAAATAAAATTCAAAATAGGCTACTACACCAGAATGCATGATTTGGCCATAGAGGATCATTTGCTTCCAAAAAAATTGCATAGCCTACAGTTAGAAGGGCCAACAATATGGGCAGCGCACGCTGCAAATACTAAATAGATCCTTGTTGAGTTGCGACTGTCAGTGAAAAGCAGAGAAAGCATATGGCTATTGCTGTAAAGAGATGACAATGAAAAGACTGTCTATTAGTTATCAAAATTCATAACTTAATTGAGCGAACAGTAGCCTATCTTAGTAGCCTATCGGTTTTTATTGATCTGTTTGTCAGTGTCAGCAGAGAAGGCTACCCTATAATTTTTGTAGTAGGATATATTTTTTAAAATGCCTGTAAGGAATGTAATCTACTTTAACCCCTGCAGGACATACTGGATATGACCCCTTTTTTTTAAACTTTAAAACAAATAATATATGAGCGCTTATATGACATGTATGGAATGTCAACTGTGTAAGAGCAATTAACGTTCCCAGGACTACTAATAAATGATACAGGATATCAATTAGGTGATAATGAGTCATTAGCCAGTTTCAGATGTGCTTGAAGCTCCAGATGCATTGACATGAAGCAAAGGTCACAAGGGATGTCTATATGTAATGTTAGGAAGACTAGATCTAAAGAGCAATCTTAGCGTCAAAGCAATCTAAAGTAGAGTTAAAGGCCCTATTGACTACAGAGAAACAGTGTTTTTTATGACTGTTAAAATTCAACAATTAATGCTACTACACAATAATTGCATAAAATCCATATCCATATCCAAATCCATATCATTCCATAAAAAGAACACCACAGTTTTTGAACTGTAAGGGACATTCCTTAATGTCACCATTGTAGGGCAAAGTGGTACATTGGTTGGACAGGTCTTTCAGTTAAGAGTCAAGAGTCCCACAGACAGCCCCTGTCATGCTGAGAAGGTTTCAGTCTGGTGGCTCAGGGGGTCAACCCAGGAATTCCTTGGGCCAAAAGGAGATTAGTAATTGAGTAATGGGCATGGTGACATGAACAATGCTCCATGGTGCGCTCGGCTGAGGGAGTGAAATGCAATATGAGTTCATTATCTTTCCTCCTCAGCACTGACCTTGGCTACAGTGTCTCAAAACAAACTCAACTATCTAAAAAAAAAGAGGCCAGGAGATGCTAAGGGGCTAATATATTCTACTGAGACTGTTTTAAAATGGAACTGGGTTAAATAGTTGTTTTATGCCTGCAATCTATATGCCTGCAAGATATTGCCGATCAGATATGCTATAAACTATAAGCAGCTACCATGTTGTTTTGTACAGTGTGTCATTTCAAAAATACTTAAAACACACAGTACTGAATACTATCTGACTTAGTTTGACTGTGGGGTGTGTAATCAAAGACTAAATCATATCAGGCTGAAGCTGTGCTATGAGCATTCACTAAAGAATGAAATTATGCTAAGCACATTCAAACATCTCATCTGTGGTTTCAGTCCTCTAAGGTTATAATGATCCACAATAGCTTGGGGCTTAGAGTCATGCATTATGGGAAATGTTTGATGTTAGTGGTTTGTCAATGACAAGGTGTGAACCAATCCAAATACCACCAATTTCTCATGTGTGGAGGGAAAAGTCACTGTTATAACACATCCTTACATACAGTATATCAAAGAATAGCAGAATATAAAAAACTAATTTATGTGGATGGAAATAACATAAACCAAAATGATGTGTTTTTGTCTTTGAAGTGCATGACATCCAGTTTAAATTACATTTTAAATTACCACCAGTAATGCCATAAAACAAGATAATAATTTACATGTATTTTAGAAACGCAAAAGGAATTCACTTGAGGGCAACGTTCAGACTTAATGGCTCCTCCCTCCCCCTCTGCCTCAAATTCCTGCCATTGTTGAATGAATAGGGTGATTTGGTGTCATGCTCACTAAACAGTAAGCATCTCACATACACTATATATACAAAAGTATGTGGAAACCCCTTCAAATTAGTGGATTAGGCGATTTGTGGTCCCGTGTGGCTCAGTTGGTAGAGCATGGTGTTTGCAACGCCAGGGTTGTGGGTTCGATTCCCACGGGGGACCAGTACGGGAAAGAAAATGTATGAAATGTATGCATTCACTACTGTAAGTCGCTCTGGATAGGAGTGTCTGCTAAATGACTAAAATGTAAATGTATTTCAGCCACACCTGTTGCTGACAGGTGTATAAAATCAAGCACACAGCCATGCAAGCTCCATAGACAAACATATGCAGTAGAATGGCCTTAATGAAGATCATGCACTGTCACCTTTCCAACAAGTCAGTTTGTCAAATGTCTGCCCTGCTAGAGCTTCCCCGGTCAACCTTAAGTGCTGTTATTGTGAAGTGGAAATGTCTAGGAGCAACAACAGCTCAGCCACGAAGTGGTAGGCCACACAAGCTCACAGAGCGGGACCGCTGAAGTGAGTAGTGTGTAAAAATGGTCAGTCCTAGGTTGTAACACTCACTACCGAGTTCCAAACTGCCTCTGAAAGCAATGTCAGCACAACAACTGTTCGTTGGGAGCTTCATGAAATGGGTTTCCATGGCCGAGTAGCCGCACACAAGCCTAAGATCACATGCACAATGCCAAGCGTTGGCTGGAGTGGTGTAAAGCTTGCCGCCATTGAACTCTGGAGCAGTGGAAATGTGTTCTCTGGAGTGATGAATCACGCTGCACCATCTGGCAGTCTGACGGACGAATCTGTGTTTGGTGGATGCCAGGAGTACGCTACCCGCCCCAATGCATAGTGCCAACTGTAAAGTTTGGTGGAGGAGGAATAATGGTCTGGGGCTGTTTTTCATGGTTCGGGCTAGGCCCCTTAATTCCAGTGAAGGGAAATCTTAACGCTACAGCATACAATTACATTTTAGACGATTCTGTGCTTCCAACTTTGTGGCAACAGTTTGGGGAAGGCCCTTTCCTGTTTCATCATGACAATACCCCCGTGCACAAAGCGAGGTACATACAGAAATGGTTTGTTGAGATCGGTGTGGAAGAACTTGATTGGCCTGCACAGAGACCTGACCTCAACACTATCAAACACCTTTGGGATAAATTGGAACGCAGACTACGAGGCAGGCCTAATCGCCCGACCTCACTAATGCTCTTGTGGCTTAACGGAAGCAAGTTCCCGCTGCAATGTTCCAACATCAAGTGGAAAGCCTTCCCAGAAGAGTGGAGGCTGTTATAGCAGCAAAGGGGGGACCAAATCCATATTAATACCCATTGATATTGGAATGAGATTTTCGACGTGCAGATGTCCACATACTTTTGGTCATGTAGTGTAAGTTGTCATAACACCTTCTATTGAGTTATTGTTTGAATATCTGGACCACCAGATAACATAACTGGAAAATTACTTTTGCAAACATACTCCCTCCAGGAAAATCTGAGAAAAAGCAAATAAACAATATATCATCTGATTTCCCTACAAACATGTCCCAAGCACTCAAACACAACCAGTATGGATTTTTGCCTTGAACCAAAGCTGATTCTGGACAGATTCCACCATTTATTTCTACTGCAATCAATAAAACTGCTGCAGTCACTGCTTTCCTACCTCACTGCTTTGTCATTTATAGTAATAGAGTGGAGAAGCAGTGACATCCAAGATAATAACAAATTATTAGCTTATGATGCAAAAATACCACACTACTTGCCAATTTTCCATTTCCACGAAGGGTACCTAGAGTACTGCAAAGATAAGGCCTAAGCAATTAGCTGTAGCAGCACTTTGGCGGTTGTAGCTGTAAGTGTTATCTAAAACAGCTCTCTTGAAACATGAGCCAAATAAAGACAGTGCATTGAGCCAACATGTACCGGAGGGGGGCGTTGAGGGCAATACCTAATACTGTGTCACTCAATAAGTAGTTTAACGCATGTGACTGTTTTGCAATAGGCGGTTCTCAGACCACAGAATGCAGAGTGACAAATAGAGGTTGTATGATATTCACAATGGGTGTGCCACACAACACAATGCCTTTTCACATTAGCATGCAGCCATTTTTTAGCTAGTGGAGTAGAGGGGTTGTCAGCGAACGCAAAATGAGCACAGTAGGACATAGGTTTCTCTTGTCCCTGCCTACACTGGGAGGGGCGAAGAGCATACAAATACCCGAGCCAGAGGGGAAATGACATAATGCGTTGAGCATTGAACTCAAGAAGCGATATCCAGAGAGATTTATAACCTCCTTTTATCACACTGAGGAAAACACTTATTGTACTCATGACATGTGTACATTTGTGCTGTAGATATGTAGTCTTAGACATACCCATTAGTCAGAGGCTATAACTACGAAGTAAATCTTGGAAATTGAAAGCTGTCTCAGGCTATGCAGATTTGCATAAATATAATTAACTGACTAGTAATAACTGCAGCCAGTTTACCTGTTTGAGTAAATGTCCAATGTAATCTAAGTAGAGCAATTTGCTTTGAGGGTCAAGTTTAAAATCACATTTAATGGGGTCATGATTTTGGCATCAACATCACAGTTTTAGATATCATCATATGTTATGTCATACTCTACTTCAGCTGTGCTGTAGGCTATAAAACTATCCATTTACCACTACCAACACTCTAGAGTCACTCTGTCGTTTGATCCTGGAAGGAGTCTAATAATATTGTCCAGATATCCAATCATGTGGATGTTACCGCTTTACAATGCAAATCAGGCTTCTCAAGGGGTGGGGCTGACTTGTCCTTATTGCAGAAGTGTGTTTCTAAATGATGGACTGTGCATGCACTCAATGTAATTACAAAGTCATTACATTGTGTTAAATAAAGGATAATGCAAATGAAGGATTTGGATGATCCTGGTTGAGTAAAGAAGAAAAAAGGATTAAGTTACATTTATTCATAGCAACATCCACTATAAATACCGTTCTCATGAAAAGGAAATGTGATAGCTACTGTATTACTCAAGAGGAAAGAATGCTTACCATCAGCAAAGGAAAAGATGGTTATGTTTGCATTGCTAATCAAATACAAACCAGGCTTTGTCCTCCCTAATGGCAACTGCAGGCATATTTCATGTGACCATAAAATCAAGTGATCGAAAAATATTTCAACTTGATGTTGTGTCGAATAGAGTATTTGGGTAGGTTACAGTGGCATATAGAAAATATGTGATTGTTTTATATACCGCACAAGAAAAGCATATACAAAACTAACCCAAGCTTTTTCGCTCTCTGCCACGCGCTTATGAAATGTGATACAGGCGTCATATTTGGCCACTTAGCAAAATGCCTCAGTTAATCATATTGCTAATGCCAACATATCGGACTACAGTAAGTGTCCTTTTGTAATGCTTTGGCATTTCGACATGTCCTGATCCTCGGGTAAGAGGGCAGTACATTTGATCTGACAACAATATCATATCGTTAGGAATGCGAATGATTTCATAGACATTTTGAAAATGATGAAGTAGTTAGACATGTTAGCACTCGTTTTCAATAGGTCGTGTGCGCTTATTCAGCAACCATTCATATGCTATGATGAAAGACTGTTGTTGAATGTAGGAGTTATGATCTCATGCTTTACCATTTCGCAATTTCCTCCTATATGTCACCCATCATGAAATAAAATGACAAACGCTGGATTCGTAGGCTATAGGGGGTTTTCTTCCCCTAATACAATTATCCCCGCACGAGAGTTATTACGCACAGCTGGATAAGATTGAACTGCACATTCAGCAGTCGACACAATGAACAAATAGGCTAAGTAGACAATAACACAGTAATAGACACATGCCGTTTGTGATGGATCAATGTGGGAATCACATAATGCATGCGCATATTATACAATTAATGACCAAAGAATGCAGAAAATGCCACATTGATTTATCAACACAGAATATTTGTTAGTCTATACGCTGTTATTCATTTGGGTGCATAAGGCACGTCGTGAGAGCAAAATAGGTTATTACCTCTCCATGGTAAACTGTCCTTCCCGAGGGGGTATCTTCGGGTAAGAAATAAAGTTTTGAGCTTGATAAAAGTTGCTTAGTAGTCCTTTCCTCCCACAACAGCTGTAGCTCCGCTATGCAAATCGGATCCCCAGGCTTACATCTCACGAAGAAAAAGTCTCCGAGGGACAGAATTCTTGGTTTACCGTCCCGGTGAAATTTAAACGCCTTGTAGAATATATATGGTCCGTGTAAACCGCAAGAAGAGCCTACCCACTGTGGAGAAAATAGCAATAAACAACTTAATTAATGACTTATTCATATTCAATAAATGAGGAAACCCATTAAATCGCACGACATGCGCAATGACTATGGCTTGCCAAAACCTTAAATAACGCACTAATAACACCTGACTGATTTAGAACCATGTAACTATATATGTAATATGTAAAAACAACAAAACATACAAGTATTGTAAATGAGCTGTCTCCAAATTGTTAATATTATGCGAAAGTAGAATATGTTGGTGTATGATTATGTTAGTACGTTACCTTCGGTGAGTTGGGCTCCATCTCGACGTTCTGAATTGATTAAACTCAACACGCTCTCCAAACTTGTTGGATTGAATGGATTGCCGAAGGTCCTGTAAGGACCCTATATTTTTTTAATTCAAAAACAGTTTGTTGTCAATATAGAACACTTGTAAAAAAATATTGAGTTCCTCCAAAATTACAAAAACTGCATGGCTTTTGTTGCTGTGCATCAGTTAAACTAATACAAATCCACAGTAGATAATCGTGTACCAATACAATCGTCCGTATTCACTCAGGAAAACCACATATGCCTATTACTATCATTGAATTCATGGAATTCGACAAATATAACTATGGAATTAACACTGTGCATCAGTCCGATAATTCCTCAATAGTGTATTTAAGTTATGCGCAATGGAAACATTTTGTGTTACCATATAATTGTTTTTTTTTAAATATGAAAAAATATTTATTCCAGGACCTGTGTAAAGATCGTTTGTATGAAAGAACATTTCTCACAGTAATGATTAAGGGCGCTCGCTGTGGATGCCTTCGAGAAACAATGTTACACTCTGAACTACTTAAAAAGGCTATCAAATGTTTCCTCAGATGTAGTCTAATGTGGGAACAAAGACGTCCGATTGTGCTCTCGAACGACGTAGTCTATAAATAATAAGTGACAAATGTTCAAACACAAATTTGGCCAAGCGTCACGAGAGCCTATTGAAATGTATGAAGCATGCGATTATGCTGAAATAACAAGCAACTCTCTAGGTTATAGGTAGTGCATAGGCTAGTCTACTCTCAATTGTGCTGATGACCGATATACAATAATCGATTAGGAGGAATATTAATGTCAGTGCCTGAGACAGATGTCTGAGATGTGAGTCTTGTAAAACGTAAGATATTTTCAATGGTTTTAAAATTAGTTAAACCTTTAAACTGTCTAGGGGAGCCCGGGGATAACATTTTTGATAGTATTCCCTTTTACACAGTTTGAGGTAGATATTTCTTAGGATTTGTGCAAGTTTCAAACAAATTCTAATTAACACGATTGTCAATGGTGACCGTGATTTGAAGTATGTTAATGAAAAGTGCTTATTGAAGGGGTCATTCACCGATAGAGCCTTTTCCAGTCGCCAACTGTGTTTTTTTTCATTCGTTATCCACCCTTGCCCTCCCTTTACCTGAGAAGCAACAACATGACTGACACCGGCTATTTTTAAATGCAGTCTTATGCAATAAGCTTTTTCAAATTATGGCGGCAAGGCATATTGATCCCATTCCAGTTATCACCATTACTTTATTAAAAAAAATATGTATTGGGGAAAATGACAAAGAATTATTCAGTGGATAAAAAGCCACCAACAGATAAAAGGATTTACATTATACAGTAGGCATATGCAAGATGAACCTATAAGTGTGATCCCCTAACATTTTTGGACAATATCTGCTGGAAATGGGGTATGGCCTGCTTCAGTATCTGTGCATTATAGATGTTGAGAATGACCCGTCAGTATTTTTTTTCCGTTGCTTGTACATTTTTGGGGGAAGTACATACCGGCTGTAATAGGGTTAAATTAAGATAGTTGCTTAGTGAAACTCCATATTTGGTGAGTTACGAACATATTTTTACATTATAAAGCTTGCAGAGCTGTCTAATAGGAGTTTGAATGAAGGTTACTCACATAACCACGGATCTATGAGCTAGGGACTATGCTGGTCACTCAATGAGATACATTATATCTGGAACTAAGCACCCCCCTCTGCAACTGGATCCTGGACTTCCTGACGGGCCGCCCCCAGGTGGTAAGGGTAGGTAACAACACATCTGCCACACTGATCCTCAACATGAGGGCCCCTCAGGGGTGCGTGCTCAGTCCCCACCTGTACTCCCTGTTCACCCATGACTGCATGGTACATCACTGGGGCCAAGCTCCCTGCCATCCAGGACCTCTATACAAGGTGGTGTCAGAGGAAGGCCCTAAAAATTGCCAAAAGACTCCAGCCACCCTAGTCATAGACTGTTCTCTCTGCTACCGCACAGCAAGCGTTACTGGAGCGCAAAGTCTAGGTCCAAAACGCTTCTTAACAGCTTCTATCCACAAGACATAAGACTCCTGAACAGCTAATCAAGTGGCTACCCGGACGATATGCATTGTCCCCCCCACCCCCATTTTTACTCTGCTGCTACTCTCTGTTTATTATCCATGCATAGTCACTTTACCTCTATCTACATGTACATATTACCTCAATTACCTCGACTAACCTGTGCCCCCGCACATTAGCTCTGTACCGGTACCCCCTGTATATAGCCTCGCTACTGTTATTTTATTGTTGCTCTTTAATTATTTGTTCTTTTTATGAATTTTTATTTTAGTTATTTTTTTCATCCGTTTATTTTCATAAATAACACTTATTTTTCTTAAAAATGCATTGTTGGTTAAGGGCTTGTAAGGTAGCATTTCACTGTAAGGTCAACACTTGTTGTATTCAGCGCATGTGACAAATAACATTTATTTTATTTGATATATACAAAAGTATGTGAGATGTTTGACGAGCAGCTTATTAATATCAGAGTATTTCCGTCCGACGGGTGTGATGCGCGTGACCCCACCCCCTATAAATACCTGGGCACGTAGCATCACTTCCTCAAGACTCTTCCCGAAGACCCTTACCGACATCTGGACTAGCATAGTCCCTAGCATAGAACCGTGATTAAGCTTGAGGGACTATGCTAGTCACTCAATGGGATGACAATACCAGAGTAAGTCAGTTCTCGTAGGGCACAGCCTAGAGTAACACATCACCATAGGTGTTCGAGGCAGAACCCGGCCGAACTAAAGGATACTGTTGGGAGGAAAGGGCAGCACCAAGCACAGCTGAGCTCACACCGTGAGGGTTAGACACATTCACCCGGTAAAACCTTGCAAAGGTACTAGGGGATGCCCAGCTGGCAGCCACACATATGTCAGAGAGGGGGACTCCCTTAAGCAGTGCCCAGGAGGTGGCAACTCCCCTGGTGGAGTGTGCTACCACAGAGGATGGCACTGGGCAGCCAGCTAGGCTATATACTTGCAGGATAGTGTTTACAGTCCTATGTGACAACTGTTGTTTTGAGAGAGGCTTAACCTTTATTCTAACTCCAAAGCACACAAACAGCTGATCAGGGTGACTGATCGCCTGAGTCTGCTCCACGTATGCGTTTAGGGATCTCACAGAACACAGAGCGCACACATCAACATCATGAGTCCCAGGGGGCATGGAAGTGGACAAAGTTGTTAGCACCATTTCCCTGTTTACGTTACCTGGGGGCAGGACCTTTGCTAGGAAGGCAGGATTTGGCTGGAGAGTAACGCTCGCCTTACCCAGGCCTAGACGATAAAATTCCTCACTAACAGATAAAGCATGGAGCTCGCCAACTGTCTTGGTAGAGGCGATGGCCACCAGAAACACAGTTTTAAGAGAGAGAGAGTAGTTTGAAGTCTATAACGTCTAACGTTTCGAAGGGAGGTCTGGGTAATGTCCAAGAAACAGATCCAAATCCCATTTGGGAACTGAGGGGGCACTTGAGGGGTGCAATCGACGGACTCCCTTAAGAAAACTTGCCATGACTGGACGTGGCCCTGGCACTCTGTAAGATGTTAACAACAGAGGTCTCAAGATTTAAACCAGACCATTTTCCCTGTTCAGCGGCCAGGCCCATAGCTGCAGGCAGAAGGGATTCAGATGCCACAATGTGCCCTCCACCTTTGAAAATAGGTCTGGCTTCGAGGTCATTCCCATGCTGCCCCCGCTAGGAGTGACAGTATTGTGCTGAACCAGTGGCGTCTTGGCCATCTCGGGGAATCAGGAGGACCTGGTGGCCCGCTTCTGTCCAGAGTCTCTGGAATTAGCGAGATCGGGGGGAAGGTGTGTAGCCTCTTCCTAGACCAAGTGACCAGATTGAGAACCAGAGGAGGCACTCGCTGTATGTTCCTCTCTGAGGCAAACAGATCCACCTCCCCTTCCCCCACATGAGACTCATTATTTGGGGATGTATTTTCCACTCCACGGTCCGGAGGGCCTTCCCTGGACAGAATGTCCGCTGCAATGTTCTGGAACCCTGGGAGGTGTACAGCTCTTAGTGAGGCCAGATTTTTATGTGACTACAGCAAAAGGGTATGTGCCATCTGGGAGAGGTGGATGGAACCCAGACCCCCTTTGTGGTTTATGTACGCTACCAGTGTGGTACTGTCTGTCTGTACAGCACATGTTTGTTGGAGAAAATTTAGCAGAGCTAGTTGGAGTGCTCTCATCTCCAGCATGTTGATGTGGTGTTTGGACCTGCTGGTATTCCATGTCCCGCTGGCCTCCCTCTCCCTCAATATTACTCCCAGCCTGTCAAGGAGGCAAATGTTTTAACGTTCCCTCCGATGGACTCTGCCCATGCGTATCCCGCCTGACAGGAATTTCAGGGATCACCATCTGGCCAGTGCTCACTTGCATTCCTTGGACACAGTCGGGCGACAATACCTGTGTTCCTTGGGGTGTAAACCTTGAGCATTGAACCACTTCTGCAGGGGCTTCAAGTGTAGAAGTCCCAATAAGGTCAAAAGAGAGGATGCAGAGAGAAGACACATCAGTCTTTCACACTGAAGAACAGTCACCTTCTGGTCTTGGACAAAAGGATTGAGGTGAACTATAATTTTCTAGACTCGCTCTTCGGTGATGTGAGCCCTAATTAGAGACGAGTCGATCCGCATGCCCACAAACACTACAGTTTGTGTGGGGACAAGGTGGCTGTTTTGCATGTTCAACCTGAGGCCTAGCTTTGAGATGTGCTTCAGGAGAGATGTCGTGTCTGCTGCTGCCTGTTCTCGTGACTGAGCGCAGATTAGCCAATCGTCTAGGAAATGTAGTCTATCATCCCTTCTGATGTTAGCGGTGCTAGAGCAGTATCCGTGCATTTTGTCAATGTTCTTGGTGCCAGGTAGAGGCCGAAAGGTAACACTTGGTACTTGTATGCTATCCGTTTGAATGCAAAGTGCAGGAACTTCCTGTTAGCCAGGTGGATCAGTACGTGTATGTAAGCATCTTTTAGGTCAACATTGGTGAACCACTGGCCTGGGCTGATAGCCTGTAGAATGCGGGACAGAAATAACAACTTGAAGGGGAGGGTTTTCAAGCACTGGTTGAGAGGCCTCAAGTCCAGGATGGGGCAAAAGTCATCATTCCTCTTGGGGACTAGGAAATATATTCCATAGAATCCACTGTGCTGTTCTGATGGTTTGAGTTGTCTGATTGCCTCCCTGCTGGAGAAGAAGGCAATTTCCAGTTAGAGAGCTTCTAACTGGGGCAAAACCCATCAGGATGACTGAGGGGGCCCGTCCTTCTTCGGAGCAGAGGGATGGTGCTTGTTATGCCTCTGCCTGTGCTGCTTGTGCCACTGCTGACCCTGAGCTTGTTGAGGTGGCTGATTATGGCAAGGGCCCAAGTGGCCTTTCAAGGCAGGGGAGGGCTGAGGTCTAGACTGCAATGGTCTCTGGGTAGGGTAATGTGTTGCAGGGGACCCATTAAAAAGACTGCAGGGTCTCTGTCCTTCCATAGCTTCGCCGTTTGGTCCAAAATGTCATCCACACCAGCACCAAAAACGTGGCCTGGGGAGATGGTTAGCTCCATAAAGGGTTTCTTCACGGAGGCTGACATCTTTTTTGTGAGAGCCAAAGCTGTCTACGTGACAAGATGACCATAGACAGGGCTATGCCATTAGCACGTGATATCTCAGTGTTTAATAGGGAGAGGAGTGTGTACATCTGAGTCATTTCAGCCATCAGCTCTAGAGTCACCGTTGGTGGACAGGCAAGCTATCATACTGTGCAGGTATGCCTGCAGCAGAGGGGCTGCATTCATGAGGCGAGCCACCATGGCCAAGGTCAGGAACGTGTCCTTTAAGTGGTCGTCAGCAGCCCGATGAAGTCCTGGAGGACAGAGGGGAGACCTATCAATGATCTCCTTGTCTGGAAGGACTATAGCCGCAACAATAGGGTCCATGGTCCAGTCCCAACTCCTCGGGAGAAGCCATGATGGTCCAAGGCTTGAAACATGGAACCTTGAGTTCACCTTAGGCCAAGACTGACACAGTTCTTTGGTAGAATTTGGGGCACTGAGGAATGTACAGTTACCCGGGCTGTTGTTATGGTCTGGATTAATATCCAGAGCTTTCAGAACCCTAGAGAGGAGCTCCTGCATATCAGCTGATGAACAAGGTACTTCACTCTCAGCCCTCTCTGAGCCATGTTTTCGCTGACCCAGAACCAGCCTCAGAGGTCTCTTCGTCTAGGTCATAAACAACAAGGATGGAGATATCCTCAGGATCCTGTCTTAAATCTTCAATGGAGCCTGTCGGGCTGAGAGAGCGGAGCTGTGAAGACAGAGGCTGCCTGGGCCTCCACTCATCCAGAGTAGGTCCCCTGTCCTTCTTGGACTGCTTGGTGGGGGATTGTTTATGCTTGAGGCCGCTCCCGGAGCCTCTAGCTCTTGCCTCCATCATAGTTAATCGTGCTTCACATAAGCATGGGCCAAGAGTAGCATAATACATGCAGCTGAAGGTGGAATCCACAGCCTGAATGGCATGCTCTAAGCCTAGGCACATCATACAGGTGGAATGTGCATCAGCCGAAGGCAAGCCAGCATTGCATTTATCGCAGTAGTATGACATGGATAATCTTCTCCCTGTCTAGACAGAAGCAGAAATAAAGATATGTCTTATAGACCAGATAACCTGTATACCCCCCCTTTAATACTATACCAGGAGTAAGTATAAAGTAGTTCTGTTCTCAGGTAAATCTGTAAATTAAGTAATAATATATTCTCTGGATCTCAGAATATATTTGAGAAATTCCAATTATAATCTCCAAAAAGGTATGGATATGAGGAGCTAAACTCAATTGACACTCTTACGAGATTAGAGAGGCATGCATGCTTTAACTCTCACTCCGGCAACAGCTGCAGTTCGAACCAGTAAGAGAGTAAGCTAGCTATGATGCGAAGCCTGGACGTTAAGGTGCGACTCGGAAATCACCCGTCCTACTTCTGGAGAGCAACAGTGTTTAGCTAGAGCTAGAAAACACACATTCTACCCTAGACTGGGTAGGCGCAGTACCCATCCTCAAATTCCAGAGAGAAGAGGCTAGCATCCAGCTAACAAGCAACAGGTAACGCAATTAGCCGGGAGACTAACAAGCGGACAGACACAAACAAGATAACTCATCTTCATGCTGTGATCAGGTTGGCCCAACCTGTTCATCCTACTTTGTAGTACTCAGGTATTGATAGGGAGTGGAGGCACACGCATCACACCCGGGGCATGGAATTACTCTGATATTAATATCTCGCCTCGTCCTGCCGCCAGGTGGATGGATATCCCATTGAGTGACTAGCATAGTCCCTCAAGCGAAATAGATTCGTAGCTTCCTGGGCGTTGGAGGAGACACGTCATACTCATCATCGATATCAAATGGTTCCCTATAATTAGGCTATAATAAGGCAGTCCTACTTGTACTGTGGTTAATAACCCACACTTAAGAGAAATTCCATTGTTCCTGTGCCATAAAAAGCATGTTTTAAGTGTTGCTGTTAGACAATAATAAACATGTTTATGACATATTTTGGATTTTAATGAATGGTTACAACTTCTCTGTAGGGAAGGTTTGATTGAAACCTGCCCATAAGTCTTATTATCATCATATTTCCCAAATCCCTAACCTGTTTAAATGACAAAATCAATGGACCTACTTTAATGACAGAGGACATAATGAATTCCTAGTCAATCAATAAGACGACTTTACCCCTTATCTAGTAATTGAATGTGCCTGTTGTCAATAGAGAAGACTCAACAGTTATCACCACAGTGTAAGACAAATTCTTTCCCCATTTTATTTGCTTTGTAATGAAATGAGTCATAAACGTACATCTTTATTCACAGCAGTTATGAATAATGACTTGATAGGCAAGATACATTTGAGGGAACAACGCTGTCTTATAACAATTCCAACCTTAATGTAATCACACTGGCACTAGAACAGAACACTTATGGTTATAGAGCTAAATTAAATTGTGGAATAACCATTAAGGACATTGACTTTGGGACATTTCTACCATGCTGGCAGAACATATGATAGCAATCTCCAGCATTCTGTAGAATAGAGTGTGGGAGCTACCGATTGATCTTGCAGTGTTTATCATAAAACACTGCAGTACCTTCTTTAGCATATAATACTACAATAAGATGGCACCATACATAAATTGTTTACAGGGGGTTATAAGTAGTTTATAATGACGCATTATTTGATAGCCTGCTTTATAACACATTTGTAAAGTTATTGTATGGTCTTTGTTGTGTCAATAGATTGTTGATTGAACAACTCTTTCATTCAAGGACCCTACATAATCAGAACATAACTTCACAAATCTCTTATGTCAATAACCTCGAATGTGCTATTGCTACTGCATCTGTGCAGGTTATTGAAATAGCTGACAGTTGCATTCATGAATTATGAATGTGTGATGTAGTTAAGCCATGCCCATGACACTAAATTGTTTGTCATTGACAGCTAGTAGCTCCTATTATAGACTCCCTACTGTTACATTCCCCAGCAAGAAAACCAAAAATTGTCTCTCAAACAGAAGGTGGAACTAATAAAGAGTCACTAACAACAACCAAAACGAAACAGGTGGGAGTTTTAGGAGAGCTTCTGAAAGACACACATGGCGGTGTCCACTGAAAGTTGACCAGCAACAACAACTGGGACCTAAAAGACACCCACCATGAGCACCCACAAAATTTGCCCATGAATAGGCAAACAAAAGAAAAACCCACACCAAACTAAGACAGGAAGCAAAGCAAAAAGTGGAGCAAATCAACAATAAAGATCAGATAAAGGATAATTTGTCTAGAAATCAAATAGGGAGAACGAACTAAAAATATGTTAATCCGCCACATCCCTCAAGGCAACTGGAGCACTAGGCCAGCCACTCTTAAATATCACCCGGGCCAGCACAGGTGAAACACCTTCCGACTTAACGAGATGGACAAGCCAGCACAGGTGTATCACATACTGAATAACAAGGTGACACCAATCGGTGCGCTCTATGTGCTAACATCCAACCTCGTTAGCACATGGGGTGCATATAAAATGGAAAAGCCTGTAACACTACCAATATTAAGCATCATATGGACCACATACAGTAGGCTACATTTACACAAATCTTAGTGATAATATTGTGTTTAAATGAACTGTGATGATTGCCAAAGTATTGGGTTTGGACTCCAGTATGACAGGTCTCTGTGAGAATAGGTTCATTTTGGAGTGTGGTGTTTAACACTTAAACTGCTGGGCCTACCCCCTTTACAATGCCAATGAGAAGCCATTTTGATTGCAACATTATGACAGTCAAATAAATACATTTCATATACAGTACCAGTCAAAGGTTTTGACACCTACTCATTCCAGGGTTTTTCTTTATAACACATATGGAATCATGTAGTAACCAAAAAAGTGTTAAAACAAATAAAAATATATTTTATATTTGAGATTCTTCAAAGTAGCCCCCCTTTGCCGTGATGACAGCTTTGCACACACTTGGCATTCTCTCAACCAGCTTCATGAGGAATGCTTTTCCAACAGCCTTGAAATAGCTCCCAAATATGCTGAGAACTTGTTGGCTGCTTTACCTTATGCGGTCCAACTCATCCCAAACCATCTCAATTGGGTTGAGGTCGGGTGATTGTGAAGGCCAGGTCATCTGATGCAGCACTCCATCACTCTCCTTGGTCAAATAGCCCTTACACAGCCTGGAGGTGTATTTTGGGTCATTGTCCTGAAGAAAAACAAATAATAGTGGGACTAAGCGCTAACCAGATGGGATGGTGTTTCACTGCAGAATGCTGTGGTAGCCATCCTGGTTAAGTATTCCTTGAATTCTAAATAAATCACAGTCAACGTCACCTGCAAAGCACCCCCACACCTCCTCCTCCATGCTTCACAGTGGGAAATACACATGTGGAGATCATCCGTTCACCCACACAGCGTCTCACAAAAATACGGCGGTTGGAACCAAAAATCTCCTATTTGGACTCCAGACCAAAGAACAAATTTCCACCGGTCTAATGTCCATTGCTCGTGTTTCTTGGCCCAAGCAAGTGTCTTCTTCTTATTGGTGTCCTTTTGTATTGGTTTCTTTGCAGCAATTCGATCATGAAGGCCTGATTTACACAGTCTCCTCTGAACAGTTGATGTCCTTTTAAATAACTTTTTTTTTTAGGAAATGTCAAGGATGGAGGGGGCCATGACAAAAAATTGCTAAGATTTTTCAATTTGGAATTCATATGCAGACAAAATGACTGCCTCGGTGCTCTTGTGTTAAGCATCTCCCTCTCCTCACTGCCTCATTCAGAAATTCACTGCTGATTAGATATCCATTTACAATGGGCACCTCCTTTAGTTTAAGACTGTCATTAAAATTCCATCAGGCAAATTTGTTCCTCTGCACACGTTTCAGCTGTAACCTTATGCTTGTCTTTGTGCTTGCATAATTATATGACAATGGCAGGGTCAGCAAGATGCATTCAGAACAGGTAACAGGAGACCTGAATGGCGTTGCAGGCTAAGTTTAGCACATAAGAGCTTTCTTATGAGGTGCTTTAGCATTTCTTACTCAAGCATATAAGAACTGTGCATGCTTACAGTTACTGTGCATACAGTTCCTTTTCTTAATATAACAAATTCAACTCATTATATTTCACTGTTCAAATCCAACCTTGGAACTGAAAAGGCAGCATGCACACACTCCAGCCACGTTTCACCAACATGGCCATTGCATTCCCACTAGAGGCTGTAGTCATTGAGCATGCATGATGTCGTATGTCGACATGCATGTTAGTTATAAATGATGATAACACAAACATTGGATGAAATTATAAAAATAATGTTGTCTGAACGGCTGCCATTAGAATGAATTAATTGACTGCAAAATGCAATTTCATATTCACAGCTCTTATAACAGCTGAATTGTTTGATAATGACAAGTGAGTCATTTTACTATGTGTCACAGGAATATAATCATGCATCACAGAACACATATTGAAGTGAATATGTATTAACATAACTGCAGATATACTGCAGCGATATCAAATGCAAATTGCATCAGGAATGAAAGCACTGGATAAATCTGAATTTGCAAACTACCTACAGAATTCTCCCCAACCATAGACAGTATCTCTCCATCTGAAAATGGAATTAGCGGAATGATGAATAATGTATTGTGCAAATATCTGGTGTATAACTCTGTTGCCTTGATTTATAGCTGCTGGTAAATTGATCATTTACAATAGACCCTGATGACTCAAAAACCTCAACTGTGAAAACCTCATTAAAAGGAGCTGGAGTAAAACCATCAAAGTTGACTTCTGAATGTTGCCTTAGTTGCATTTTCACTACTCTCTGGCGGCTAATATAATATATAGATCATTAGTGGTAGGACCCGCAGAGTCCTGCTGAACTGGGAGGTTTTGGGATGTGCATTTGGCTGTAGATGAAGGCACTGGTGGCAAGATGCAATGTCTTTTCCATTCTATATTATATGTTCAATAAAGTACAAGTGATGAAAAAGAGGGGCCTCCTCACCTTCAATAGGCATGTCACACCTCTGCAGGTCTTTGTGGAATCAATTAAGGTTTTTGTAATAGGTTTTAGAGTATTTTTTTTATAGTTGTTTGAATTTTTGCAATGGTTGTACATCTCATAGACCCACTGTGTACAGACATCAATTGAACGCCTATTCCACGTTGGTTCAACGTCAATTCATTGAAATGATGTGGAAACAACGTTGATTCAACAAGTGTGTGCCCAGTGTTGAGGAAACAAGTTATGAAAAATAGTTAGGTATTGTTTCAATGCAGTGGAAAGAGAAATATTGTGTTCAGAACAAAGCACATAAGCAAACCTCTCAGCATTAATAATTGATCTCTTTTTATATGGCAATTTAGGACTCACTTGAAGTTGCTATGGTGGCAGGATATTTTGAGACAGCCAATGACCTATGCAAAAAACATTCACTTCACTGGAACTAAATTAGATTGGTAGTACTGCTGTCTAATATATGGTTGAGAAGAACATAATCCCTTCTTTGCTTCGGTTTTTCAACAGAGGGCAGATTTAGGTCGTTAATATCAATGTAAAACATCTGTGAGCTGTTTACTGTGAGGGAATATGAGCCAAGTAGCAACCCACAGCCTTGTTTTGATTTCTAATGCTGACAATATAAGAGTTGTCAAGTTAATAATGATACAACAAGGAGTTAAGGAAAATACATGGAACACAATATTCTTTACAGCAAATCCCCTGTAAGTCTCTTTATTTCGGATTACGTAAAAATTCCACATTTGAAAAGCTTTGAGGAGTTGCTTTGAGGCAAATCATGTTGTCCAATAACTCCGGAGCCCATGCAGCTGTTGGCCTTGGCGAATGAGTCATGTGTTGCCCATTTATGTCCAATTTCTCCCATGCAAATGCTTGACATGTGTGACTTACAGTTTAAACACAGCCCTTTGACTAGGCAGAAGATCAATGCCAGTGCAATCAAACCATTAATGCCACCTGTTCAACCTTGACCCTGCTGTTTAAAGAAAGGTAATAAAGAGCCAGCCTATTATCTTTACAATAATAATTTAGTTAATATAGAGATAGACAAAAGGGTAGATGGTTCACTAAAATGATCATCATTATGTCAGCAGCACGTGTTGTTATTCTTTTGGAAACATGTGTGCTCTAGATTTCCTTTCCTGGTAATGAGAAACGAATGTTGTTCATAATGTCCTCAGAGGGCATATTGCTGGCACAACTAATTCACATCAATCCAACTGACAAATGTGTTGTGGAGAAGCTTTGCTGACTATAACATGACAGTCAAGATAATTGAAATGGAATGCCTCCCATTTCCCAACCACTCACCTGGCAGACCCCTTTCCGTAAAGTTCAGTGATCACTGCCACCTGTTGGATCACAGTAGAATTTCAACTCAGAAGGAAGTGTACGTTATTATTTCTCTGAATATTTATGTGAAATATCAATGAAAATGTGGTTACATTCCACAATCATATTTGGATGTGCTATTCAGAATATGATCAGAACTCTCCTTGTAATACCCCTGTAATACCCCAAAAGAGTATTGAAGAGTGACAGTTATAACACAAATACAAAACATATGTGCAGATAGATTGTATTGTAATTCAAACCTCAGTACATATTTTTCTGAACTACCCTGACCAATACCACAGAGTGTTAAAACCACACAGTATCCAACGAGACTTCAATAAAATGGAATCTCCTGGTATTTTCTCCTCGAGGCAAAAGCCCTTACACAGAAACGAGTTAGGTCAAGAGTCATGGTGGTGGATGCCCTTTGCTCCCAAGGCCAAAGGGCCAAGAGGATTAAAGTAACTTAAGTATCTCACAACCAAGTGAAATTATCAATTAGTTGCTCAAGTTCCTTTACATGCTGTCAGAAGACTGACAAGGTCATTCAGTTCATCCCTGACACAGCAAATGACAATCTTCATTAGTGGTGTCATTATTATTACTGAATGAAGCGCAGAGGAAGCCTTGTTATTGCAGGTGGGAATGTGGCAGCTGGGAAATCTATTTCTGTTTACATATCAGGGGGTTTGTTTCCTTGCTCTGCTCATGATCTCTCCCATTGAACTATGTACACTGAACAAAAAATTTGAACGCAACATGTAAAGTGTTGGTCCCATAATTCATGAGATGAAATAAAAGATCCCAGAAATGCTCCATACGCACAAAAGCTTATTTCTCTCAAATTTTGCACACAAATGTCCTTATATCCCTGTTAGTGAGAATTTTATCCCTTGTCAAGATAATCCATCCCCCTGACAGTTGTGGCATATCAAGAAGCTGATTATGTAGCATGATCATTACACAGGTGCACCTTGTGCTGGGGACAATAAATGGCCACTCTAAAATGTGCTGTTTTGTCATAACACTATGCCACAGATGTCTCAAGTTTTGAGGGAGCGTAAAGTTGACATGCTGACTGCAGGAATGTCCACCAGAGCTGTTGGTAGAGAATTTCATGTACTTTGCTCTACCTTATGCCACCTCCAACGTTTTAGAGAATTTGGAAGTACGTCCAACCGGCCTCACAACTGCAGACCATGTGTAACCACGCCAGCCCAGGACCTCCATATCTGGCTTCTCATCTGACGATCCCTCAGGTTTAGGAGGTGGGTTGCTGAGGAGTATTTCTGTCTGAACTAAAGCCCTTTTGTAGGGAAAAACTCATTCTGATTGGCTGGGCCTGGCTCTCCAGTGGGTTGGCTTTCAAGTGGGTGGGCCTATGCCCTCTCAGGCCTAGCCATGTGAAATCCATAGATTATGGCCTAATGAATGTATTTCAATTGACTGATTTCCTTATATGAACTGTAACTCAGCAAAATCGTTGAAATTGTTGCATGGTGGGTTTATATTTTTGTTCAGTATATTTATTCCAATGGAAAGTAGATATCAGTGCTAAGTAGCTACCAGGCAGGACTTGAGATGACACTTTGGACTAGATCTAGGTCGGAATTTTGTTCACCAAACTGTACTGTAAATTTCACAATCAAAAATGTATCCAAATGGGAGGTCCATTTCACTTAAGTTTATTCTCGACCATTTTGTGAATACTAGCAGATACAAGCAGTTTGCATGTGCCGATCCGCATGGTGCTGCAATTATCATTGTAAAGTCATATTATAGAAGACCAAGCAGACAAAATATCTGGAACAGAGACAGGAAAAGTCTGTCCCATTTCCAAGGGCACTGCCCTTCCTACTGTTTCGTCTTTTACTGGCAGAGAAATTGAATATAAACACAACATGTAAAGTGTTGGTCCCATGTTTCATGAGCTGAAATAGATGAACCCAGAAATGTTCCATGCACGCAAAAAGCTTCTCTCAAATGTTGTGCACACATTTGCTTATATCCCTGTTAGTGAGCATTTCTCTTTTGCCAAAATAATCCATCCACCTGACAGTTGTGGCATATCAAGAAGCTGATTAAACAGCATGATCATTACACAGGTGCATCTTGTGCTGGGGACAATAAAATGCTACTAAAATGTGCTGTTTTGTCACACAACACAATGCCACAGATGTCTCTAGTTTTGAAGGAGCATGCAATTGGCATGCTGACTGCAGGAATATCCACCAGAGCTGTTGCCAGAGAATTGAATGTTCATTTCTCTACCATAAGCCGCCTCCAACGTTGTTTTAGAGAATTTGGCAGTACGTCCAACTGGCCTCACAACAGCAGACCATGTGTAACCACAGCACCCCAGGACCTCCACATCTGGCTTCTGCACATGCGGGATCATCTGAGACCAGACACTCGGACAGCTGATGAAACTGAGGAGTATTTCTGTCTGTAATAAAGCCCTTGTGGGGAAAAACTCATTCTGATTGGCTGGGCCTGGCTACCCAGTGGGTTCCCTGCCCAGTCATGTGAAATCCATAGATTATGGCCGAAGGAATTTATTGAAATTGACTGATTTCGTTATATGAACAGTAACTAAGTAAAAAAAAAAAAAATTGTTGCACATTGCGTTTATATTTTGTGTTCCGTATAGAATCAGCTCTGCAGCCAAATAGGCATAGAGAACATTGCACAATCCTGTGGGCCTTACCATCCCTGGCTGAATTGATAGTAGTGAATAATTTCTTGGGGAGCTCTACCGATATTGAATTTGTGTTTGTACACATGAAATTGTAATCACAGTCAGAAATATCAATTTGTACATGTAATTCAAATATAGCTTCAAATGTCAAAGTGGGTTTAGAGTATTTTTTGTTATTGGAGGAAAACATCTAACCAAGGGCATATTTTTTTGTGTTTAAGTGGTTTTAATATGTAATCTGTATACAGTATATTCATGCATGAATAAATCTAATTAATGCAAAGGACCAAAGGGACTTCATGACTCATAACTTCATAAAGAATGATTGCAAGCTGTTGATTTGAATCAAAAGTCTGTGCAACCATAGCTGGGGGTGCTATATATATATATATATATATATATATATATATATATATATATATATATATATATATATATATTAGTTTCCCCCCTCAAAATTTGTGAACTAGGCCTTTATTACTCTTTTATGAATGGAGAAAGATACTTGTCAGGAGAGCAGAGAAAAATACTATTAGTAGGACTATGTTTTTTCCTTTATATAACAGTCTAAGTAGAGCATATCTCTATTTCATTGTGGAATGTGTGTGACATAGATATTGAATATAGTGCTAACCATTTCTTAAGAACGCCATACTGCAAATCTACTCAATGTGGTTAAAATAGATGGATGAATAGACTGGAATTTCATGAAGCACACATGGTCACTTTGATGAGGCCTAGGCTATTGTATGCTACATTTTAACATCTGATGAACAGTTCCAGTGAATAACAACTGCCTTTGAGCCTGTGTATAGCCTCATTGTATCCATCAATCATAATCTAATAACGTATTGCCTAACAGAAGCATATACCATGTTAAGCACTGCAGTGCTGCCATCTTCAGTACAAAGTTGCACATTTAAATCCCTTGACGTTAATAAAATGTGATACAATAAATAAATAGCCTTTTAGTTGTGTGCGCAAATGTAGCCTTATCTTCCCTTGGCTGCATTAGAAAATCACTATTGTCATGCAACTCCCATCAGTCAAAAACGAGACCCCATTTGGGGAGAAGTGTAAGCTTTGGTGGCTCCGAGTGGGAGTTTACACTAGTTACCACAGCCACAATACCACAATTCATTAAAACAAAAATATGATTTTTAGTCTTAATTTAAAGTTAGTGTTAGGCATAAGGTTAGCAGTGTGGTTACGGTTAAGTTTAAAATACAATTTTAAGAAAATAAATTGTAAAATTTGGCGTGGTTTATAACTTTGTGGCTGTGGTAACTAATTACGACCGTGTGTGGTAGAGTAAGATATTCATTGTCGCCGGTCGAAAGGAGTTTGAATCTTCATGAATAACGAGACACTTAACAGTGAATGGACCATCATTTGTGAATGACTTTGGATAGCTGCATGCATCTCTCAAATGCATGTGAATGGAATAAAGAGTTGTCACAATAATAAAGAAAGTACATTTTCTCCTTCAACCCGAGGTTCTCGCCAGCCATCTTGCATTTCCTGATCATTATTATCTGGATTTTGGAACTACATCATCAGGAAAACAAATCTAGTGGCCCTCAGGTACAGAAAACAGAGATGGAGAGAAATCGTACAGCTCCATGTTCAATGCATGCATGAAAGTTATGAAACATTTACTTACAACTTATCTAATTTCAGTGTAAGAAAATGAACTCATGGGAAAATGTGAGAAGCATGATTTCTCTGAACGAAACTGTGGGGAATTTAACTGTTCAAACTTATCTAAACTAGAACTAGTTTTAGTTTGTAGACTATTCTACCTTTCACTTTTCTTAAATCTACTGTAGCTAGGACCCTTGACCTTAATCCATAAATTAACATTCAGAAGACAAGATAAATTCACATGGCCTATCTACACAGATGTTGATGTATTCACAAATTTACAGCCAACAACAGGGTCATATCTAAGTAAGTACTTTCCATTATTAACATACACTTAGTATACCAAACATTAAGAACACCCCTGTTGCCCTCAGAACAGTCTCAATTCGTCGGGGCATGGACTCTACAAGGTGTCAAAAGTGTTCCACAGGGATGCTGGCCCATGTTGACTCCAATGCTTCTCACAGTTGTGTCAAGCTGGCTATATGTCCTTTGGGTGTTGGAACATTCTTGATACACACGGGAAACTGTTGAGCGTGAAAAACCCAGCAGATTTGCAGTTCTTGACACAAACCGTTGTGCCTGGCACCTACTACCATACCCCGTTCAAAGGCACTTAAATATTTTGTCTTGCCCATTCACCCTCTGAATGGCACATATACATAATCCATGTTTCAATTGTCTCAAGGCTTAAAATTCCTTCTTTAACCTGTCTCCTCCTCTTCATCTACACTGATTCAGGTGAATTTAACAAGTGACATCAATAAGGGATCATAGCTTTCACCTGGTCAGTCTATAGCTGTGTTCGAATACTCATACTAACCGCACTAACCATACTGTTTGTGACGTAAATTGAGTATATAGTATTCTTATTGGTCATAGTATGGATATAGTTAATATGCCAGCAGTTCCTGGATGTCGTACTACATTCGCCAAAATACGAAGTATACAAGCAGTGGACACTAGGGTATATAATGCAATTCTTCAGAAAATGGGGGTGGCTTCACATCATTTTCAGATTTGAAGAAAATGGCGGAAAATATGCAGCTGAAGTCCAACAAGAGCGGATACAAATTCATTGCTTTAACTAATTATGATGAGCAATGTTGAGCAATGTAATAAGGTAATGACTTTTCAAATAAGTTACCTTACACGTTATGTTGGCTGACAATTTGTTAGCAACTCTAACCTTACGAACCACATAGCATATCATTACAGCAGTATGTACTGGTATGTTAGCTAGCTACCTAACATTCGTTGGCTGCTAATACATCACACTTGCCAGTATATTAACTATATGCTATCTAACTAACTACCCAATGTTTATTGACTTGATTATTCCCGTCATTCTTAGCTTAGCTAAGTGGTATAGTCGTTGTGCATTCTCAATGGACATTTGGGTGTTTTTCAAAAATTCGCCCTGTCTATCTACTCCGATATCAGAGCAGTTTCGCACGCAGAATGACTGATGAATTTACGAACGCTCAACACCCGTTGAATATGGCCGGTGTCAGTAAATGTTGGCAAAAAAAAGTGTAATTAAATTGTTGCGAGCAGCACAGTTACAGTCACCAATGCTCTGAGAACATGAAAACTGCCTAACCATCTCTGCTAAGGTGAGTAAAATGGTCAGAGTGAGGTGGTCTCTCATTTGTGTCTGGAAGTAGCTAGCAAGCTAGCCGACATTAGCCAGTTAACATGGGTGCTTGACTGTTGTTGTGAGGCCAGAACGCTCGGGTCAACCCTACTCCTTGGCCAGAGCATCCAGTGTGCGCTCTGAACGCTCCAAGAGCGAAATGCTCAGATTTTACAAACTGACAACACTCTGAATTTACGAACGCCCAGAGTGCACTCTGGCTCTCCAGATTGAATTTAAGAACACACCCAAAGTCGTAAAATGTCTAGCTAGTCATTTGTTATGCTTACAAGCTAGCAAGAGGTTGCATAGCAACAGCATCAACTTCCGGTAGACAGGCGAAGCGCTAGTACGCTCAACTGAAAGGATACCATTCGTTTAAAGTATACTAAAATAATCTAATAGCATATAGTATGTAGTATATACTCATTAAGTATGTAGTATACAGTATGTTAGTAGGGGCATTCGAACACATGGAAAGAGCAGGTGTTCTTAATGTTTTGTTTACTCAGTGTATAAGGTTATTTCAATCACAGTGACGGAGCTCTCAGGGGTCATTAGGGGGCTCTTTCATTGTCCTATCCCTACCCTGAGCCTTTTACTCTAGGACATTTTTGAGTGCTTATTATCTGTGGTTTGACCCTCTGTTCACTCTCTTGACATTCAAGGCTCTTTACCAACTCGTCCACGGTTTGCCCCATCGACTGGATCCTGGCCCTCCATCAGGTCCTGCTTATCCCTCTCATCATAGGGAAGTGGCTCCTCCCACTGGGAGCGGGGTCATGTGGGACAAACTTTCCCAGCTCCTGCTAATCTTCGTTGGCACTGTAGCTGACATCTTGGAGTTCACCAGTGAAATTCTGTCTGATGTCAAGTTTTCGACTGTTCGTGCACACAATTGTTTTTAGAGCATACTACAAGAAGCATAATGACATGAATATGTTGTTTGTATTATGTACGGTTCACAGATCATACAGGAGGCATGTACAGTGAATTCGGAAAGTATTCAGAGCCCTTCATGTTTACAGTGCATGTCAGAGAAAAAACCAAGCCATGAGGTCGAAAGAATTGTCTGTAGAGCTCCGAGACAGGATTTTATTCGAGGCACAGATCTGGGGAACAGTACCAAAATATGTCTGCAGCATTGAAGGTCCCCAAGAACACAGTGTCCTCCATCAATCTTAAATGGAAGAAGTTTGGAACACCCACTCTTCCTAGAGCTGGTCGCCCGGTCAAACTCAGCAATCGGGGGAGAAGGGCATTGGTCAGGGAGGTGACCAAAAACCTGATGGTCACTCTGACAGAGCTCCAGTGTTCCTCTGTGGAAAGGGGAGAACCTTTCAGAAGGACAATCATCTCTGCAGCACCAATCAGGCCTTTATGGTAGAATGGCCAGACGGAAGCCACTCCTCAGTAAAAGGCACATGACAGCCTGCTTGGAGTTTCCTGTAGGTGCCTTTTGGCACTCCCAGACCATGACATTTTTTTTTTCAATATTGGTTTCATCAGACCAGACAATCTTTGGCCTGAAGGCCAAGTGTCACATCTGGACGAAACCTGGCACCATCCCTACGGTGAAGCAAGGTGGTGTCAGCATCATGCTTTGGGGATGTTGTTCAGCAGCAGGGACTGGGAGACTAGTCAGGATTGAGGGAAAGATGAACAGAGCAATGTACAGAGAGATCCTTGATGAAAACCTACTCCAGAGTGCTCGGGACCTCAGACTGGGGTGAAGGTTCACCTTCCAACAGAACAATGACCCTAAGCACACAGCCAAGACAACGCAGGAGTGGCTTCGGGACAAGTCTCTGAATGTCCTTGAGTTTCCCAGCCAGAGCCCGGACTTGAACCTAATCAAACATCTCTGGAGAGATCTGAAAATAGCTGTGCAGCGACGCTCCCCATGCAGCCTGACAGAGCTTGAGAGGATCTGCAGAGAAGAATGGGAGAAACTCCCCAAATACAGGTGTGCCAAGCTTGTAGCATCTTAGCCAAGAAGGCTCGAGGCTGTAATCGCTGCCAAAGGTGCTTCGACAAAGTAATAAGTAAAGGTTCTGAATACTTATGTAAATGTTCTATTTCATTTTTCCTTTTTTAATAAATTTGCAAACATTTCTAGAAATCTGTTTTTGATTTGCCATTATGGGGTATTGTGTGTAGATTGATGAGGGAATGTAATATATTTCAGAATAAGGCTGTAATGTAACAAAATTTGGAAAAAGTCAAAGGTCTGAAACCTTTCCGAATGCACTATATAGGTCTAAAACGGGCCTTAAATGGCCACTTTCATAATAAATGGTTTTTGATACTAATGTAAAACCCATTTAAACATCCCGTCTCCCATTTGTTTCTATGTGAGAATTACCAGACCATTGAGATACCCAAAATGATTTTCCACTGGCGTAGAATCGGCCCATTGACTAGTTGAGCTGTGTGTTCTGTATTCCTCCCAGGGAGAACAGCCCTCTGTTGGTGTATATAATCCTAGTGGGGTGGACCTGGAGCATGTAACAGTTTCCTCTCCATCTGGCTGGTGGGTCTACATTTCATTTTATTATTCATATCTGCAGTGAACTTAACTCTCCTTGACACAGGCTATGGAGATCTGTTCAAATGTTTAGGCTCATATTCTTTAGGGTGAATTACAGATTTGATGATTTTTACATGCAGATGCCAAGCCTTTCATGGTGGGTTTGAGGGTTTATTTGAGTGGGACAGCCATATCATAGACAGCATTATGGATGTCACATCTATGAAGGTAAACCTTAAGATTTCTTATCCTTAATTTCATTATCTGTTGTAGACATTGAACTGCAGAGAGCCTCCCCCACAGCCCCACCTACTTTATCAAGTTCTCTCTTTGTAGCATGACTGTGGCCAGAAAAGACTCACCCAATAAGGGATATGTTTAGAATTTGGCTAAACATTTGAAATGAGACAAACCAGCGCTATCGTAGCCAAGTTGCAACACAAACAGCTGACACAAACACTGTGTGCTTATCATCACTTCGTACACATAAACTACAAGGATCTCACCAAAGATAATAGGAAGATGCAACACTTAAAGATGCACTTGGGGATCCAAATTCATAACATATTTTACGAATTGGATTCATAACATATCATGCAAATTGAAAAATGCGTATCATACAAATTGCAAAAATCGTAACATATCACATGAAATGGATGACATGATAATATACAATTGGATGATGTAGTTAAAAAACAGGGATCACTTTTGGCTCGTGAGCAACACTTTCATAACTACTGACTGAAATAATGTAAAAGCTAGATTGCATCTTAAAAGGGATCGTTTGGAATTTTGGCAACTTCCCTTGAGCTAGCGCTAGTTAGCAATTGCGCTAATGCTAGGTAGCAACTTCCTTCAAGCTAAACGCAGATACATAAAAATGTTATCCACGAGTTCATCTGACTCTGGGTAGATAAAGGGCTTCATTACCAAAATTCCAAGTGATCCCTTTAAGGACTTACTCAAAGTTTACATTCCGTTTTATATTGTATACAGTGATTCGGTTTCATCTGTCAGCTTTATAAACAGATTAAGGCCCACTTCTTCATTTCCTCATTGCTTGGCTGATGGAGTAAGCTATTGTCAGGCAAACTACCAATAACTTGAACTTCCTGAAATCTATTATAGCCGTGTAGCTAAACAATTCTGGGTTGAGGATCATTAAGAGTTCATTACGGCCTCCCTTGTTCTCAGAAAATACCTACCCCAATATGAATTATTCACAACCTGAAAGGATGTACGATAAGTGGATAAGAAACCATCCACTCATAACGTAGTGAGAATGCACTTACAAGATGCAATTGTAAGTATCTACAATAATTGAAAAATAGGGATAGGGTGGTAGAGTCGACGGACCATGAATGTAATAAGAAATCTTAGGTGCCGGCTCAAGGCCGATAGCAACCACTACAAAATGTCCGTTCAGATTAAGGTTGAGGCAGGTGTCCAGGTTAAGTGGAGTTTAAATGGAAGAAGATGTCCACATTCACAGTTCAGATAACTGAGAATCATGTCCAGGGAGTACTGACATGAACTATATGGTCCTGAAAGGAAAGAACTTAGGCTATAGCACTGCTATAATATGAATGACATGATTTACTGTTTGAGATTTTTGTATAACATACTTTCAGACTACTGAAACCCCACCCGATGTGGTGGAAGTTGTCTAACTAGATCAGAATGCCTTCGAGGACCACTTTCAGGCATGGACTGAGAACGATGGAGGTTTTTGAACAGATAAAAATGATTGTCCGCTGTTAATTTATTTTCTGGCCCTCCAGGAGATGTAAGAAATGTATTTGTATTATAATAGCATTTGTTCCTCTTATCAAGGGGAGACTGAACGTTGACAAGGCGTAGGAGAGCTACCGGCGCAGAATCAAGAAGGGGACCAAGTGCCACGACATCTGGGAGAATTACTTAGTTTGGAAGGCGAGACCTGACACATGGCTGCTGTCGCTCCTAGCTGGGTTCACCATCTGTTAAGATGAATAACAAATCTCACATAACTATTTGCATACAAAATAACCTGAAGCTAGTTTTAGTTTCTCCTAACACTGATATTTCTCTTTGTTGTCCCTCAGTGGAAGTTGTAATAATGACACTGTGAGTCAGGTGAAACGTTTAATAAAACAAAACCAGTAATGAGACAATTCCATAAGGCCACATGCCAGTAAACAAGAACAATACCAACTGGTGAGAAGATAACAGAGTGACATAAAGGGGACGATATAATGAAGTCCAGGTGTGAATCATGATTAACAGGTCTGCGTAATGATGAATCCCAGGACCGGTAGTTAGTATTCTGGTGACGTCGTACGCCGGAGGGGAGAAGCAGATGTGACAGTGCCGACTGGAAACCCAACACACACTGGAAGGGGGTCAACCCAGTGGAGGAGTGATAAAGGGAGTTCTGGGCGTACTCTGCCCAGGGAAGGAGTCGTGCCCACTCACCCTGCCGATCCTGACAGTAACTCCTCAGGAACCTCATCAGCTCCTGGTTCACCCTCTCCACCTGCCCGTTAGACAGGCTGATATCCGGAAGTGAGGCTGACCGTGACCCTGAGCTTCTCCAAGGCCCTCCAACCTTGTGATGTGAACTGGGGGCCACGGTCGGAGACGATGTCCCCCGGAAGGCAATAAGGCTGGAAGAGTGCCTTGGCGACCTGGAGAGACCATTAAGAGGGATTAAAAGCGACATGACTTGGAAAATCGTGGTAGAACCATGGGGGGGGGGGGGGGATTCGGTTACAAAGTCAATGGATAGATGTGACCAAGGTCGCTGAGGCATGCGAGGGGGGGGGACGATGACTTGATTTGAGCACATCTGGAACAGCAGTTGACATACCGAGTGACATCCTGCACCATGGTGGGCCACCAGTACTTCTCAGCGATGGAGTAGATGGTGAGAGAAATACCTGGATGTCCAGCGACGACAGCTGTGTGCCCAGGTCAGCAGCCAATCCCTGTGGGAACGTAGAAGCACTCGTGAGGACAATTCCGGGGTGCAGGCTCCCTCTGGCGGATGTCCACATCTACGTCCCAAACCACTGGACCCACGACTCAGATGGGATTATGGGTTCCCTCTGGACAGGAACCTCTCCTGAATCATATATATGGGACAGAGCATCAGCCTTGATGTTCTTAGAACCTTTGCGATAGGTCAGCATGAAGTCGAACCTGGTGAAGACAAATGCCCACCTGGCTTGTCGCAGATTCAGTCTCCTCGCTGTCCTTATGTACTCTAGATTCCGATGGTTGGTGAGGATGACGAATGGTTCCTTGGCGCCCTCCAGCCAGTGTCTCCATTCCTCTAACGCCAATTTTACCACCAGGCGCTCCCGACCACCAATGGCGCAATTCCTCTCTGCGGAGGACAATTTCTTGGAGAAAAAGCACAAGGATACAATTACAATGGGTTACCCTGTCTTTGTTGCAAAACTGCCCCCACGCCCACCTCAGATGCATCTACCTCAACCACAAAAGGTAGCCTGGGATCTGGGTTTTATAGCAAGGAAGCGGAGGTGAAACACTGCTTGGAAACAAAAGGCCTCGTCGGCTGCTGGAGACCACACCAACCTACGAGGTCCACCCTTGAGGGAGGTGAGAGGGGCAGCGACTGCGCGCTGAAGTTCCTGATGAAGCGGCGGTAGAAGTTGGCAAACACCAGAAACCGTTGTAACCCCTTGATGGGGGTTGGGACTGGCCATGACCTTACCGCATCTACCCTCTTGTCCTCCATCCTCACTCCCTGCGGGCTGATTTGGTAACCCAGGAAGGATACAGCCCTCTGGTGGAATTGGCACTTCTCTGCCTCGATGAACAGGTGATTAACCAAGCGGTGTTCCAGGACAGCGCGAACATGGGTGGTGTGGTCTTTCAGGTTGGTCGAAAAGATCAGAATGTCATCAATGCATACAATCACCTGCTGTTCAAGCATGTCCCTGAACACCTCGTTGCCGAATGCCTGGAAAACTTACGGAGCATTGGCTAAGCCAAAGGACATAACCAAATACTGGTAGTGACCAGACACCGTGCTGAATGCTGTCTTCCACTCATCCCCCTCCCGGATGCGGATCAGATTGTAGGCACGCCGCAGGTCCAGTTTAGTGAAGAACTGAGCCCCGCGGAACTGCTCTATGGTTGACGGCACCAACGGGAGAGGGTACCGTTATCCTCTCCCCTTTTTGGGGATTGTGACCTGGTGCACTTGTGATGAAGATGCTCTACTGATGATTGGATTCCATGGTGAGGGTGAGGGATGTTTTTAATTATTCCAGATTCCAATGGCCGACAGATGAGTCCTTGAACCCTAAAAGGAGAGGAGAGCGGCTAGATGGTAATGTTGAGGGAGGCAAGGGTCTGATCCATAAAGTTACCTGCGGAGCCGGAATCCACTAAAGCTGTAGACAGTACATGAGGGACAGTCAGCCAGAGTGATGACTCTGAAATATCTAGCAGGAAGAGCTTAATCTGGAATACTCACTCCTGGTCCAAGGGATGGAACATCATGTGACCGTCCCTCTGCTCTAGTGGATCCTGAAGTACCGGACACCGCTGGAGCTTGTGCCCTTCTTGCCCACAATACAGACATAGCCCCAGCTGTATCCGTTTGCTTCATTCCGCTGTGGAAAAGCGTGTGACCCCTACCTCCATGGGTTCAGGCTCTGATCCCGAGTACTCGCCAAAGGAGGAAGAGAAGCGATGAGAATGCCGACGCTCCCAGAGAAGGTTATCCAGGCAGAAGGCCATCGCAAGAAGTGCATCCAGGATGAGGTTGTCATCCTGACAGGCCAGTTCCATCTGGAACTCTGAATAGCATGCAAAGCGCTGGCTCATTCCATCCACCAGGAGCTGCTATTGTCCGAAAAGTGAGCGCATACTCAGCAGCAGTCTGATTCCCCTGCTGTTGCTGAAGCAGATGCTCACCTCCCGCTTCGCCCTCCACGGGATGATCGAAAATACATTTAAACAGAGCCATGAACCCCTCATAAGACTCTAGCTCATAACGATTAACAGGAGTGCGTAATGATGAATCCCAGGACCGGTGGTTAGTATTCTGGCGGAGGGGAGGAGCAGGAGAAGATATGACAGAGGCCAACAATCTTTTCCAGTTGGATGGTCGACCACTGAAAGCACTGACGCGAAGCCCAATAGACAAAGTATGTTAAGCTTTGGTTGACATTTGAGAAAGCAAGAAATGGTAGTTATGCTGAGCTTATGAAAATGTACCTCTTCAATTTACCTCTCCACATGACTTTAGGACCATCGACTGTCCAAGCCCCCCAGGAATAATCCCATCCATCAGAACCACTAAGTTCAGATCGGTCTGATTCTCTGTGCTCTGAGTCGGAGGGGGACCAGCTTGCGTTAGGCTATATCTTCCAAAAGTGTTGAAAAGTACATATCTCCCATTTATAACGCTGCAGTAATCCAAAGTTTCTCACAGTAAAGTATAACCTGTGTGTTTGCTTGTTTACGTCTCCGTCTCCTACCCTGTTCCCTTTAACTCTGCTCCTGTTCTCCAGGACCTAGGGGTTCTGCCCAACACCCAGACGTGGATCCACCTGATGTCCTCCATTACCAACAACCCTCCAACTTGTCATCACCTGCAGCTACTGTTATTGTCATGTCATTATCTGCTAAGAAAGGTTTCTTGATCATATTGGGCACATAATATGTGAGATACACAGATTAACTAAAAACACCAGCACTGGTAAACACTCAGATCAAAGAAAGCAGCAGTGCCTGGACTTTGCAGGATCCTACTTCAAGTCCCCCTTCCGAGACTGGCTGCCTGTTGAGAACAAGTGACAGGCAGAACCTCCCACCCACACAGCAACAACCTCAATATTCCACACACCAGAATTCAGTATTTTAGTCTATTATTGCCATGTGAGTGTACAAAAAAAGAAATCTGAAAATAAATGACAACTGTACAAAAAAAATATCAAGTTTCTGTTAAAATCTTAATTATTGCCAGGTTGGTTTTCACAGGTGTTTCACAAGGTGTTCATTATTGTAAGGTATCCTTTGATGGTATTTATTTGTTCCACATTATTCATTGTATTCTAGAACCTACAATACATATATTCAACCACAAGGTGTACTAATGAGCTATATGAGAGACTACTAAAATTATATTATTTCAGTGTAGATAAGGTTAAAATAAAAAAAAATGACAGGCAGACAAGCCAGTGTATGAATCAAATAGATCTGCCAAGGACTGGAGTGGAAATTAGTCGACTTCGTGATCTGTAAGGTAACTTTAATGTGTCAAGCAGATTACAGGTTCTCTCTGCCATTTCTGAAATGTACCAACGTTTAAGACATGGATTTCATGTTGTACTGTTAACAAGGTACCCAAAAGTAGTTTGAAGTAATGTTTTAATTTTTATCTAAACAAAACTTGTTTAAACAGTGAAATTGTCGCTGAAATCAGCCTTGCAGTCTACCAATTATTTGTAACTATGTTCCGGCTCCCCGTCATCCGCTACCAGAAAGAAACTGGCCCGCAGCTGAATATAGTTGATGATCCCTGTGTTAAATCCTGATAAGGTATGACTTGCTAAAAACTGAAATATACACTTGAAAGCATCAAACTGAAGGCAGGAATGCAGAAACAAAGTGACAGATTAACAGTTATTATTGCCTGATAAAAAACAAAACAATTTAGAAGTATCAGTTCTGCAAAAGTGCACTTTATTGAAAATATACTGTCACTTTAGATCCAAACTTTGTTTTTTTACACAAGTTATTTACAGAATAGTTATTCATATTAGATAGAAAAAGGACAAACAAAGAAAGGACAAAGATATATTAAAAAAAATCAAATCAACAAATTCAATACACATCCATAATTGTACTCTTTTTCAGGTCCTTTGAGTAGAGCCATGTGACATTTACATTGTGACCGTGCTGGCAGGTAGAGTGGTTTTGTCCAGGTCGTCAAAGTATGGATGGCTCATAGCCTGTCTAGCAGAGATCCTCTTGGGTGGGTCATAGATCAGCGTTTTCTACAAATGAGGACGATAGGAAGTTATGAAGCGACACATTCTACAGGGGGACATGGTCACTTTCATTTGTATCCTAAAGACTACTGCTGTGCTGACAGAACAATAGGTCACTTCAATATCACTAATACTATCCAAAACACAACCAGCCCCTTGAAAAAGACAGGTGTGTACTGGGCTTCTACAGTAACAATGTTTCATAATCAATCTGAATAAATATTAGGAGAACAGGGAAATTGTCTTACAGCGAGCAGATCAATGCCATTCTTATCCAGGTTTTTCACCATGGAGGACAGATTCCCTGACTTCCACTTGGGGAACGTGTTCTTGTAGTCAGGCAGAGATTCTACCTCTGGCCAGATGTCATTGTTGGGAGTACCAAGGGCCCTGGAAAAGAAAGAAACCATGCTTGATAAATTCTTAATTCAAGGAGATCATAAAATGTCATCCAGTATGCCCATCATGGAGCAATTATCTCAGTGTTGACTGTTCATCACTCAACTTGTCTGCCTGTCAATTCTGGATGGCTCATTGCCCACCACAGCTCAATCAAATGTCCTAATCTAGCATCAAATAGCTACATTGTCTACAACAAAAACATTAACATTCAAATGTATTGATTAACCAACCTAGATGTTGGTAGCAGTAGGATTTGTTATATTACAGATGTGTATATTCACATGCAAATATACTGAGTGTACAAAACATTAGGAACACCTGCTCTTTCCATGACAGACTGACCAGGTGAATCCAGGTGAAAGCTATGATCCCTTATTGATGTCACCTGGTGTAACTCAACATTAGAAAGGTGTTCCAAATGTTTTGTACACTCAGTGTATACCTGAAGATCCTGAAGAGCTGGTCAATCTCTGAGTCTCCATGGAAAAGTGGTTTCTTTGTGGCCAACTCCGCAAAGATGGTCCCGATACTCCAGACATCCACAGGGGTGGAGTACCGTGCTGCACCCAGCAGAACCTCGGGAGCCCTGTACCACAGTGTTACAACCTGGAGACAAAGACACAGTTAATGATGCCATTAAAATGTATGCGTACACACACACACACCTTATGATAGCCTTACTTTACATGTGTATCTGCTAATGCTCTTTGGAAATTAACTATGTGGTGTTCTGGCTTACCTCGTGGGTATATACCCGGACTGGCACCCCGAAGGCCCTGGCCAACCCAAAGTCTGCCAGCTTGATCACTCCCTTGTTGTCAATCAGCAGGTTCTGGGGCTTCAGGTCTCTGTGGAGGACCCTTCTACAGTGGCAGAACAGGATGCCCTCCAAGATCTGGTACAGATAGCTCTGGATGGGGGAGATAGTAGCAGAGGGTTAAAATTCACATACTGGCAAGAAACACTGTTTACAGTCCAATACAACTTGGACTTAAAACACTAAGTTGGTATACTAAGAGCAGAAAGTGAAGAAAATACAAACAAAGTTATGTGCATCATGACTGCCCCGCCCTCAGTGGGGTCGATACCTTCACAAGCATGGGGTCCATGTACTGGCCCGAGGGGATAGAGTCTAGGTATTTCTTCAGGTCCATGGAAAGGAACTCAAAGATGAGGTACAGTCTGGACTCCTGCATCAGCACATCTAGAAGGCTGTTTGGAGACAAAATATATGCTATTTGTTTATGTAGACACTAGATAGCTAATATGATATGGCAATTGCAAGACTTGCTCAGAGCCTATTTGGAATGATGGTGTGTCTGAGCTTTGAACTGATAAGACATCACATCTACTTTCTTGCTGCCTGGCTACTGTAAACTCTTTAGGAACCCCACAGACACAAACACACACAACATACCGTACAACATTAGGGTGCGCTAGCTCTTTGAGCAGAGAGATCTCTCTAACAGCTGTGCTTGGCACTCCCTCCTCCTCACTCTCCAGTCGGATCTTCTTCATGGCTACTACCTGGCCTGTCGACTTGTGTCTGCCTTTGTACACAACCCCATAGGTACCTGGAAATCACAGGAACAATCATGCTTTACTATGTTGTGTAGCTAACTTGATGAATAATGTATAGCGGCAAGTGGTACCGCTGCATCAAGTCTGGAACCAACAGGACCCCGATTTTGTATTTTTTTATTGTACCTTTATTTAACTAGGCAAGTCAGTTAAGAAAACAAAATCTTATTTACAATGACGGCCTACCCCGGCCAAACCCTGACGACCCTAGGCCAATTGTGCGCCGCCCTATGGGACTCCCAATCACGGCCGGATGTGATACAGCCTGGATTCAAACCAGGGAGTGTAGTGACACCTCTTGCACTAAGATGCAGTGTCTTAGACCGCTGCACCACAAGTGTCTACCCCCAAGCAATAAGACTGCTAAATAGTTAACAGAAATATCTACACAGACTATCTGCATTGACCCCCCCTCCCCTCCCCTCTGTACTGACTCTTCACATATGCTGCAGTTGGCTATCCTGTTGCCTAATCACTTTACCCCTACCTATGTGTACATATCTACCTCAATTACCTTGTATCCCTGTACATCGACTTGGTACTGGTACCCCGTGTATATAGCCAAGTTATCGTTACCCATTATTATCGTTCTATTATTTTTCTCTCTGCATTGTTGGGAGGGGGCAATAAGCATTTCACTGTTAGTCTACGAAGTATGTGACAAATTAAATTAGATAAACAGGTTTGAAGAAAATACAAAGAAGAAAATCTAATGACATGCACACAAATCTAGCAAGCTAGATATAGCAGGTTCACAATTATATACATATTAGTCTAGATAGATAGCAAGTTTGGGGGGAACAAATCAAAGTTGATAAAATAACATACCCTCTCCGATTTTCTCTATTTTCACGTAATCCTCCATTGTTCCCTGAAAAAAAACAGTCTAGGTTACTAAAGCCATTCATGCAATTTAAAATGAACGATATGTCAAAATAGCCAACTTAGTTTGTGTTTGTTGGAGGTAACTACAGTAGCTAGAGTTAGTTAAGAAACCTCGCTTAATCTAACAAGTGTTAGGGGAAAAAATAATGACGTCTGCGTTAAGAAAATAGATAGCCAAGTATTTAGATAACGTTAGTTGACTAACGTTACCTATCTAACTTAGGTAGTCAGCCAACATTGAACATTATTTTAGTATCATTACTCGATAACAAAACAGTATAACATTACTTTGTGACATTTAATGTGACGCCTTGTTAGTAATAATTTCCAATATCCTCGTTTTCAAAAGCTGTTCATGTGATAGCTAGCTAGCGAATGTTTCCCTCAATGCTAGTTAGTTACATTTTCAATTTCATGACAACTGCTACAATACAATCGGTCAAACAAACAAAGAATACATGTTGCGAAAAAGGTAAAACTTTATACCTGTTGTGCCATGTCGTTGTGTAACGCGACTGTTGAATGGAAAATGAGTGTGGCTCTATTACAGTCAGCTAGCTACTGTACTACTGCTGGGTGCACGCTTTTCGAATTGGCCGCGGGGCTGCTAGCTTTCAAAACCAAGCAATCACGTCGCTGGGTGTCTTTCAAAAGCGCCAATCGGGAGGATGCCAATTCGAAGCAGGATATGATGGTTTTAAAGTTTAAACAGAGAGGAAGGGGCGAAGCGAGATGGAAACTTAAATATGTCTCCTCCAGCAAGGTGGCTTTTTTTCCCAACCAAGCGTATTTTTTGTATGGAGGTCAATTAGAAGGTCGAATTTGGTCAACAAAAAATGCAATGGCTTATGTGCTACGTGAGTCTTATTTGATCGAATATAAGTTCCGTAATGGTTAAGTTGTTACGATTTTACTGACATCGTGGCAACTTTGTGAGAAAAAAACACTTTATATTGGAGTTGTGCCTGGGTTATTGCTATATGGTATCATTGGGGCGTCCCTACCCTAAACACTAACCTTAATGCTTACTTTAACAATAACCCCCTTGATAACGTCAGAGGATTCCATATAGCAAGATCCGGTGTGCCTGTTGTTCAATCAAATCAAACTTAATTTGCCACATGCACTGAATACAACGAGTGTAGACTTTACTGTGAAATGCTTACTTACAAGCCCCCTTACATCTAGAATGTTCAGCTAGTGGAACACCGCTCCAATATCCAATGATAGGGCGTGGCGCGAATTACAAACACCTCAGAAATCCCAAAACTTCAATTTTTCAAACATATTACTATTTTACACCATTTTAAAGACAAGACTCTCCTTTATCTAACCACATTGTCCGATTTCAAAAAGGCTTTACAACGAAAGCAAAACATTAGATTATGTCAGGAGAGTACCCAGCCAGAAATAATCACACACCCATTTTTCAAGCTAACATATAATGTCACATAAACCAAAACCACAGCTAAATGCAGCACTAACCTTTGATGATCTTCATCAGATGACACTCCTAGGACATTATGTTATACAATACATGCATGTTTTGTTCAATCAAGTTCATATTTATATCAAAAAACTGCTTTTTACATTAGCATGTGACGTTCAAAACTAGCATACCCACCGAAACTTCCGGTGAATTTACTAAATTACTCACGATAAACGTTCACAAAAAACATACATTATTTTAAGAATTATAGATACAGAACTCCTTTATGCAATCGCGGTGTCAGATTTTAAAATAGCTTTTCGGTGAAAGCACATTTTGCAATATTCTGAGTAGATAGCCCGGCCATCATGGCTAGCTATTTTGACACCCACCAAGTTTGGCACTCACCAAACTCAGATTTACTATAAGAAAAATTGGATTACCTTTGCTGTTCTTCGTCAGAATGCACTCCCAGGACTTCTAGTTTACACCCAATGTTGTTTTGGTTCCAAATAATCCATAGTTATATCCAAATAGCGGTGTTTTGTTCTTGCGTTCAAGACACTATCCGAAGGGGGACGCACCGGCGCATATCGTGACAAAACATTTCAAAATATTCCATTACCGTACTTCGAAGCATGTCAAACGCTGTTTAAAATCAATTTTTATGCGATTTTTCTCGTAAAATAGCGATAATATTCCGACCGGGAGACGTCGTTTTCGTTCAAAGACTGAAAATGTAAAATGGACTCTTCACGTGCACACGCGCACCTGTTTCATTGTTCTCAGATCGACCACTATCCAAATGCGCTACTGTTCTGGCGCCTTCTGAGAGCCTCTGATATCCTCCATTTTCCATAAAGAGGCTATAGAAGGCCAAGAAATGGTCAGAGAGGGCACTTCCTGTATGCAATCTTCTCAGGTTTTGGCCTGCCATATGAGTTCTGTTATACTCACAGACACCATTCAAACAGTTTTAGAAACTTTAGGGTGTTTTCTATCCAAATCAAACAATTATATGCATATTCTAGTTTCTGGGCAGGAGTAATAACCAGATTAAAATCGGGTACATTTTTTTATCCGGCCGTGAAAATACTGCCTTATCCTAAACAGGTTAACCAACAGTGCAGTTCAAGAAGAAGAAAATATTTACCAAGTAGGCTAAAATAAAAAATAACTAACAATAACTAGGCTATATACAGGGGGCACAGGTACCAAGTCAGTGTGCGGGGGTACAGGCTAGTTGACGTAATCTGTACATGTAGTGGCTATGCATAGGTAACAAACAAACAGCAGTGTACAAAAACAAAGGAGGGGGGGCAATGTAAATTGTCCGGTGGCGATTTTTATGAATTCTTCAGCAGTCTAATGGCTTGGGGGTAGAAGCTGTTGAGGAGTCTTTTGCTCCTAGACTTGGCGCTCCGGTACCGCTTGCCGTGCAGTAGCCGAGAAAACAGTCTATAACTTGGGTGACTGGAGTCTCTGACAATTTTATGGGCTTTCTTTCCCCTGACACCGCCTATTATATAGGTCCTGAATGGCAGGAAGCTTGGCCCCAGTCATGTACTGGGCCGTTCACACTACCCTCTGTAGCACCTTAGGTTCAGATGCCGAGCAGTTGCCATACCAGGCGGTGATGCAACCCGTCAGGATGCTCTCGATGGTGCAGCTTGTAACGGTTTTGACTTGAGGTTATCATTTATAGGGGTGCCAGGTAGGTTGTGCCTACCAGAGAAAATATGGGTTTCTGCTTTTAGTTTGGGAGGGAATGAGTCCCATCTGGTCCGTCAAGTCTACACCAATACAAAGGACTCATGTAAAGTCAGGATGGAAATACACTTTTCATAAACCCTTAACATTGGAAAGAACTTACAAAACAACTGTATTCTTTTGCGTGGTTGTATTACTAACAAATGATCACACACACACACACACACACCACACACACACACACACACACACACACACATAACAATATACAATAATGAGCTTTAAACAGCTCTAGTTCCTCCAGAAATGTCCTGTACCTCGGGCCTAAAAAGTCCAGCCCGGTAAACAAGTTCAGGGAACTCAAGTGACCTTAGTCACGCAATGTTTGTCCATTCATACAGTGTAGCGTAAACCCAGTGTCAATCATACAATCATAATAACAAATATTTTACCACATAACTATAAAGCGTATCACATCTTAGTAAATCCTCAACTACAACTAACTACATAAATCATCACGGTATACATCACACCAAAAAAATGAAATACCGTATATAAAGATTGTAGTCAGTCGGTCAGTCAGACAATCCAATCCGCCGACAGATCTCCAGCGGAGAAAGGCCACGAAAAACAAGGGAGAGGTGTAGTCCACGGATGCAAAGAGTGGATCCGATCCTGGGTAGATTTGCTATTAGGCTACACAAAGCACACTTTTAAAGCAACACAACAAACGGAAGAGAGAAGCTTCAGAACTGAGGGTCGAACACATCCTCATTCATGTTTCCATCTCAACCCCACTTTTGCACAGCTGATGCTGGCTATTTAATTGGGAATTAAAGGGGAAGCGCCCTATTGGAAGGAGAAGCACTATTTAATTAAGAATTAAAGGGAAAGCGCCCTATTGGAAGGAGAAGCACTGAGACGGTTCAGAAAAATTCCGGGCCGTTACAAGCTGTAGAACCTTTTGAGGATCTGGGGACCCATGTCAAATCTTTTCAGTCTTCTGAGGGGGAAAAGGTTTTGTCGTGCCCTCTTCATGACTGTCTTGGTATGTTTGGACCATGATAGTTCGTTGGTGATGTGGACACCAAAGAACTTGAAACTCTCGACCCGCTCCACTACAGCTTCATCAATGTTAATGGGGGCCTTTTCATGTAGTCCACGATTAGCTCCTTTGTCTTGCTCACATTGAGGGAGACGTTGTTGTCCTGGCAGCACATTGCCAGTTCTCTGACCTTCTCCCTATAGGCCGTCTCATCGTTGTCGGTGATCAGGCCTACCACTGTTCTGTCGTCAGCAAACGTAATGATGGTGTTGGAGTCATGTTTGGCCACACAGTCATGGGTGAACAGGGAATACAGGAGGGGACTAAGTACACACCCCTGAGGGGCCCCAGTGTTAAGGATCAGCATGGCAGACGTGTTGTTGCCTACTCTTACCACCTGGGGGCGGCCTGTCAGGAAGTCCAGGATCCAATTGCAGAGGGAGGTGTTTAGTCCCAGAGTCCTTAGCTTAGTGATGAGCTTCGTCGGCACTATGGTGTTGAACGCTGAGCTGTAGTCAATGAACAGCATTCTCACATAGGTGTTCCTTTTGTCCAGGTGAGAAAGGGCAGTGTGGAGTGCGATTGAGATTGCGTCATCTGCGGATCTGTTGGGGCGGTGTGCGAATTGGAGTGGGTCTAGGATATCCGGGAGTTTGCTGTTGATGTGAGCCATGACCAGCCATTCAAAGCACTTCATGTCTACCGGCCTGAGCGCCATGGGGCGGTAATCATTTAGGCAGGTTACCTTTGCTTCCTTGGGCACAGGGACTATGGTGGTCTGCTTGAAACATGTAGGTATTACAGACTCAGTCAGGGAGTGAAATTGTCAGTGAAGACACTTGACAGTTGGTCCGCGCATGCTTTGAGTGCACGTCCTGGTAATCCGTCTGGCCCAGCGGCTTTGTGAATGTTGACCTATTTAAAGGTTTTGTTCACATCGGCTACCGAGAGCGTTATCACACAGTCATCCAGAACTGCTGGTGCTCTCGTGCATGCTTCAGTGTTGTTTGCCTCGAAGCGAGCAAAAAAGGCATTTAGCTCATCTGGTAGGCTCGCGTCACTGGGCAGCTCGCATCTGGGCTTCTCTTTGTAGTCCGTAATAGTTTTCAAACCCTGCCACATCGAACGAGCGTCAGAGCCGGTGTAGTAGGATTCAATCTTCATTGTATTCATTGTATTGTTTGATTGTTCGTCTGAGGGCATAGCGGGATTTCTTATAAGCGTCCGGATTAGTCTCCCACTCCTTGAAAGCGGCAGCTCTAGCCTTTCGCTCGATGCGGATGTTGCCTGTAATCCATGGCTTCTGGTTGGGATATGTACGTACAGTCACTGTGGGGACGACGTCATAGATGCACTTATTGATGAAGTCGATTACTGAGGTGGGTTATTTCTCAATGCCATTGGATGAATCGCAGAACATATTCCAGTCTGTGCTAGCAAAACAGTCCTGTAGTGTAGCATCCGCGTTATCTGACCAGTTCCGTATTGAGCGAGTCACTGGTACCTCCTGCTTTAGTTTTTGCTTGTAAGCAGGAATCAGGAGGATAGAATTATGGTTAGATTTGCCAAATGGAGGGCGGGGGAGAGCTTTGTATGCATCTCTGTGTGTGGAGTAAAGGTTCAAACGCGTATCTGGCCTCTCATTGGCTAGAACGGTCCCAACTGATCTTGCCTCCTCCCGACTGCCTTATATTGTTGAGGACATGTATTTAGATTGGTTTCAGTTTCAGCATATTAATTAATTATAGCATTTTTTTCAATCATAATTTCTAAATGATAATAATCATCCCTGGCCTTACTAATAGAATATCCCTGTAATATCAATTTTTGACAACTTGCTATATATGGTTGTAACTGACAATTAACCTGTAAGTATATGTTGTTGTTTTTTGTTTGAATTGTTTACGTGTTCGCTATGCGAGGGAAATGATAAGACAAGCGAAACTACGTGGCTGTAACGCCCTGGCCATAGAGAGGATTTTTTTTGTTCTCTATTTTGGTTAGGCCAGGGTGTTACATCGGTGGGCGTTCTATGTTTATTTTTCTATGTTGGTTTGTTTCTTTGGTTGGGAGCCACACACGGCCAATCAGGAACAGCTGTAGTTCGTTGTTGCTGATTGGGAGTCATACATAGGCAGCCTGTTTTTCCTTTGGGGTTTGTGGGTGATTGTTTTCTGTTGAGAGTTTTTCCTGACAGGACTGTTTTATTGTTGTAAAGTGTTCTCTTTTCATATTACATTTCTAAGATGAACACACATCCTCCGCTGCACCTTGGTCTCATTACGACGATAACCGTTACAGTGGCTAACAACTGTTGTAACGGGGATCATTATAGTAGCAACACACCTTTGGAGTGAAGGCAATCCCGCGCTGTGTTAGCTAAGTTTTCATGTCATCGGGTGTAGTTCGTAAAGGTTGAAGTGTGTATGTTAGGATGGTAACGTTATAATAATTAAGGATGAAGCGTGAATTCATGCCAGGAATAATAAGTGTGAAGTTTGATTTCCTCCCTTCTGTAATAAGCAGCCAATGAGGTATTTTTCCTTTATTCATGTGTTTAATTTGATACTGTTATAGCTCCGGCTAAACTGTTTATGTATGTAAGCACTTCAGAGTTATACCAAGCTAATAAGTCACTCGTAAGATAAGAAGGTTGTAAAAGTGTGCTTAACTGTATTTCCATTTACTTTATAGTTCTCATGGAAGGTGATAATTCTGACAAAAACTACACAATAAAGCCGGCAGTTAAAATCAAGGAACGGTTGTGCTCGTGGTTACTGGAGGGAGCTACAGTGAGAACTCAATGCTCTTCACGAGCAAGAGAGAAAGAAGAATCTCATCCAGCTGTAAAACGTCTACAAGATTTCCAAATCCTGCTAGGCCCTGTCATCTGCCAGATAAGAGTTTTGCACCTACCTGCAACCTAAGAAGAAAATCTCCACATAAGGAAGCGTCATGAGGCAACATAAGGTCAAGACTAACAGGAAAGTCAGACACGCAAGTACACGTCAAAGTGTTTGAAGGTGGTCCTAGCCTTGTGAACAGCTAATAAGAGACTTTAAGATTACAATTCGTAAGGACTGGAGAGAGTTGTGTATTTCATCAAGACGCTGGTATTATGCATTTGCTCTTTCTATCTTAATGTATCGCTGGTATGTGTATTACTGGAAACATATTATTTGATACTTACTAGAAATATATATATATATATATATATATATATATATATATATAGTTGCAAAACATAAATGGTCAGCGTACACCTATTAATTATATTTTCACCTCTAAGTTATTAATAGTGTAATTGTCTGGTAAGGTGTTTATTCAAGCCTTTGTTACAAGCATTATACATGTTTATACCACGTACTAAGGTTTAAATTACAGTGAATTGGAGTACAAGTTACCTACTCACTTATCCAAACCTTCTCTAGAATTGATTTGATTTGATTTAGAATGTCAGAAAGAGGTAGTTTCACTGAAGGTGATAGAGATGGGGTGGGTCAAGTTGAGCAGCCGCAGCAACACCTCACAAACTTCAAGCCTTCATCAGAACAAACAGAGCAGCAGGAAGAGACCCAGACTGGTGTGGAGTCACGGCTGCCAGCGAATGATGATACAGAGGCTGCTAATGAGACATCACAACAAGAGCCACGAAAAGGTGAGAGGGTTAACCCGCAGGTTAACTGAAAAGGACAGAGAATTGCGCGACGAAATGTGGAGACTGCTCGAACATCGTTTCAGGGTCAGCTATGAGAAGTGGAAGGCTCTGGTAAAGGAAGCAAAACTGTCACTGACAGGCTGTTGCTCTGAAGACCTACTAGAAGACCTCTTAAACAAGATTAGCCATACCTCTACAGAGCTAAACCTTGTCTATGTAAATTTGCGTCAAATCAACATTCACGACAACGATATACGCCGCAGAGTTGATACTTGTGAAGCAGTTACAATGTCTATTTTCAAGACTGTAAGGTGACATTTAAAAGGCAGGGAAGAAGCTCAAAGTAACCAGATAGAGATGCACTGGAAGGACGGAAATTCCTTGTGCATGTCCGAACTCTCACATAAGTCAAGTCTCAACTATCAGCCCTCAAGTGCTTCCTCCTAGTCTCAAAGCAACTCAAAGGTCAACTCCAGACGCTCAAGCGTGTCATCTGTCAAGAGACAAGAGGCTGCGGTGGAAGTTGCTGCTAACCAAGCAGCTTTAGAAGTAATGGTTAAGCAAGAAAGCCAACTAGAAGAGCTTCAGAGACTCAAAGATGAAGATAAGAAGAGGACAGCGGCGGAAGAAGCTGAGGCTGTGAAACGCAGCTTAGAAGAAGCTAGGCTGCGAGTCAAGTTAACCTGCGGACCCTCACCTTTTCATGGCTCTTGTTGTGATGTCTCATTAGCAGCCTCTGTATCATCATTCGCTGGCAGCCGTGACTCCACACCAGTCTGGGTCTCTTCCTGTTGCTCTGTTTGGGGCGGCAGCGTAGCCTAGTGGTTAGAGCGTTGGACTACTAACCGAAAGGTTGCAAGATTGAATCCCCGAGCTGACAAGGTACAAATCTGTCGTTCTGCCCCTGAACAAGGCAATTAACCCACTGTTCCTAGGCCGTCATTGAAAATAAGAATTTGTTCTTAACTGACTTGCCTAGTTAAATGAAGATAAAAAAAAATAATAATAAAGTTAGAGGTAGAAAATGCTGCCAGACAAAGGACGCTAGAAGACAAGCGTAGAGAGTTAGAGCGCCTAGAAGTGCTCAAGAAACTAAATGCTGCCAAGGCGCGGATGCAAGTGTATGAGCAAGATGAAAACTCAGAGGACGTGAAGAGAGAACTACTCTCTAACAGCAAATCTGTGAAAAAGTCATGCACAGAAGTGGCTAATTTCACAGTCTCTCACCACAACATGTTGTGACAACCACACAAGAAGATGGCACCAAGACCAGAGGTTACTAGCTGAACCAGGTTACTAGCGGAATCAATCAGTGAAAGCCGCCTCCCCATACCAGAACCAGTAACATTCAAAGGAGAACCACTCTCGTTCACTGACTGGAAGGTCTCTTTTCAGACTCTGATAGACAGGAAGAACATACCAGCAACTGAGAAGATATATTACTTAAGAAAATATGTTGGTGGGCCTGCCAAGAAAGCCATCGAAACTTACTTTATGTTAGGAACAGAGTCAGCCTACCATGCTGCGTGGACCATTCTCAAAGAAAGGTACGGAAACAAATTCCTCATCGCCAAGTCCTTCAGAGATAAGCTCAATGCATGGCCTAAGATAGGATCCAAGGACAGTCTTGAACTTAGAGACCTTGTAGACTTTCTTCACAGCTGTGAGGCTTCTATGTCTCAGAATAAGGGCCTGGAGGTGCTTAATGACTAATGAAAAACAAAAGATCCTCGCTAAACTTCCAGATTGGCTAACTTCAAGATGGAATAGAAAGGTCACAGACATCTTAGAAGAAACTGAGATCTTTCCTAGCTTCAGTCAGTTTGTGAAGTTTCTCACGAGAGAAGCCAAGATCGCTTGCAATCCTGTAACATCCCTTCATGCTTTGAAACCAAGCGAAGATGGAAAACCTAAGACACCAAGGATTCAAAGCCCCGGAGCAAGGGTATTAGCAACCAACTCTGATGAGAAAGATACTGTTACTAGTTGTGTCTTCTGTGAGAAGTCAGGTCACAGTCTCCACAAATGTTGGAAGTTCTTGGATAAGCCCACCGCAGAGCGACAGAAGTTTGTTCAAGAGAATAAATAGTGCTTTGGCTGTTTAAGGCCTGGGCATCATTCGAAAGATTGTGATAACAGGAACACCTGTGACACGTGTCAGAGGAGGCATCCATCCTGCCTGCACGAAGATCGTACTAAAGAAAGGTCAAGGGATAGGAAGACAGAGCCCCCACAAGATAAGGGGACAAGAGCGTCAAGTGAGGCCATATCTAACAGAGTCGTAAGGGACATTAACAACCCTCACACCTCCACAATCATTCCAGTATGGGTGTCAACCACAAGCGTGCCAAATCGTGAAGTTCTCGTGTATGCACTTCTTGACACCCAGAGCGACACCACTTTTATCCTTGAAGAGACAACAAAAGCTCTCAATACAAAGAAGGAGCCAGTACAACTGAAACTCTCTACAATGGCTTCAAGGAATACCATCGTGCCCTGCCAGAAGCTGTCTGGTTTGCAGGTTAGAGGGTTTTACTTGGAGAAGAAAATCCCTCTGCCAACGTCCTATTCGAGAGAGTTTATTCCGGCAAACAGAGATCATATTCCTACTCCAGAGACTGCAAGAGCATGGTCTCATCTTGAACACATTACAGATGAGATTGCTCCTCGACAGAGCTGTGACGTCGGTCTCTTAATTGGCTACAACTGCTCCCAGGCTCTCCTTCCAAGAGAACGTGTGTCTGGAAAGGGAAATCAGCCTTTTGCTCAGAGAACAGACCTTGGCTGGAGCATAGTCGGCTATGGAAACCCATGTATTGACTATAGTGACGCTATTGGAATGAGTCATCGGGTTATCGTTAGACAGGTGATGCCAAGTCTTCAATCTTCTTCCAACCTCACAAATCAAGTACACTATGTTTGTAGAACACACGTAAGAGAGGTAATCATAGCACTGGACATTATCAAGATGCTTGAATCTGACTTCAACGAGAGAGCTGCAGAAGAGGACCTCATATCTCAAGAGGATATCCGGTTCCTGACAAAAATGAAAGCGGGCATCAGATGCAAGGACAATGGACATTACGAGATGCCGCTCCCGTTTAAGGAAGAAAGACCCAACCTGCCGAACAATAAGACATGTGCAGTTCACCGTCTCAAGTGCCTGGAAAGGAGGCTAAGGAGAGACAAGCAGTACTACAAGGACTACACAGCATTCATGGAAGAGACCATAACTTGTGGAGATGCTGAGAAGGTCTCAGAGGAGGAAGTTAACAAGCATCCAGCATAGTACATCCCGCACCATGGGGTTTATCACCCACAAAAGCCTGGGAAGATACGAGTCGTCTTTGACTGCTCAGTGAAGTTTCGAGAGATGTCCTTGAACGACCATCTCCTTACCGGTCCAGAGTTGACAAACACGTTGCTGGGTGTCCTTTGCCATTTTCGTACGGGTCCAGTCGCAATCATGTGTGACGTAGAGTGCATGTTCCACCAGTTTCATGTGAAAGCAGAAGACCAAGATTATCTGTGGTTCCTTTCGTGGGAGAACAGAGATCTAGAGTCTCAACCCTCAATGTATCGTATGAAGGACCACTTGTTCGGCGCAGCTTCATCTCCTGGTTGCGTCAACTATGGTCTCAACCATCTTGCTGCCAAAGGACGAGGAAGCTTCAGCGAGAAGTCTATCCAGTTCATAGAAAGGAACTTTTATGTTGATGATGTGTTGACGAGAGTATTGTCTGAAGCTGAAGCGGCCCAGCTGGTGAAAGAAGCAAGGGAACTTTGCAGCATCGGCAAACTTTGGTTGCACAAGTTTATCTCTAACAGCAAGGAAGTTATAGCCACAATTCCCAAGGAAGAACGTGTCGAGGGTGCCAAAGACCTGGATATGGCTCTGGGTGAACCACACATGGAGAGGGCGCTTGGTGTACTGTGGTGTGTCGCATATGATGAGTTCCAGTTTAGAGTAGTTCCATGGAGCGCCCACTCACAAGAAGAGGAGTGTTGTCTACAGTAGCTTCTGTATATGATCCGCTTGGGTTTGTGGCACCCTTTGTCCTGGCAGGGAAGCAGATCTTGCAGCAGATGTGTCGTGACAAGATCGACTGGGATGACCCCCATCCAGATGACCTACATTCCCAGTGGGAATTCTGTCTCCAAGGTCTACACAACTTGTCTGAAGTAAGGATCCAACGAGGCTACTTGCCATCAAGTTTCAAGGAAGTGCAGAGTTATGAGCTCCATCACTTCTCCGACGCTAGTACCTCAGGTTATGGAGAGTGCTCATACCTCAGAACAATCAGCATACAGTGAGGGGGAAAAAGTATTTGATCCCCTGCTGATTTTGTACGTTTGCCCACGGACAAAGAAATGATCAGTCTATAATTTTAATGGTAGGTTTATTTGAACAGTGAGAGACAGAATAACAACAAAAAAATTCAGAAAAACGCATGTCAAAAATGTTATAAAATGATTTGCATTTTAATGAGGGAAATAAGTAATCAGTGGGCAAACGTACAAAATCAGCAGGGGATCAAATACTTTTTTCCCTCACTGTAGCAGGAGAAATTCATTGCTCCCTAGTTATGGGGAAGTCGAGAGTCGCCCCTTCCTAGGATACGACCATACCACGACTGGAACTTTCAGCAGCGGTGATAGCTGTTCGAACAAGTGACATGCTCAAAAAGGAGCTAGAGATCTACAGGAATACTTCTGGACAGACTCGAAGGTAGTTCTTGGCTACATCAACAATGAAGCCAGAAGATTCCACATCTTGTAGCTAACCGTATTCAACGCATTAAGCAAAGCACAGATCTTGACAATGAAGTCCACAATTATCTTACCACCACCTGGACAGTTCATCAAGGAAGATCTTTATCTCCGCAAGAGATGGCGCAGAGTACAATTCTTGGCCAATGAATTCTGGACAAGGTGGAAGAAAGAGTACCTCCTAAACCTCCAACACAGACAGAAATGGAATAAAGACAGAAGAAACGCAAGGATTAATGACATTGTCACCTTGCAAGATGACACTGCACTACGCAACCAGTGGAAATTGGCAAAGGTTACAGAAATGTACCCGGGACAGGATGGCCGGGTGAGAGGATTCAAGTTACTGATCAGCGACTCAACCTTGGATGAGAGAGATAAACGCATCACCAAAACCACCTATCTGGAGAGGCCCATCCATAACCCGATCAAGAAACCTGCAGACCCCTTTCACAGAAAGATTGGTGGGAGTGTAACCAACAATTAACAAGTCTATGTCGTTGTTTTTTGTTTGAATTGTTTACGTGTTTGCTATGCGGTGAATATACATAACATTTATGCATCATGATGGCGTCTGTGAGAGCATGGGAAGCGCCATTGAGGTCATCTCCATCTTGAAATAGTTCATTTTCTTCTTCACAAGTAAAATTCATTGGCTGATCCCACCCCAGATGACCCGGCTTGTCACGACTCCAACCGGGTCATCAGGTCATGCCAACCGGATAATCAGGAAGGATTAGCCAATGAAGTTGGAAGTCCCGCCCAGTTGACTAATTCAAAATGGCAAAAGGCCTTGAAGGCACTGCACATCCTAACCCAGGCTTTTGGCCACTAGAGGACTCCTTACTCCATGGCCAGGACATAGGTTTGGTTAGGTAAATACATTCTAATGTGACTTGGATTTAGAGGATAAGTGCCTAAACTGGTGCAATAATTATGGTGGAAGTAACATCTTCCCCATGTTTAAACCAATCCAATGCTTTTTTAACTTTAGTAGTAGTTGTAAGAAGAATCAAGTACCTTTACCTGCATCTGACAGTAAGAGGAAAAAACAATAAAAGAAGTCATGGCACTATTGACATGCAATGTTTTTGTAATATTAAACATGTATCACTGACTAACACCAGTGAAATATATCTGCTGGCGCGCGTGCTACGAGTGGGTGCTGCTATGGTGACCAGTGAGCTGAGATAAGGCAGGGCTTTACCTAGCAGAGACTTGTTTAAAGGTCTTACTCACATCGGCTGCGGAGAGCGTGATCACACAGTCATCCGGAACAGCTGATGCTCTCGTGCATGTTTGTGTTACTTGCCTCGAAGCGAGCATAGAAGTTATTTAGCTCCTCTGGTAGGCTCGTGTCACTGGGCAGCTCTCGGCTGTGCTTCCCTTTGTAGTCTGTAATAGTTTGCAAGCCCTGCCACATCCGACGCTCGTCGGAGCTGGTGTAGTACGATTCAATCTTAGTCCTATATTGACGGTTTGCCTGAGGTGGATCAGAGAATCACCAGCAGCAAGAGCAACATCATTGATGTATACAGAGAAGAGAGTCAGCTCGAGAATTGAACCCTGTGGCACACCCATAGAGACTGCCAGAGGTCCGGACAACAGGCCCGCCGATTTGACACACTGAACTCTATCAGAGAAGTAGTTGGTAAACCAGGCAAGGCAATCATTTGAGAAACCAAGGCTGTCGAGTCTGCCAATAATAATGTGGTGATTGACAGAGTCGAAAGCCTTGGCCAGGTCGATGAATACGGCTGCACAGTAATGTCTCTTATCGATGGCGGCTATGATGTCGTTTAGGACCTTGAGCGTGGCTGAGGTGCACCCATGACCAGCTCTGAAACCAGATTGCATAGCGGAGAAGGTATGGTGGGATTCGAAATGGTCGGTAATCTGTTTGTTAACTTGGCTTTCGAAGACCTTAGAAACACAGGTTAGGATAGATATAGGTCTGAGGCAGTTTGGGTCTAGAGTGTCACCCCCTTTGAAGAGGGGGATGACCGCGGCAGCTTTCCAATCTTTGGGAATTTCAGACGATACGAAAGAGAGGTTGAACAGGCTAGTAATAGGGGTTGCAACAATTTCGGCAGATAATTTTAGAAAGAGAGGGTCCAGATTGTCTAGCCCAGCTGATTTGTATGGGTCCATATTTTGCAGCTCTTTCAGAACATTAGCTATCTGGATTTGGGTGAAGGAGAAATGGTGGGGGCTTTGGCGGGTTGCTGTGGAGGGTGCCAGGCAGTTGACCGGGGTAGGGGTAGCCAGGTGGAAAGCATGGCCAGCCGTAGAGAAATGCTTACTGAAATTCTCAATTATAGTGGATTTATCGTTGGTAACCGTGTTTCCTAGCCTCAGAGCAGTGGGCAGCTAGGAGGAGGTGTACTTATTCTCCATGGAGTTTACAGTGTCCCAGAACTTTTTTGAGTTAGTACTACAGGATACAAATTTATGTTTGAAAAAGCTAGCCTTAGCTTTTCTAACTGCCTGTGTATATTTGTTCCTAACTTCCCTGAAAAGTTGCATATCACGGGGGCTATTCGATGCTAATGCAGAACGCCACAGGATGTTTTTGTGCTGGTCAAGGGCAGACAGGTCTGGAGTGAACCAAGGACTATATCTATTCCTAGTTCTACATTTTTTGAGTGGGGCATGCTTATTTAAGATGGTGAGGTAAGGCACTTTTAAAGAATAGCCAGGCATCATCTACTGACGGGATGAGGTCAATGTCATTCCAGGATACCCCGGCCAGGTCGATTAGAAAGGCCTGCTTGCAGAAGTGTTTTAGGGAGCGTTTGACAGTGATGAGGGGTGGTTGTTTGGTCGCAGACCCATTACGGATGCAGGCAATGAGGCAGTGATCGCTGAGATCTTGATTGAAAACAGCAGAGGTGTATTTGGAAGGCGAGTTAGTTAGGATGACATCTATGAGGGTGCCCGTGTTTACGGATTTGGGGTTGTACCTGGTAGGTTCATTGATAATTTGTGTGTGATTGAGGGCATCAAGTTTAGATTGTAGGGTGGCCGGGGTGTTAAGCATGTCCCAGTTTAGGTCACCTAGTAGCACGAGCTCAGAAGATAGATGGGGGGCAATCAATTCACATATGGTATCGAGGGTACAGCTGGGGGCAGAGGGAGGTCTATAGCAAGCCGCAACAGTGAGAGACTTGTTTCTGGAAAGGTGAATTTTTAGAAGTAGAAGCTCGAATTGTTTGGGTACAGACTTGGATAGTAATACAGAACTCTGCAGGCTATCTTTGCAGTAGATTGCAACACCGCCCCCTTTGGCAGTTCTATCTTGGCGGAAAATGTTATCGTTAGCGATGGAGATTTCAGGGTTTTTGGTGGTTTTCCTAAGCCAGGATTCAGACACGGCTAAGACATCCGGGTTGGCAGAGTTTGCTATAGCAGTGAGTAAAACAAACTTAGGGAGTAGGCTTCTAATGTTAACATGCATGAAACCAAGGCTTTTACGGTTACAGAAGTCAACAAATGAGAGCACCTGGGGAGTGGGAGTGGAGCTAGGCACTGCAGGACCTGGATTAACCTCCACATCACCAGAGGAACAGAGGAGAAGTTGGAAATGGGTATGGCTAAAGGCTATACGAACTGGCCGTCTAGCACGTTCGGAACAGAGAGTAAAAGGAGCAGGTTTCTGGGAACGATAGCATAGATTCAAGGCGTAGTGTACAGACAAAGGTAAGGTAGGATGTGAGTACATTGGAGGTAAACCTAGGCATTGAGTAATGATGAGAGAGATATAGTCTCTAGAGACGTTTAAACCAGGTGATGTCATCGCATATGTAGGAGGTGGAACAACATGGTTGGTTAAGGCATTTTGAGCAGGGCTAGAGGCTCTACAGTGAAATAAGACAGTAATAACTAACCAGGACAGTAATGGATGAGGCATATTGATATTAGAGAGAGGCATGCGTAGCCAAGTGAACATATGGGTCCAGTGAGTGGTTGGGCTGACTGGGGACACGGCGATTCAGACAGTTAGCAGGCCGATGCTAACAAGCTAACAGTTAGTAGGCAGGGGCTAAACAAGCTAGCAGTTAGCAGACCGAGGCTGGCAAGCTAGCAGTTAGCAGACCGGGTTAGCAAGCAAGCAGTTGGCAGACCGGGGCTAGCAGTTAGCAGACCGGGGAAGGCAAGCTAGCAGTTAGCAGACCGGGGCAAGCAAGCTAGCAGTTAACAGACCGGGGCTAGCAAGTTAGCCTTTGGGGGATGTCGCGATGGGGGTAAGTCTGTTTTTGCCTCTTTGTGCGGTGACGTCAATAGACCAGTCATGGAATTAGTAGGGTTCCATGTAGCTCTAGGTAGCTAGTAGGCCGCGGTTAGCAGAATGAGCCTTCAGCAGACGTCGCGCCTGAGGGGCCTGTTGGAATCCACGGGCAGATTATGTCGGTATTCCAGTCGTAGAGGATCGGCGGTGTTCCGTGCCTCGTACCGGCAGTAGAAGGGGTCCGGATATTGTAGCCCAGGAGTGGACTTCGGTAGGAGCAGAAGGGGCCCTGGCCGGGGCTAGCTTCAGGCTAATTGGTGCTTGCTCCGGGATGGAAATGCTAGCCAGGAGTAGTCACCCGGGATTGCGGTTAGCTAGTTGCGAAGATCCAGATGAAAATGTTCAGAGTTTGCGGTAGGGATATAGGGAATTTTTTTTTTTAAATAATATGCTCTGGTTTGAGTCACGTTGTTCAAACTGGCGAGAGCTTTCCGAGCTAAAGGTTAGCTGATGACCGCTAGCAATGGTTTGCTGACTGATAGCTGGTAGGTAGTTAGCTGGCTACCTTCAGTTGAGGGATTCCAGATCTGAAGTAAATAGAAATACGTTAGAAAAAAAAACAGATCCATGCCACATTGGGTGAGGCGGGTTGCAGGAGAGTATTTAGAAGTTGAGGTTTAGGAAAATATTTTAAAAAGATATGCGAAGAAAATGATGTAAAAAGATATATACAAGGGACACGACAAGACAAAGACGTCTGACTGCTAAGCCATCTTGTTCTTACCTACCCTTACCACCTGGTGGTGGCCAGTCAGGAAGTCCAGGATCCAGTTGCAGAGGGAGGTGTTTAGTCCCAGGGTCCTTAGCTTATTGATGAGCTTTGAGGGCCCTATGGAGTTGAATGCTGAGCTGTAGTCAATGAATAGCATTCTCTAAAAAGGTGTTCCTTTGGTCCAGGTGGGAAAGGGCAGTGTGGAGTGCAATAGAGATTGCATCATCTGTGGATCTGTTGGGGTGGTATGCAAATTGGAGTGGTTCTAGGGTTTCTGGGACAATGGTGTTGATGTGAGCCATGACCAGCCTTTCAAAGCACTTCATGGCTACAGACGTGAGTGCTACGGGTCGGTAGTCATTTAGGTTACCTTAGTGTTATTGGGCACTGGCACTATGGTGGTCTGCTTAAACTGAAGCAAATGAAACGGGGATAAAAAAAAACCCAGAATTTGTCCAATAGAAACTCTTGTTTGCAATTGTTAGACTAATAATTACACCCTAGATAAGCTAGATGCAGGCAAGAGTGTCCAAGGCAGTATTTCAAGTGTCACTGTCTGTCGATGTGTCACTGACTGTCATCTCAAAATTTCCCCTCGACCTGTGTGTACCTACGTTGTAAACATTCATTCATAGGCTAGGTTGTAGCAACGTCATGATGGGTATAGGGAAACATTTTGTATCATGTAGTAGCCTAAACCGATCGATGTTATATTGAACTGGGTGAAATGAATATGAATGACAGTCATCCAACATGCTGTAATAGACATAAGGCCATGTTCACAAAAACAAATGTCCTCCCTCATCATAAACAGCATTGACTGCCACTGGTTTGTAGCATATCGCAAAAGACAAAAGAAAGAAGTGTGTGGCACTCCAGCATCTCAGCTCAGCCACTAACTTGACATTTGCAAAGGACAGAACAACTTGTTGTTCTGGGCTATGAACAGAAACACTATTCCTTCACTGTTCCGAGAGGCGATGAGGTTCTTGGCAGTGTCTGCATTAAGTGCTCCTGTGTATCGTGTGTTCAGCCAAAGGAGAATCATACTGCGGTCCCATAGCACACAAATGAGTGATAGACCCGTGGCCAATTTGATCTTTTGCTAATGCAATGCATTGTAAGAGAGAGAGGAAATAAATGATGATAATGGAGCAGTGAAGTCTTGGCTGCTCGGAAGTTTGCACTTGTTTTTTCTTGTATAGTTATGAAAAAAAACAAAAACAACTTTTGGGATTTTCCTGGTTTACATTTTGTGTCTACAGTAGGTGTAAGCTGTGTTGAAAACCTAAGAGCCTAAAAGTCTTGTCATTGGAACCATTTGTATGACCTTTCTGTCAGTAATAGGATTTAAACAAAATATGTTTCTAACATGATCTTTGACTCAACTTTATTATGTAGTGTACTAGTAGTATAAGAAAAACAGGAAATAAAAAAAGTGCATTGAAATTGGCATAAAACACATAACCATTGACTTGAGGACACGAAACACCAAATTAGGGACTTGTGACTTGACTCGACCTGAGCTGTGGACTTTACTTGAGACTTGCCTGTTATTTCTTGGGACTTGATTGAAGACTCGAAAGTTAAGACTTGAGACTTGAAAAATTGTGACTTGGTCCCATCTCTGTACACAAGCAATTACACTCACATGTGTCGTGTGTATAAATGTGTATGTGAATGTGGCTTTTGCTCTATGGCTCTGAGACTGAGCAGAACTGAGTCAAGGTTTAAGTCTCTCCCCAAACACCATGGATGTATGTGGCACTGCCCTAACACCACCAGCACAGACCACCACGCTAGTTAAACCTAGGAGTCTCCTCCAAATGGCAAAACAGAGGAACACAAGAGGATCAACCAGTCCAATGAACTCGAATTCAAAAGACACCAACCATCACTAAACTAATTTCAGAACTGTAAACAACAATTGCAGATCAGATCAATAAAGCACAATTTGTTTTACTTTCAAATTATATTCTGTTCTCCAGTGAACTGATGACATTGAATATAATCCATGTTTGTTATTTATTTATTTAGTTAAAACATGTTGGTATTACAGACTCGGACAGGTAGAGGTTGAAAATGTCAGTGAAGACACAGTACATTTAAATTAGATCTTTAGAAAGATGAGAGGTGCTGTGATACAATATGTTTTTCAAAGCTAAACTAGCTTTTTTTTGCCAAGGTCGGCCTTATGAATAATTATTTGTCTTCTAAACAACTACACAAAAATGTGAACGATTGCATGGCAATAACACCCGATCTGCAAATAAATGATGCTATGCATTAGAGAATTCAGGAAAACGGCTTAGAGTTAATTACTAAGGAAGATGAATAAAGGAGCTCAATAGAGCATACATTATTGCTGCTTTTGGGGTTGCATTAATTATGCATAGTGAAGTGCTTTCTAGTAACCCATTATGCAAAATGCTCAAGGAAAAAACATTAGCTAATGATTAAAACACTCCACATAGCCATATTAATAATGGCGATTAATCTGCTGTCTGGGTGCATGGTGAGGAACGTTCACAGTCAAACATGAAGATACTGGGAAGCTGATGTTCATAGTTTTTACATAATGTACTCATCCATATGCTCATTACTCCAGTGGGTTTCAAAGTAAAACAACAAAATGGAAAAGCAATCAGCACCATTAACAGGGTAGTGATCAATTACTTCTAAATATCTGCTTGTTGCTTTGTGTAATATGCAGTATGTCTATCAATTTATATAGGTTTGAAGATGTCATGTTTCAGTGGGGATATGTCATATTCTCATATTTATCACTTTCAATGATATTTCCCATATCCAACACTGGATTCTTCAGTACAGCTTTCCAATGCAAGGTGCTCCCATTGTTTCATCAGCTTAGTTTTGTCACATGTCTGACATGTATCATATTGTATTGGCTATCAATAAACCATAGCTGAAGACATCAGATATGAATGTCCTATAAAAGAAAAAATATAGCATGTCATTTGTTCACACACATTTTATTAAATTGTGTAATATAACATACAGTCTATCAGTTTTGTAAGCCTACCTATTGTAATGGGAGAGGGAGGGCTTAACCCACCTCACGACATGTCCAAAGCTAGAATTATTACAACGCTACTGTCCTAGTTGTCCTATTAAAAACAACAACCCAAAGGTCTTTACTAGACCTTCATGTGTTATTTTTATCCTCCTGACAAGTAGGGTTGCACATTTTGGGGAATATTCAGAGGTGGAAACTTACCGTGGGAATTAACGGGAATATATGGGAATTAACAGGAATATTTGGGAATTAATGGAAATATATGCAAATTAATATTAATACCATTTAAATGTATTTTTTTTTGCATTGGATATATTTACCATATCATATGAAGACAGAAACATAAACCTTTTACCTTATCATAAGTAGACACAATTGCAAATGATTAAATCCTTCCAATAGAAAAAAAATAATAATAATTGTTACGAATTGAACTTTAATTAAATGAGTTGACTCTTCACATTGGATGATTTCACTAAACAACAAAATAAATGGAATATTGAATGCTCCCTTGTCACGCCCTGATCTGTTTCACCTGTCTTTGTGCTTATCTCCACCCCCCTCCAGGTGTCGCCCATCTTCCCCGTTATCCCCTGTGTATTTATACCTGTATTCTCGGTTTGTCTGTGGCCAGTTCGTTTTGTTCGTAGAACCTACCAGCGGTTTCCCCCTTGCTCCTGTCTTGTCTTAGTTCCTGTTTTCTAGTTTTTCCCGGCTTTGACCCCTCTGCCTGACCGGACCCTGAGCCTGCCTGCCATCCTGTACCTTTGCCCTTGTTGTTGTAATAAAATTGTTACTTTGACACAGTCTACATCTGTGTCTTACCTTGAATCGTGATATCCCCAATGATCTATCGCATCTCCCAAAAATGTTTTCAACATACATCTGTAAACTGATAGTCTAGAAACTAAAGCTTCAGTCGTCTTCCTCTCAGGCTTCCATGTCTTCTCCCTGGACCTCCTCAATGTCCACCTCTTGAACATGAGACTCTGAGGCCTCATCTTCACTTTCCAACCTGGTTGAGGATGGCTTGTTGTCAGGCTTAAAAAGACTCAAATTTGCCCGGATGGCCACCAATTTTTCAACCCTTGTATTGGTCAGCCTGTTGCGTGCTTTGGTGTGTGTGTTCCCAAACAAGGACCAGTTGCGCTCTGAGGCAGATGATGTTGGTGGGATTTGGAGGATGATGGAGGCAACGGGAAAGAGTCTCAGATAGACAAAGTCCCTTCCACCAGGTGGCTGATGATATATTTTGGCATGACTGCCATATTGCAGCCTTCCCTGTGGCTCAGTTGGTAGAGCATGGTGTTTGCAACGGCAGCATGGTGTGTGCAACGCCAGGGTTGTGGGTTCGATTCCCACGGGGGGCCAGTACAAAAAAGAAATGCATGAATTGAAAATGAAATGTATGTATTCACTACTGTAATTCGCTCTGGATAAGAGCGTCTGCTAAATGACTAAAATGTAAATGCATCTCCATCCCGAAGCCCTTGCTTGGAAGTGTACTTCACCAGACTGCCAAGATCCTTGCCTTCATCCAGGCCAAGGTGGCGAGACACGGTAGTGATGACACCGTAGGCCTCATTGATCTCTACACCAGACAGGATGCTCTTGCCAGCATACCTTGGGGTCCAACATGTACACTTCAGCATGTATGGGCTTCAGGCAGAAGTCTTCACACTTTTTGATGTATTTCAGAACTGCAGTTTCCTCTGCTTGGAGCAACAGTGAAATGGGCAGGGCAGTACGGATTTCTTCTCTTACATCTGCAAGCAGAGTCTGAACATCAGACAAGATGGCATTGTCTCCCTCAATCCGTGCGATGGCTACTGCTATAGGTTTCAGGATTTTCAGGCTGCTTACCACTCTCTCCCAAAATACATCATCCAGGAGGATCCTCTTGATGGGGCTGTCCATATCAGCAGACTGTGATATGGCCATTTCTTGGAGAGACTCCTTCAAACATGATGACGACACCACCCCAACAGGTGTTGCTGGGCAGCTTCAATGTGGTGCTCTTATTCTTCTCACTTTGATTGGTGCTATAACTTGATGACCCTTCACATACCTAACCATTTCTTGGCTCTCTTGTAGAGTGTATCCATTGTTTTCAGTGCCATGATGTCCTTGAGGAGCAGATTCAATGCATGAGCAGCACAGCTAATGGGTGTGATGTTAGGGTAGGACTCCTCCACTTTAGACCAAGCAGCCTTCATGTTCGCAGCAATGCCTGTCACCAGTGCAAATACCTTCTGGGGTCCAAGGTCATTGAAGACTGCCTTCAGCTCATCTGCAATGTAGAGACCGATGTGTCTGTTGCCCCTTGTGTCTGTGCTCTTGTAGAATACTGGTTGAGGGGTGGAGATGTTGTAGTTAATTATTCCTTGCCCACAAACATTCGACCTCCCATCAGAGATGATTGCAATAGTCTGCTTTCTCTATGATTTGCTTGACCTTCACTTGAACTCTATTGAACTCTGCATCCAGCAAATTAGTAGATAAAGCATGTCTGATTGGAGGGGTGTATGCTGGGCGAAGAACATTCAGAAATCTCTTCCAATAGACATTGCCTGTGAGCATCAGAGGTGAACCAGTTGCATACACAGCTCGGGCAAGACATTCATCAGCATTTCTCTGACTACGTTCCTCCATTGACTCAAAAAAACATCTAAATCCAGGAGGACCATGAGCTGTTGCTATCGATAAGGTGTCTGATTCATCATTTTCACCTTGAATAGAGTAGAGGGACTTTTGTCAGAGGTTGCTTGTTGTGAGCATTGAGGGAACTTTATGCACTTGGCCAGATGATTCTGCATCTTTGTTGCATTCTTCACATATGATTTGGCACAGTATTTGCAAATGTACACAGCTCTTCCTTCTACATTAGCTGTAGTGAAATGTCTCCACACATCAGATAGTGCCCATGGCATTTTCCAGTAAATATTAGAAAGAAATGAATAAAAACAACCCGAATACTATTCCATGTACAGATAAATAGTTAAGCAGGTAGATTAAACAACTCCTTTATAAGATAAATGTTTTAAAATGAAACATGTATGGAAACAGGTGGAGTAACATTCCTCAGTTAGCAGGGTCAAGCAAGCTAAAACCCACAAAGTAGCAAAAACAAACTAGAAGAAATTATTAACAAGTTAGATTTCATTTAAACACACTTTGCTGTAGCCTACTATTTACTAGTTAAGATAAAATCATGCATGTATGTCATATAAAATATATTCACCCCACCCAGTATTGTAATCAAAACTTACCAGAAAGCATGTAGTCCTTGGCTCAAACAGTGTAGTAGTGGTCTCAATAGTATTTCATTAGTGTGCAAGATCTTGAGAATCAGCTGTACATGTGATGGAAAAGTGCACTGCACGTGTTGGAAGAATGCACTGTGCATGCAGAGAGTTGCAATTCCTTTGAATTGGGGATAGTTTAACCAAAATATTCAGGGACAATTCTGGAAATTTACCGGAACATTTACGACCCTTTGCAACCCTACTGGCAGGTCAATTCACTGTTTGATGGAGCCCTGCTGGACACCGCCTGCTAGAGAGAGATAGTGTTCTTGAGTTTGTTTACCAAATGTTCTATTCAGAGAGTGTGCTACCTCTCCATCATGACAGAGAGCTTGGGTGAGTGGATAGCCTGTTGAAACAAAAACTGCTACATTTCCTAACAAAAGTTACATTTACCTGTTGATATTCTATGGTACCAAATGTTGTCAGTCAGACTGCATCCCTTGTGACATATGTTGTATCCTATTGACAAATGCAGCAATGAAAATTCAAACATTCATCCTTTTTGGGATACATTTTGCCCCTTGACTGAAACTATGTGAGCTCCTCATCTATCAAACTTCACACACTGCCTTTTAAGGAGCCAAACCATGCCATTCACTGCTTTTCGTGTTGAGGTACAGACAGCAACAAGTGGAAATAAACCATGACTGTTTGGATCAGGTTTTTTTCACACTGACCTCTTTATTGGCCCTCATGTACAATTCAGACTCTTACAGCCCGTAAGAGTCCATGGACACTTTCACTGGAAGACACTTAGTAGGCTCCTCTCGAGCTGCATGAGGGTCTCGTCAGTTTTCTTTTCTACTCCATATTTTATATTTACAGTGGGCTATGTTTCCATGGAAGGTTACATGCATCTTAACCAAATACATTTAAACTCAGTTTTTCACAATTCCTGACATTTAATCCTAATAACAATTCCATTTTAGGTCAGTTAGGATCACCACTTTATTTTAAGAATGTGAACTGTCAGAATAATAGTAGAGAGAATGATTTATTTCATATTTTATTTATTTCATCACATTCCCAGTAGGTCAGAAGTTTACATACGCTCAATTAGTATTTGGTAGCATTGCCTTTAAATTGTTTAACTTGGGTCAAACATTTTGGGTAGCTTTCCACAAGCTTCCCACAATAAGTGGGTGAATTTTGGCCCATTCCTCCTGACAGAGCTGGTGTAACTGTTTCAGGTTTGTAGGCCTCCTTGCTCACACACACTTTTTCAGTTCTCCCACAAATTTTCTATAGGACTGAGGTCAGGGCTTTGTGATGGCCACTCCAATGCCAACTTTGGAAGTATACTTGGGGTCATTGTCCATTTGGAAAACCCATTTGCGACTAAGCTTTAACTTCCTGACTGATGTCTTGAGATGTTGCTTCAATATATCCACATAATTTTCCATCCTCATGATGCCATCTATTTTGTGAAGTGCACCAGTCCCCCCTGCAGCAAAGCACCCCCACAACATGATGCTGCCACCCTCGTGCTTCACGGTTGGGATGGTGTTCTTCCTTTCAGGTTATGTCGATATAGGACTCGTTTACTGTGGATATAGATACTTTTGTACCTGTTCCTCCAGCATCTTCACAAGGACCTTTGCTGTTGTTCTGGGATTGATTTGCACTTTTCGCACCAAAGTACATTCATCTCTAGGAGACAGAATGGGTCTTCTTCCTGAGCGGTATGACGGCTGCGTGGTCCCATGGTGTTTATTCTTGCGTACTATTGTTTGTACAGATGAACGTGGTACCTTCAGGCATTTGGAAATTGCTCCCAAGGATGAACCAGACTTGTGGAGGTCTACAATTTTTTCTCTGAGGACTTGGCTGATTTCTTTTGATTTTCCCATGATGTCAAACAAAGAGTCACTGAGTATGAAGGTTGGCCTTGAAATATGTCCACAGGTACACCTCCAATTGACTCAAATGATGTCAATTAACTTATCAGAAGCTTCTAAAGCCTTGACATTTTCTGGCATTTTCCAAGCTGTTTAAAGGCACAGTCAACTTATTGTATGTAAACGTCTGACCCACTGGAATTGTGATACAGTGAATTATAAGTTAAATAGTCTCTAAACAATTATTGGAAAAATTACTTGTGTCATGCACAAAGTAGATGTCCTAACCGACTTGCCAAAACTATAGTTTGTTAACAAGAAATTTGTGGAGTGGTTGAAAAATGAGTTTTAATGATTCCAACCTAAGTGTATGTAAACTTCCGACTTCAACTGTATATGTCATGTCTGCTCCCGCTCTTCCTTCCCCCTGGCGCTTGAGGGCGCCAGGTTGCCCTGCATCACACACTCCTGCATTCCCTCCTCACGCGCATCAGCGTTATTGGACTCACCTATCACCTGTTTATTTCCTCCCTTATATTTGTCAGTTACCCAGCTCTGTTCCCCGCAGCTGCATTGTATTGTTTTTGTCTTTAGTATTAGATTGCTGACGCTGTTCGTCTCATTCCATGTCCGTTATTTCTTCAATGTTTGACTCCCCGTACCTGCTTTGTCTCTCCAGCGTCAACTCATGATAATATAGATATGGAACGAAAACAACAGTTAAGCCTTTAAAGCGATAAAACATTGCTAGTGTTTTCATGATAAAAAACAACATGTAACTCAATGTAAAACTCAAGTTAAAAAAATATTCCAACAACCGTCCTGGGGCACATCATCGAAGGGTAAATAACTGCATGTTCAGTTCTCTGCTCTTTTATGGCATAGATTTGTTGAAAATATGTTCTCGCCAACTGAAAGCCCGTTAGCTTCATTGAAAAGTCTTGGTAAAAGGTGACTAATCACAGCGATTAAGTCAAAGATTGTCTATTATATTGACAAGCTTGTTGAGTGACCGCACTAATAATGGAAATACATGTCCTCAAAGATGGAAGGCAGGTGGGAGGAGGCAAGATCAGATGGGACCATTCTAGCCAATGAGAGGGCAGATACGTGTGTGAACAACAGGCCACAGAGATGACTCCTCTTGACTAATGTTTATATCTGTGCCATTATAGCATCTGTGACAGCATGGGCAGTGCCATTGAGGCTATCTCCGTTTTAAAGTACTACATTTTCTTCTTTTTCGTTGGCTGACTGCTCCCAGCTCATAAGAATCCCCACCCTGTTGATTACTTTAAAATGGTGGAAGCCCTCAATTAGGGTTGAGTGGGTTACTTTTGAAATGTAATCAGTTACAGTTACTAGTTACCTGTCCCCCAAAAAATTACAGTAACATAATTTACAGATGACCAAAACTCAGTAACCTAATCTGATTACTTTCAGTTACATTTGGATTACTTTCCCCTTAAGAGGCATTAGAAGAAGACAAAAAGGATCCATCAAATGCATTTGGTGTGTCATCATAGTGGTCTCTGAATTGTGGTCACACTCGCTCAGGTGGAACAAACTTAAAGTTGCGCCTTTTTCAATGCTGAGTTGAATGCCATTGAGAAAACAGAAAGGTGTCATAATGTATATATTTTTTAAAACATCCTTTCTGAATTTGAAAGTTATCCAAGAAGTAGTCATCTAGATTTCAAATGTATCTGTAATCTTATTACAATATTTCTTGCTGGTAACGCAGCTGATTAATTTTTTTGTAATCAGATGACATGTAATCAGTTACTCCCCAACCCTGCCATAAATGGCAATGTCCATGCTAAAACTGGTTATATCCATAATGAGTCCTCTATCTCTATGACAACAGGCACAACTCTGATATAAAGTAATTTTTTTCAAAGTTGGCGATATGCCACGTGCGTCCACTAATATCAGTGCCTAAATATGACAAAACTTTTATTCAATCAGAATTAGCCTCATGTAGGAAATTAGCAATTCTTGTTTTACTTTCTCATTGACCATACAAAAATTCCTCACTTTGTGGGCTTATTGGCAGATTTGGCAGAATTAATTAGAAAGAGAAATGTCTCTTGGGCTCAAGCTAGACCTACAAATGCTTCTCCTTCATAGCACTAAGAAACAAATGTACAGGTTTGATCAGGATGTCCAAATCAGATTTCTATCTAAATACAGTCACAGAGAATCTAAACAACCCACCGAGTTCTGAAGGGCTAATCAAATCAGTGTCAGGTTCTAATGTATCCTCTGGCCTTGCTGACCATTTAATGATGGATTCTAATGAAGTGAAGGATAAAGCTGATATTGTAGGGGTCTTTAACATGTACTTCATATCTGCTGGTTCAGTTTTTGATAATGATGGGGCCCACCTCTAATGTAAGCTCTGTTAAAGTCAACAATGATATAGGCCCTCATGTGAACCATTTTAACGTTGAGCCTGTTACATATGCTGAGGTCTATAAAGCACTAAAGGCAATAGACACTAAAAAGTCTTTAGTTCCAGACAACGTGGATCCCTACCTCTTAAAGATAGCAGCTGGTATTATTACTGAACATGTGGCTCACATTTTCCACTTGAGTCTCTTGACCAATTCCATACCCAGCATTTGGAAATCAGCTTATGTCCTCCCACTACTAAAGGGTGGAGATCCCTCAGATGCTAATAACTATTGTCATATCCTATCTTAAAACTCCCTATCCTGGCCAAATCTATGAATCCACAGTTAAAAAATGTCTTAATTGAAAAGAACATACTGAGCGGGGCACAGCATCACAACGGCAGCTATGGCAGTGGCAAATGACAATCACAAGTCTAGCTTTCTTGAGATAAATAGAGGTGTGCCCCAGGGTTCCATTTTAGCTCCTGTATTGTTCAAAATTTTATTAATGATCAGGGAAATGGGATGCAACCAGCAAAGTTGCATCTATATGCAGATGATACAGTTATATATCAATGTGCTCCTTCTCTGGTTCAGGCTGTTGAAGAGCTCCAGACTGCTTTTCAGCCACTGCAGGCCTCTTTTTAGGTTCTCAAACTCGTCTAGAATGTTCAAAAAACAAAATTCATGACCTTTACCTGAGCTCGCACTCAGCCATAGAAGGTTAGCATTGTCACATTTGGTTGATTATCCATTGAAAACGTGTCACCCTACAAATACCTAGGTATATGGTTGGATGACAAGCTGTCCATTAAAGTTCATATGGATAATCTTGTGAGGAAGCTTAAATTGAAATTGCGTTTTTATTTTCGTAATAAGGCTTGCTTTCCGCTTATGGCCAGAAAGAAGCTTATTCAGGCCACTTTTCTCTCTGTAATTGATTATGGTGACTTGTTGTATATGCATGCAGCCTCCTATGTCTTACAGAGACTGAATTATGTTTATCATGCATCCTTGCGCTTTATTACAAATGCTAAGACACTTACCCACCATTGCACCTTGTACCAAATGGTGGGTTGGACCTCACTTTATATGCGCAGAAAGCTACATTTGTATGTGTTCATCTACAATGCCCTTTTGGGTAAACTCCCTCTTTACCTCTGTAGTCTGGTCTCCTTCACCACCAGCAGTTAGCATACCTGGTCTGCTAGGTGGTTGCTACTTAAAGTCCTCAGGACATTCAAAGTATTAGGCAAGACTGCCTTCTCTTCTTGTGCACCAGACGCATGGAATAGTCTACAATCCATGCTTCATTTAGATATGTTATTCCCACTGAATGAATGAAACATTTTGATGGGAGACTGTTACAGAGGAGTGTAAATGCTTTTTTTGGATCATGTTGTTAAATTGTATTGTTGTGTGTTTTAATTATGTAATGTATTGATTGTTGCTGCCTTCTTGGCCAGGTCTCCCTTGAAAAAGAGACTCTGGGTCTCAATGGGGTTTTTACCTGGTTAAATAAAAAAAATACAAAATTGTCGTAGACAGATTTAGGACATTTCCTCTCTGATTAAGTCTTAAATAATTTTCCCTCTCTGAAGCTAGATGGAGACATTGAGTCTAGTTGGCGTTGTTACAGTCAATTGCCACACCTACTCAGTAACACTGTCGTGTACAACCAGACACTCGTCCACAGTGATTGTAGAATAGATCGAAGGAGATTTCTGCATCTCCTAAGCATAATAGCACCTCCTTGTATCTCTTTCTACCTGTGGAAGTGAAATGGCTCTTGGAGTTTGTTTTATTTGTTAATATTATTCAAATTCAAGATGATTCACAAAAATAACAATTTATAATTAACCTCATGTTAAGTATTCACACCTCTTGACTTTTTCCAATTTTTGTTGTGTTACATTGTGGGATTAAAATGGATTTAATTGTACATTTTTGTCAATGATCTTCACAAAATAATCTGTATTGTACATTTGTAAAAAATGTATAAAAAATAAAAAATTAACATATCTTGATTAGATAAGTATTCAACCTTCTGAGTCAATACATGTTAGAATCACCTCAGCAATTACAGATGTGAGTCTTTCTGGGTAAGTTTCAAAGAGCTTTCCACACCTGGATGTGCAATATTTGCCCATTATTCTTTAAAAAATTATTCAAGCTCTGTCAAATTGGTTGTTGATCATTGCTAGACAACCATTTTCAGGTCTTGCCATAGATTTCAATCAGATTTAAGTAGATACTGTAACTCAGACATTCACCGTCTTCTTGATAAGCAAGGCCAGTGTAGATTTGGCCTTGTGTTTTAGGTTATTGTCTGGCTGAAAGGGGAATTCATCTCCCAGTGTCTAAACAAGGTTTTTCTGCCTGTGCTTAGCTCCATTTAGTTTATTTTTTATCCTGAAAAATGTGCCAGTCCTTAATGATTACAAGCATACCCATACCATAACATGCAGCCACCACTGTGCTTGAAAATATGGAGAGTGGTCCTCAGTAATGTGTTGCATTGGATTTGTCCCAAACTTTGTATTCAGGACAAAATGTTAATTGCTTTGCCACATTTTTTGCCATATTATTTTAGTACCTTGTTGCATGTTTTGGAATATTTGTTATTGGTACTGGTACTGGCTTCCTTCTTTTCACTCTTTCAATTAGGTTAGTATTGTGGAAAAACTACAATGTTGTTGATCCATCCTCAGTTTTCTCCTATCACAGCCATTAAACTCTGTAACTGTTTTAAAGTCACCATTGGCCTCATGGTGATATCCCTGAGTTTTGATACACCATATAAAGTTTAATGAATAACTTCAACAGGCTCAAAGAGAAATTCAATGTATTTTTTTTTACCAATAGGTGCCCTTTCCCGAGGCATTGGAAAACCTCCCTGGTCTTTGTGGTTTAATCTGTGTTTGAAATTCAATGTTCGACTGGGGAATCTTACATATAAATGTATGTGTGGGATACAGAGACAAGGTAATCATTCAGAAATCTTATAAAACACTATTATTTAGGCTTGCCATAACAAAGGGGTTGAATACTTATCGATTCAAGACATTTCAACTTTTCATTTTTAAAGAATATGTCAAATAAATACAAATAAAAAAACATAATTCCACTTTGACATTATGGGGTATTGTGTGTAGGTCAGTGACAAAAAAATCTAAAATTATAATTCAGGCTTTAACACAACAAAGATGTGGAAAAAGTCAAGGGTTGTTAATACTTTCTGAAGTCACTGTAACTTCCATTCTTAATTAGTTTCTTAGCCGGTTATCTAATCAGTCCCCTGTAACACAGGTGTTTTTGTGATACTGCACGTTTAAGCTTTCACTTCAAACGACTCAAGGAGACAACTTCAGCCAAGCACTACAAGCTTTAATGACTGTTCAAATTGAACAGGCTTAACTAAGGCGGATAATATCTCTTTGTTTAAATATGCCTCTTCGGTATTCTGTTTAATTAAAGGAGATGGTTAAAAAGCTTTAAATGCAGTCATGCTCATTATGAGTTCTCTGTTAATAGAATGTCTAGTTGATATGAAAGTAAAAACCCAAGTCATTACAGGTACTCTAAGCAGCCAATGGAAGGAGCTTTTTGGAGGGAGAAGTATTATGGCATTGAGGTATGTCCCTGTTTAGTTCAAGAGTTTGAGGCTTACTGAAGTGTTTGATTGGTGTAAGGGTCATTGCAAAGAGCATTGTGGATTTTGCTGATCACCACCTTTATGAGTGTGAGCTCTTGTTATGATTGTGAACATGTCTAGCTGCATGCAGAGATGGAATCATGTAGTAACCAAAAAAAAGTGTTAAATAAATATATTTTATATTTGAGATTCTTTGAAGTAGCCACCCTTTGCCTTGATGACTTTGCACATTCTTGGCATTCTTTCAACCAGCTTCACGAGGTAGTCTCCTAGAATGCATTTCAATTAACAGGTGTGCCTTCTTAAAAGTTAATTTGTGGATTTTCTTTCCTTCTTAATTCATTTGATCCAATCAGTTGTGTTGTGACAAGGTGTGTGTGTGGCCTCAGATATTGCAGCAAAAAGAAATGCTTCACAGAGTTCAAGTAACAGACATCTCAACATCAACTGTTTGGAGGATACTGTGTGAGTCGGGCCTTCATAGTCTAATTTCTGCAAAGAAACCACTACTAAAGGACACCAATAAGAAGAAGAGACTTGCTTAGGCCAAGAAACACGAGCAATGTGTAACGGCCGTCGTAGGAAGTGGACCAAAATGCAGCGGGTACGTGAATGCTCATCTTTATTTTATGATGCACACTATACAAAAACAACAACAAAAAAAATCGAACGACAGCTAAACAGTAATGCAGGCTAAACATAGCAGTGCACAAACAACCTTCCACAATTCCCACAACAAACACACGCCTATACATAGGACCTTCAATCAGAGGCAACGAGGAACAGCTGCCTCCAATTGAAGGCCCATCTCAATTAACTAAACATAGAACTAAACACCCTAGATCTAACATAGAAATACACATCATAGAACCTAACCAAAAACCCCGGACTAATCTAAACAAACACCCCTCTACAAAACACATATACCAACAAACCCCGAACCACATAAAACAAACACCCCCTGCTACGTCCTGACCAAACTATAATAACAAATAACCCCTTTACTGGTCAGTATGTGACACAATGGACATTAGACCGGTGGACATTTGTCCGTTCCAACCGCTGTGTCTATGTGAGACGCGGTTTGGGTGAATGGATGATCTCCTCATATATATTTCCCACTGTGAAGCATGGAGGTTTCATGGTGTGGGGGTGCTTTACTGGTGAAACTGTCTGTGATTTATTTAGAATTCAAGGCACACTAACCAGCACGGCTACCACAGCATTCTGCAGCGATACGCCATCCTATCTGGTTTGGGTTTAGTGGTATTATCATTTGTTTTTCAACAGGACAATGACCCAACACACCTCCAGGCTGTGTAAGGGCTATTTGACCAAGAAGGAGAGTGATGGAGTGCTTTATCAGATGACCTGGCCTCCATCATCCCCCGACCTCAACTAAATTGAGATGGTTTGGGATGAGTCGGACTGCAGAGTGAAGGAAAAGCAGCCAACAAGTGCTCAGCATATGTGGGAACTATTCAAGTCTGTTGGAAAAGCATTCCAGGTGAAGCTGATTGAGAGAATGCCAAGAGTGTTTAAAGCTGTCATCGGGGCAAAGGGTGGCTTTGAAGAATGTAATTTGAAGAATATCAAATATCAAATATATTTTGATTTGTTTAATACTTTTTTGGTTACTACATGATTCCATATGTGTTATTTCATAGATTTGATGTCTTCACTATTATTCTACAATGTACAAAATAGTACAAATAAAGAAAAACCCTTGAATGAGTAGGTGTTCTAAAACTTTTGACCGTTGTGTATGCTTGTTTTTTCTTCTCTGCGTGAACAGTGTACAGTAGGCCAGCCTTGAAGCAGCTCTTTATAAATCAGTGTCAGTCTCTTTCTTATAGGCCAGCTGTCTGTAGCTCTATTTAACAATACCTATATCATGATAAATTACGTCTGGTGAACAACCAAGGCTGTTCAATTTTGTGCCTGTATTGTTATTGTGAATATATATTACATGATTATAAACATCACTATTAAGTATTTAAATGTATATTTGGACTCCCTTTTAGTAAAACACCCAGTCATGTTTCTAATTTCTTCACAAAACGTGACAATAGTAACATTTTGTGTAAATGTTCTTTATTCCTGTGTTTCAGACATCCAGAGGCCAGACTGACATGCACCAGTATTCCCAAATCGTCTTAGTTGCCATGGAGAGTGCATGCTTGACATGGTTAACCGTTACCATGGGGACTCCCTATCACAATATATCTCATTTGTATGCTTCTCTTGTTGCCTTTACATACATTTTAGATGCTCAGGGGAGAGTCTTTTGGGATCCTATGAAAAACCTCTGTAGGCTTCCCTGCTTTCCCTATTCACTCAACACAATGGCACATTTTAATTTCCATGATACATTTTTAGTAAAGATGAAGTATGATCATTATACAGAACAATCTGCCTCATGCTTACATTTAAGTCTGTTCGCAGACGCTCTTATCCAGAGCAACTTGCAGGAGCAATTAAGGTTAAGTGCTTTGCTCAAGGGCACATCGACAGATATTCGACTCAGGAATTCGAAGCAGCAAACTTTCGGTTACTGGCCCAGTGCTCTAACCACCACGCACTGTTCATTAAAGAGTAGTTTGAGGGGGTTGCCAGAATGCTATAAACACCCGCAAATGTGTTAATTATATCCAAGATGATTTCATTTAACTTGTTGTTCCCTCCAACAATCCTTGTCTGTACAAGGTATTGATTTTCCCAGGTTAGTTTGTGTGTGTGTGTGTTCGCACGCGAATGCAACTGTGTTTGTGTAGGTGTTATAGGCTATGCTTATATTTACATTTTACATTACATTTACATTTAAGTCATTTAGCAGACGCTCTTATCCAGAGCGACTTACAAATTGGTGCATTCACCTTATGATATCCAGTGGAACAACCACTTTACAATAGTGCATCTAAATCTTTTAAGGGGGGGGGGTTAGAAGGATTACTTTATCCTATCCCAGGTATTCCTTAAAGAGGTGGGGTTTCAGGTGTCTCCGGAAGGTGGTGATTGACTCCGCTGTCCTGGCGTCGTGAGGGAGCTTGTTCCACCATTGGGGTGCCAGAGCAGCGAACCGTTTGGACTGGGCTGAGCGGGAACCGTGCTTCCTCAGAGGTAGGGGGGCCAGCAGGCCAGAGGTGGATGAACGCAGTGCCCTTGTTTGGGTGTAGGGCCTGATCAGAGCCTGAAGGTATGGAGGTGCCGTTCCCCTCACAGCTCCGTAGGCAAGCACCATGGTCTTGTAGCGGATGTGAGCTTCAACTGGAAGCCAGTGGAGAGAGCGGAGGAGCGGGGTGACGTGAGAGAACTTGGGAAGGTTGAACACCAGACGGGCTGCGGCGTTCTGGATGAGTTGTAGGGGTTTAATGGAACAGGCAGGGAGCCCAGCCAACAGCGAGTTGCAGTAATCCAGACGGGAGATGACAAGTGCCTGGATTAGGACCTGCGTCGCTTCCTGTGTGAGGCAGGGTCGGACTCTGCGAATGTTGTAGAGCATGAACCTACAGGATCGGGTCACCGCCTTGATGTCAGTGGAGAACGACAGGGTGTTCTTAGCACTCTGGGAGGAGGACACAAGGGAGTTGTTAACCGTGATGGCGAGATCATGGAATGGGCAGTCCTTCCCCGGGAGGAAGAGCAGCTCCGTCTTGCCGAGATATATATATAGGCAGCCCAATTTTTTCCACTAATTGGCGTTTAACCAGTCAGATCTTTTCACATCAGATATTTTTCAGAACTTATCTGATGGTTCAAAAGACCAATTAGAAGAAAAAAAGATCTCAATTAGGCTTCCAGTGTAAACCCCACCCTGTGCAATTGTGTCCTGGACTTTGATGGGCCGCTCCCAGGTGGTGAAGGTAGGAAACAGCATCTCTACTTCGCTGACCCTCAACACTAGGGCCCCACAAGGGTGCATGCTCAGCCCCCTCCATGTTCACCCACGACTGCGTGGCCATGCACGCCTCCAACTCAATCATCACGTTTGCAGACGACAACAGTAGTGGGCTTGATTAACAACAACGACAAGACAGTCTACAGGGAGGAGGTGAGGGCACTCGGAGAGTGGTGTCAGGAAAACAACCTCTCACTCAACGTCAACAAAACAAAAGGAGATGATCGTGGACTTCAGGAAACAGCAGAGGGAGCACCCCCCTATCCACGTCGAAGGGACAGCAGTGGAGAAGGTGGTAAGTTTTAAGTTCCTTGGTGTACACATCACAGACAAACTGAAATGGTCCACCCACACAGACAGTGTGGTGAAGAAAGACCAACAGCGCCTCTTCAACCTCGGGAGGCTGAAGAAATTTGGCTTGTCACCAAAAACCCTATCAAACTTTTACAGATGCACAATCGAGAGCATCAACCGCAAGGCTCTTCAGAGGGTGGTGTGGTCTGCCTACATTGAGACCCAATCACTGGCCACTTTAATTTTTCTCTGTATACATCAATGATGTTGCTATTGCTGCTGGTGATTCTCTGATCCACCTCTACGCAGACGACACCATTCTGTATACTTCTGGCCCCTCTTTTGACACTGTTAACTAACCTCCAGACGAGCTTCAATGCCATATAACTCTCCTTCCGTGGCTTCCAACTGCTCTTAAACGCAGGTAAAACGAAATGCATGCTATTCAATCGATTACTGCCCGCACCTGCTCGCCCGTCCAGCATCACTACTCTGGACGGCTCTGACTTAGAATATGTGGACAACTACAAATACCTGGGTGTCTGGTTAGACTGCAAACTCTCCTTCTAGAATCACATTAAGCATATCCAATCCAAAATTAAATCTAGAATCGGCTTCAAATATCGCAACAAAGCATCGTTCACTCATGCTGCCAAACATACCCTCGTAAAACTGACCATCCTACCGATCCTCGACTTCGGTGATGTCATCTATAAAATAGCCTCCAACACTCTACTCAACAAACTGGATGCAGTCTATCACAGTGCCATTCGTTTTGTCACCAAATCCCCATACACTAACCTCCATTGCGACCTTAACGCTCTTGTTGGTTGGCCCTCGCTTCATATTCGTTGCCAAACCCACTGGCTACAGGTTATCTACAAGTCTCTGCTAGGTAAAGCCACGCCTTATCTCAGCTCACTGGTCACCATAGCAGCACCCACTCGTAGCACGTGCTCCAGCAGGTATATCTCACTGGTCACCCCCAAAGCCAATTCCTCCTTTGGTCATCTTTCTTTCCAGTTCTCTGCTGCCAATGACTGGAACGAACTGTAAAAATCTCTCAAGCTGGAGACTCATATCTCCCTCACTAGCTTTAAGCACCAGCTGTCAGAGCATCTCACAGATCACTGCACCTGTACATAGCCCATCTGTAATTAGCCCATCTATCTACCTACCTCACCCCCATACGGTATTTATTTATTTATGTATGTATCTTGCTCCTTTGCACCCCACTATCTCTACTTGCATATTCATCTTCTGCACATCTACCACTCCAGTGTTTAATTGCTATATTGTAATTACTTCGCCACCATGGCCTATTTATTGCCTTAACTTACCTCATTTGCACTCACTGTATATAGACTTTTTGTTTTATTTTGTTCTACTGTATTTTTGACTGTATGTTTTGTTTATTCCATGTGTAACTCTGTGTTGTTGTGTGTCAAATTGCTACGCTTTATCTTGGCCAGGTCGCAGTTGCAAATGAGAACTTGTTCTCAACTAGCCTACCTGGTTAAATAAAGGTGAAATCAAAAAATCAAAAAATTAAAATAAATGGATCACTATTCACTTTATACAATGCCACTCTATATAATGCCACTAATAATGTTTACTTAACCTCTCTAGGGTAGGGGGCAGTATTTGCACGGCCGGATAAAAAACGTACCCGATTTAATCTGGTTATTACTACTGCCCAGAAACTAGAATATGCATATAATTGTTTGATTTGGATAGAAAACACCCTAAAGTTTCTAAAACTGTTTGAATGGTGTCTGTGAGTATAACAGAAGTCATATGGCAGGCAAAAACCTGAGAAGATTCCTTACAGGAAGTGCCCTCTCTGACCATTCCTTGGCCTTCTACACTCTCTTTATTGAAAACTGAGGATCTCTGCTGTAACGTGACACTTCCTACGGCTCCCATAGGCTCTCAGAAGGCGGCAGAACGGTGAATGATGACTCTGGTGTCCCAGGCTGAAAAACAGTAGCGCATTTGGATAGTGGTCGATCAGAGAACAATGAGACTGGGGGTGCGTGCACGAGCCGACACCATGTTTTTATTTTATCGTCTTTGAACGAAAACAGGGTTTCCCGGTCGGAATATTATCGCTTTTTTACGAGAAAAATCGCATAAAAATTGATTTTAAACAGCGTTTGACATGCTTCGAAGTACAGTAATGGAATATTTAGAAATGTTTTGTCACGAAACGCGTCGGGCGCGTAACCCTTCGTCACCCTTCGGATAGTGTCTTGAACGAACAAACAAAACAGAGGATATTTGAACATAACTATGGATTATTTTGAACCAAACCAACATTTGTTATTGAAGTAGAAGTCCTGGGAGTGCATTCTGACGAAGAACAGCAAAGGTAATCCAATTTTTCTTATAGTAAATCGGAGTTTGGTGAGGGCCAAACTTGGTGGGTGTCAAAATAGCTAGCCCGTGATGGCGAGCTATCTACTCAGAATATTGCAAAATGTGCTTTTGCCGAAAAGCTATTTTAAAATCGGACATAGCGATTGCATAAAGGAGTTCTGTATCTATAATTCTTAAAATAATTGTTATGTTTTTTGTGAACGTTTATCGTGAGTAATTTAGTAAATTCACCAGAAGTTTGCAGTGGGTATGCTAGTTCTGAATGTCACATGCTAATGTAAAAAGCTGGTTTTTGATATAAATATGAACTTGATTGAACAAAACATGCATGTATTGTATAACATAATGTCCTAGGATTGTCATCTGATGAAGATCATCAAAGGTTAGTGCTGCATTTAGCTGTGGTTTGGGTTTATGTGACATTATATGCTAGCTTGAAAAATGGGTGTCTGATTATTTCTGGCTGGGTACTCTGCTGACATAATCTAATGTTTTGCTTTCGTTGTAAAGAATTTTTGAAATCGGACAGTGTGGTTAGAATAACGAGAGTCTTGTCTTTAAAATGGTGTAAAATAGTCATATGTTTGAGAAATTGAAGTAATAGCATTTCTAAGGGATTTGAATATCGCGCCACGGGATTCCACTGGCTGTTGAGTAGGTGGGACGATTTTGTCCCACATACCCAAGAGAGGATATCTTACATTACTCATTTCATATATACACTGCTCAAAAAATAAAGGGAACACTAAAATAACACATCCTAGATCTGAATGAATGAAATAATCTTATTAAATACTTTTTTCTTTACATAGTTGAATGTGCTGACAACAAAATCACACAAAAATAATCAATGGAAATCCAATTTATCAACCCATGGAGGTCTGGATTTGGAGTCACACTCAAAATTAAAGTGGAAAACCACACTACAGGCTGATCCAACTTTGATGTAATGTCCTTAAAACAAGTCAAAAGGAGGCTCAGTAGTGTGTGTGGCCTCCACGTGCCTGTATGACCTCCCTACAACGCCTGGGCATGCTCCTGATGAGGTGGCGGATGGTCTCCTGAGGGATCTCCTCCCAGACCTGGACTAAAGCATCCGCCAACTCCTGGACAGTCTGTGGTGCAACGTGGCGTTGGTGGATGGAGCGAGACATGATGTCCCAGATGTGCTCAATTGGATTCAGGTCTGGGGAACGGGCAGGCCAGTCCATAGCATCAATGCCTTCCCCTTGCAGGAACTGCTGACACACTCCAGCCACATGAGGTCTAGCATTGTCTTGCATTAGGAGGAACCCAGGGCCAACCGCACCAGCATATGGTCTCACAAGGGGTCTGAGGATCTCATCTCGGTACCTAATGGCAGTCAGGCTACCTCTGGCGAGCACATGGAGGGCTGTGCGGCCCCCAAAGAAATGCCACCCCACACCATGACTGACCCACCGCCAAACCGGTCATGCTGGAGGATGTTGCAGGCAGCAGAACGTTCTCCACGGCGTCTCCAGACTCTGTCACGTCTGTCACATGTGCTCAGTGTGAACCTGCTTTCATCTGCGAAGAGCACAGGGTGCCAGTGGCGAATTTGCCAATCTTGGCATTCTCTGGCAAATGCCAAACGTCCTGCACGGTGTTGGGCTGTAAGCACAACCCCCACCTGTGGACGTCGGGCCCTCATACCACCCTCAGGGAGTCTGTTTCTGACCGTTTGAGCAGACACATGCACATTTGTGGCCTGCTGGAGGTCATTTTGCAGGGCTCTGGCAGCGCTCCTCCTGCTCCTAAAGCAAAATAATTTTGCTACACTTGCATTAACATCTGCTAACCATGTGTATGTGACAAATAGAGTTTGATTTGAGAAAGCAAGCAAAAAAAGGACATTGATGTTTTCTCTAGTCAATTTACAAGGACTGCACTGAAAATGGGTTACAACAATTCCCTTCAGGCCTGGGGCTTGACATTTACACTGTTTCACATTAGTGGAAATCAAGATTGTTCTCAGGGCAGGTCTGCCGGTTTTGACTAGCGTAAGTTACTTTTCTCAGCAGGTTAGGTGAATTTACGCAGAAGGTTAGGGGAATTAACATGGCAGGTTAGGGGAATTAGGTTAAGGAAATGGTTAGATAAAATGCTAAAATTGACCCCAACGGGACTCTAACATGTTTAGCTACAATCCGACCTGCCCAGAGAACAGTCTTAGTTTCCTCTAATGAGATGGATGCTGCGACATTTGGCAATGTCTGCTTGCTTCAATAGTATGTCTCGATTTAACTGTGGTTTCTGTCAAACCCAGCATCAATTATATTAATACTGCACAACCTATTTGGACTATTAGGTTAATTAAAAGACTACATTGATCTTTAGATAGGCCTACAGGCTACAATTTAACCAGTTTCATGTTTTCGGTAGGCTTTATTCCAGTTCTTTGAAGGACCTGACCAGTTAATCCTTCCTTATTTTCCTGACATCCCTCCCCAGCTCTCTGTTCCAACCTAATTAACCAGGGTCCCCCCAAGGCCTTGTCAAACCTGGCCAATCGTCTGTGCCTCACTTAAAACCAACACCACTGACAGGAGAGAGATACAGATCTGGGCCTCACTGTAATCCATTTTACATATGTTGTGCTTCTACATCTGCATTGCTTGCTGTTTGGGGTTGTAGGCTGGGTTTCTGTATAAGCACTTTGTGACATCCACGGATGTAAAAAGGGCTTTATAAATAAATTGTATTTCTGCCTAAAGTTTGCATGCTTTACGCCGGTGTGTTAACTTCTCTAGGGTATGTGGGACGGTAGCGTCCCACCTCGCCAACAGCCAGTGAAATAGCAGAGCACCAAATTCAAAACAACAAAAGCTCATAATTCACATTTCTCACACATACAAGTATTATACACCATTTTAAAGATAATCTTCTCGTTAATCCAACCACACTGTCCAATTTCAAAAAGGCTTTACGGCGAAAGCATAGCATTAGATTATGTTAGGACAGCACCTAGACAAGAAAAACCACACAGATGGACGCAGCCGGGGAAGAAGGACGAATGAAACCGTTTGAGTGTTTCATCAATGTAGTTCTCAATTGCCTCATTTTCAGGGATAGATGGGGGTAAACACGGCCCGTCGGTGGGGACACTCCAGGGAGTAAGTCAATAGCACAGTCCACTGGGCGATGTGGTGGCAGAGTGGAGGCCTTGATTTTGCTGAAGACATTGCTGTACTGGGCGTATTCAGATGGTATGGTGGGTGGCACTGCAGAAGCAGAGTCCTCAATGGTGGTGGCTCTGCATGGTAGGCTGAGACAACCGGTGAACAGGTAGAAGACCAGGACAGTAGTTCACCTTGTTGCCACGAGATCGCAGGGTCGTCTGAAGGTGAGTGGCGGTTTGGGGGATGAGAGTTCTATAAGTTCAATGGTTTCGGTGTGGAAGACTCAAATCTGGAGGGTGACGCTCTGTGTCAGGTGCGTAATGAAGCCTGTGCCCAATGGCTGCCCGTCCAGGGTGTTAATCCTTAAGGGAGGGGTGACAGGTGTTAGATCAATGTCAAGCTCTTGTACTAGCTGGTGATCGATAAAATTACCTGCTGCTCCCATTACCTGCTGCTCTCAATCCCTGTACGTACTTAGTAACTCCCATCACGGTTATCAATACTGGGATGGAGAATTGCTTCTGGGAGATATTTACAAATAAGAACACGCCTACCTGCGTGGCAGCGGAGGGACCCTTCTCATCCCTCCGTGGGGGGCGAACAGGGCAATGGCTGAGTAGATGATCTTTCCCTCCACAGTATAGGCAGAGCCCTTCTTGGATCTGCCTTTGACGTTCGATACACGGGAAAGGAGCATAGCCCAACTGCATGGGCTCTGGAAGACTCGGACAGGATGATGGAATCATGGAAAGAGAAGGTTTTGGGTTCCTGGGTGGCAGAGTTCTTCGGCAGTCAGCAATTGATTTAAATCCCGAAGGTCACCTCTACAGGCTAGCTCTGCCTGAAGTTCCCTGTTGAGCCCTCTTCGGTAGACGGTAAGTAAAGCAGTCTCACTCCATCCAATCCCTGCAGCTATGGTGCGGAACTCGAGGGCATACTCGGCACCTGAATTGCGTCCTTGTTGAAGTTCTATGAGGAGGTCTCCTATAGGTTGACCGGAAGGAGGGTGATCGAATACCTCTTTGAAGAGCGTGTGGAAATCCCTGACATTTCCCAGGTGAACTGTCATTTTTTCCAGTCATAGATTTGAATGAAGGAGGGCTATGGGTTACGATACCTGGCATCGGAGGAGTAGGGATAGGCTTGCGGAGAAGATGGCAGATTTCCTCCATACGCTCGTCTTGCTGGGTTAGGCGCCACTGTAGCTCCGCTGAATCCATTCCGTTTTTTGGGTGAGGTATTCTGTAGTGAATACTCAGGGAGAAAAAGGTGTAGATTCACGCGCAGAGCATGGCAGGTGTTAATTTCATACACAGGTAGGCAAACAGACAGGTGAATCAAAACTAGGACTGAAGGCTATAAATAGTTCTCACAAACGAGCTAGGAAAAGGCTTAGTAGAGTCAAAACGAACAATACCTCACAAAGGCACAAACAGAGTGAAATGAACTAAATAAGGAGCTGATGAGACCAGGTGAGTAACTAACACAGGTGAAATGAATGAACAAAAATAAAAGACAGGGCGATGTTCAAGAACACAAAGAAACAGGGCTACGTTCAAGAACACAACGAAGCAGAACACAAGGATGACAAAGAAAATAAATACAGAACCTTACAACTCTGGAGCAGGTTTTCATCAAGGATCTCTCTGTCCTTTGCTCCGTTCATCTTTGCCTCGATCCTGACTAGTCTTCCAGTCCCTGATAATAAAAAACATCCCCACAGGATGATGCTGCCACCACCATGCTTCACCGTAGGGATGGTGCCAGGTTTCCTCCAGATGTGACGCTTTGCATTCAGGCCAAAGAGTTCAATCTTGGTTTCATCAGACCAGAGAATCTTCTTTCTTAGGTGCCTTTTGGCAAATTCCAAGAGCGTTGTCATGTGCCTTTTACTGAAGAGTGGCTTCAGTATGGCCACTCTAACATAAAGGCCTGATTGGTGGAGTGCTGCAGAGATGGTTGTCCTTCTGGAAGGTCCTCCCATCTCCACAGAGGAACTATGGAGCTCTGTCAGAGTGACCACCGGGTTCTTGGTCACTTCCCTAATCAAGGCCCTTCTCCCCGATTGCTCAGTTTGATCACCTCTGATGATCTTCATATGGTTGCACTCACAAGACTCCCAGTTTCACAATAAATGTTTGTTTTGTTCGATAAAGTCCCTCTTTATATCCCAAAACCTCTGTTTTGTTGCCACAATTTGTTCAGTAATCCAATGGCTCAAAGGCAGTCACAACAGGCAGACGAAAAATCCAAATAATATCCGTAAAGTTCACAGAAACATGTCAAACGATGTTTATAGTCAATCCTCAGGTTGTTTTTAGTCATAATCATCGAAAATATTTAAACCGGACGATAGCATTGTCAATATAAAAGAAAAGCAAGAAAGGTGCGCTCTCGGTCGCGAGTAGAAAACAGGTCTGGGGACACTCCACTATCCACTTACTCAGAGTGGTCTTACTCCCTCATTTTTCAGAATACAAGCCTGAAACAATTTCTAAAGACTTTTGACATCTAGTGGAAGCCATAGGAAGTGCAATTTGAGTCCTAAGTCATGGGATACTGTACAGGCAGTCAATGGAAAACTACAAACATAAAGAACTCCCACTTTCTGGATGGATTTTTTTAGGTTTTCGCCTGCCATATCAGTTCTGTTATACTCACAGACATTATTTTAACAGTTTTGGAAACTAGAGTGTTTTCTATCCAAATCTACCAATTATATGCATAGCCTAGCTTCTGGGCCTGAGTAACAGGCAGTTTACTTTGGGCACTGTCAAGAGAATTTTCAATCCCAATGATAATAACAAAACATTATTAAAGCTTTGACTAATTCCCGAGGTTTGTATGACCCTGGGTTTAATAATAATTAGGCAAAGACTCAGCTTATGCAAAAGGTTTGTACAGTTTATTCATGAGAACGTTCTAAAGTCCACAATACAAAGACATGCCATTTTATAACTCACTCCCTACTTACGCACATACCTCCACACAAGCAGTAGATAGCCTACGCACATACATACACACGAACAGTAGGTAGAATGTATCCTTCCCCCTGGTTCTCACCACTGTTCATCACTACCAAACTGGCAGTTCCATCCCCCGAGATTAGAGGAATCTTGAAAGGACTTCCTGTCCTATCGTAAGTTGCTCAGAGTTCTAGCCAGGTCAGGTCATACACAGTTTAATTGTTCTCGGTATCTTCTTAGTCACACACACACACGCACACATTTCTCTCCCTCACATGTCTCTACCGAACCTTATTGGACTTACATTTAGTACTTTACGTTCATTATACATGCTACATAAACTAATAATCACTAATAGTTACATTTTAGGGTGGAATTCTTTAATCATTATCTTTAAGCATATAAATTGCCTTATCAGGCGCGCTTTTCATCCGGAGGTGAAAATAGTGCCCCCTACCCTAGTGAGGATGAAGCCCTTCTTACATCAGCTGATGTCACAAAGTGTTGTACAGAAACCCAGCCTAAAACCCCAAACAGCAAGCAATGCAGGTGTAGAAGCACGGTGGCTAGAAAAAACTCCCTAGAAAGGCCAGAACCTAGGAAGAAACCTAGAGAGGAACCAGGCTATGAGGGGTGGCCAGTCCTTTTCTGGCTGTGCCGGGTGGAGATTAAAACAGAACATGGCCAAGATGTTCAAATGTTCAGAGATGACCAGCAGAGTCAAATAATAATAATCACAGTGGTTGTAGAGGGTGCAACAGGTCAGCATCTCAGGAGTAAATATCAGTTGGCTTTTCATAGCCAATCATTCAGAGTATCTCTACCGCTCCTGCTGTCTCTAGAGAGTTGAAAACAGCAGGTCTGGGACAGGTAGGAAATCCGGTGAACAGGTCCCTGGTTCCATAGCCGCAGGCAGAACAGTTGTAACTGGAGCAGCAGCACGACCAGGTGGACTGGGGACAGCAAGGAGTCATCAGGCCAGGTAGTCCTGAGGCATGGTCCTAGGGCTCAGGTCCTCCAAGAGAGAAAGAAAGAAAGAAAGAGAAAGAAAGAGAGAGAAAGAGAGAAAAAGAGAGAATTAGAGAATTAGAGAGAGCATACTTAAATTCACACAAGACACCGGATAAGACAGGAGAAATACTCCAGATATAACAGACTGACCCTAGCCCCCCGACATATAAACAATTGCAGCATAAATACTGGAGGCTGAGACAAGAGGGGTCGGGAGACACTGTGGCCCCGTCCAACGATACCCCCCGACAGGGCCAAACAGGCAGGATATAACCCCACCCACTTTGCCAAAGCACAGCCCCCACACCACCAGAGGGATATCTCCAACCACCAGCTTACCATCCTGAGACAAGGCCGAGTATAGCCCACGAAGATCTCACCCATGGCACAACCCAAGGGGGGGCGCCAACCCAGACAGGAAGATCACGTCAGTGACTCAACCCACTCAAGTGACGCACCCCTCCTAGGGATGGCATGGAAGAGCACCAGTAAGCCAGTGACTCAGCCCCTGTAATAGGGTTTGAGGCAGAGAATCCCAGTGGAGAGAGGGGAACCGGCCAGGCAGAGACAACAAGGGCGGTTCAGTGCTCCAGTGCCTTTGAATTTACCACAGGTGGTCTCCAACTGACCACAGGTGGTCTCCAATCAAGTTGTAGAATCATCTCAAGGAGGATCAATGGAAAACAGGATGAACCTGAGCTCAATTTAGAGTCTCGTAGCAAAGTGTCTGAATACTTATGTAAATAAGATATTTCTGTTTTATTTTTATTTCTAAAATACAGTTTTCACTTTGTCATTATGGGGTATTGTGTGTAGATTGATGAGGATAAACATTTATTTAATCAATTTTAGAATAAGACTGTAACGTAACAAAATGTGGAAAAAGCCAAGGGGTCTGAATACTTTCCGAATGCACTGTACCCTCAAATTAAACCTGACAGTCCGCACTTTAAGCTTCTAGTCATTGTATCCTTGAAAATCCCAAGTACTGGATTACAGAACCAAAACAAAAAGATTTTTCGCTGTCCCAATACTTTTGGAGCTCACTGTATATGGGTGGCTGCAGGGGTGGATACATACACACTCCTAGGACTCCTTATTCGGGATCGGTGTCCCTTCCACGGGACGGTTGAGCTAACGTAGGCTAATGCGATTAGCATGAGGTTGTAAGTAACAAGAAAATGTCCCAGGACATAGACATATCTGATATTTTTGTTAATCTAACTGCACTGTCCAATTTACAGTAGCTATTACAGTGAAAGAATACCATGCTATTGTTTGAGGAGAGTGCACAATTTCGAACATGAAAGGTTATTAATAAACAAATTAGGCCTATTAGGGCAGTCTTGTTACAATTTTTTTAACAGAAATGCAATGGTTCGTTTGATCAGTCTAAAACATTGCACATACACTGCTGCCATCTAGTGGCCAACATCTAAATTGCAGCTGGGCTGGAATAATACATTATGGCCTTTCTCTTGCATTTCAAAGATGATGGTACAACAAAAATACAAAAAAAATTTTTTTCCCTTTGTATTATCTTTTACCAGATCTATTGTGTTATATTCTCCTACATTCCTTTCACATTTCCACAAACTTCAAAGTGTTTTCTTTCAAATGGTACCACGAATATGCATATCCTTGCTTCAGGGCCTGAGTAACATGTAGTTAGATTTGGGTATGTAATTTTTGGTGAAAATTGAAAAAAGGGGTGGATCCTTAAGAGGTTTAAGGCGAGGGTGCTAAGCTGACTAGGTTTGTCTTTCCCCTCTCTACAGTGACATTGATAGGGTCGTCTACCCCTCATGCGGCCATTACATCCTCACGACCACCCTAAACACTTCTCACATCGACTCGACTGTGGAAGTGTCCAGCTGGTAGACATTTGTTACACAGCTTATAGCTGAGTCCCACTGACTTTCTGCAGTGTTGACATGGCAAAGCACAGGACACTTCTTTGACAACTTGGGTCAGCCCTTTATCAGACCTCTGCTAAGCTTTTCCCCAGTCTTTCTTTCTCGTTAGTGCTAGCTGTGCTTCTATTCCGGTCAGCCGTAGTGGACAGCACTAGCTCAGCAATACTGCAGGTTAGGTTGGAGGAAATGTTCAGGAGGCAAGGTAGTTTATGGTTATAAATGCTTATTGTTCCCTTGAGTAAGGTGTTTTACTTGGAATGGCCTCAGTGGTGGATATATCCAGCAATAGAAAGAACAAGGGTGTAAAATGCGAACCACGTAAGTGGCCTAGGGTAAAGGCAAGTGTAGAAATATAGAGAGACTGGGTGAGTGAGTCTTTGTGAAAGAAATCAATAGGGTCCGTCTTCTCTAATTGAGCACAGATGAGAGAGGGCAAATTGTTCATTTCTCTTAGCCCCGATAAAAGATACAACCATATTAGTATAAAAAAATATATATTTCTACCAGAAATAAGATGCCTTCCCTCGACTCTCTTTGTGAGACCCCTTTTTCCCATGAATCTCAGACAGTGTCTGTCTGTCTGTCTGTCTGTCTGATAATATAATGGCGCTGGAGGAGATGGCTGCCATTTTGTGGGCTCCTAACCAATTGTGCTATTTTGTGTGTTTTTTTTGCATTGTTTGTAACACGTGGTCCTGTGTGGCTCAGTTGGTAGAGCGTGGTGTTTGCAACGCCAGGGTTGTGGGTTCGATTCCCTCGGGGGACCAGTACGGAGAAAAAAAATGTATGAAATGTATGCATTCACTACTGTAAGTTGCTCTGGATAAGAGTGTCGACTAAAATGTAAATGTATTTTGTACATAATGTCTCTCCACCATCCCTTAAGACTGAAAAGAGTTCAGGATATCAGAACAATGATTAATCACCTCGAACTGGACGAAGATCTTTTCTTTAACGAATAGGACGCGAAGGATTTACTGCTGATACCGGACCAGGCCCAAATCTTCGTCATTCTAATGAAGAAGAGATGCAAGGAATGCAGGTCTGGGTGCCTTGTGAGAATTTATCGCTGAATGAGTAACCCGCCTCAACCATCCATCCTATTGGCAAATGTTCAATCATTGGAGAATAGACTGGATGAGATCCGTTCAAGACTATCTGAACTGTAATATCTTATGTTTCACCGAATCGTGGCTGAACGACGACATGGATAATATACAGTTGGCTGTATTTTCCGTGCATTGGCAAGACACAACAGCTGCCTACGGTAAGACAAGGGGTGTTCTTCAAGGGAAGCAACACTGAAGCATACATGAGAGCACCAGTTGTTCCAGATGACTGTCTGATCACGGTCTCTGATGTGAGAAAAACCTTTAAACAGGTCAGACAGACTACCTGGACATGTACTCAAAGCATGCACTGACCAACTGGCAACTGTCTTCACTGACATTTTCAACCTGTCCCTGACCGAGTCTGTAATACCGTCATGTTTCAAACAGACCACCATAGTCCCTGTGCCCAAGAACGCCAAGGTAACCTGCCTAATTGACTTCCGACCCGTAGCACAAATGTCTGCCATGAAGTGCTTTGAAAGGTTGGTCATGGCTCACATCAACACTATCATGCCAGAAAGCCTAGACATACCGCCCCAACAGATCCACAGAAGACGCAATCTGTATTGCACTTCACACTGCATTTCCTACCTGGACAAAAGGAACACCTATGTGAGAATGCTGTTCATTGACTACAGCTTAGCGTTCAACACCATAGTGCCCTCAAAGCTCATCACTAAGCTAAGGACCCTGGGACTAAACACCTCCCTCTGCAACTGGATCCTGGACTTCCTGACAGGCCGTCCCCAGGTGGTAAGAGTAGGCAACAACACAACTGCCATGCTGTTCCTCAATACAGGGACCCCTCAGGGGTGCGTGCTTAGTCCCCTCCTGTACTCCCTGTTCACCTATGACTGCGTGGCCAAGCACAACTCCAACACCCTTATTAAGTTTGCCGACATCACAACCGTGGTAGGCCTGATCACCGAGTACGATGAGACAGCCTGTATGGAGGTCAGAGACCTGGCCGTGTGATGCCAGGACAACAACCTCTCCCTCTACGTGATCAAGACAATGGTGATGATCGAGGACTACAAGAAAAGGAGGGCCGAGCACACCCCCATTATCATCGATGGGGCTGTAGTGGAGCAGGATGAGAGCTTCAAGTTCCTTGGTGTCCACATCACCAACAAACTATCATGGTCCAAACAATCCAAGACATCCGTGAAGAGGACACGACATGCCTGTTCCCCCTCAGGAGACTGAAAGGATTTGGCTTCGGTCCTCAGATCTTCAAAAAGTTCTACAGCTGCACCGTCGAGAGCATCCTCACTGGTTGCATCACCCCCTGGTATGGCAACTGTTCGGCATCTGACCGCAAGGCGCTACAGAGGGTAGTGCGTACGGCCCAGTATGTCACTGGGGCCAAGCTTCCTGCCATCCAGGACCTCTATACCAGGCGATGTCAGAGGAAGGCCATAAAAATTGCCAAAGACTTCAACCACCCTAGTCATGGACTGTTCTCTCTGCTACTGCACGGCAAGTGGTACTGGAGTGCAGCTTCTACCCCCAAGCCATAAGACTGCTGAACAGCTATTCAAATGGCTACCTGGACTATTTGCATTGACCAACTTTTTTTCTTTTCTTCTACACTGCTACTACTCGCTGTTCATTATCTATGCATAGTCACTTTACCCCTACCTACATGTACATATTACCTCAATTACCTCGACCAACCTGTACCCCCGCACGTTGACTCGGTACCGGTACCCCTTGCTATTTAGCCTCGTTATTGTTATTTTATTGTTACTCTTATTTTTTTACGTTTGTTTATTTAGTAAACATTTTCTTTACTCTTATTTTTCTTAAAACAGCATTGTTGGTTAAGGGCTTGTAAAATAAGCATTTGCACCTGTTGTATTCGGCGCATGTGACAAACAAAATGTGATTTATTTTTAATTCACAGCGCTCTAGAACCCAGCCGACCCGCTGGATGCCCGTCTCCATGGAGACAAGGGTGGGAAGGAGAATGATGATGTTGCGTATAACAGCGCAGCAGCCTGCCTGTGTCTGAATGAACTGTGTTGTTGTGTGATTGCTTCGCGTCTTGCTCAAAGAGGGCCATGTAATTGGCCCATGGCTGACTAGCACCATGCAGTATGTGAGCCATGTCAATCCACACACAATTGCTTGACTTGTTAATGTTTGATTTTGAAAACTGGATAATTTTGTGAGCAGTGCAGAAATTGTGTCAGTGCAGAAATGACATGCATGAATTATCACTAATTTTGAAAGCATATTCTGTATTTTCTTCCATCTGAGATCTCAATGCACCAAAGAAAACACGATTGATCAACTGTGTCTTGACAGTCCTACCCTGAAGGATAGCTGTCAACACAACACACGCAGTATTCATTTTAGTACCAGCTCTGCCACTGTCATATTAGACAGTGATGACACACAGACACAGGCAAAGATGTGGTTTAGACACGGTGTCTGCACCAGTAAGTACCAGAATACAAAGCCCAGCCATTACTTGGGATGATTATGCTCTTCTGCCTTAGTTCCTATAATACACTCTGGCCATCAAACACAATGCAGATGAGTCTGTCTTTGTCACAGAAAAGGAAACAAAGATTTTATAACGACCTGAAATTGTTGTCATTGGTGACCTATCCTCAACCCAGCCAACCAAATTGAGGCACTGGATACCATGGCGACAGTGGCTCTGTGCGTAGAGAGGTGATAATGGAGATTTTAGGGGTGGGGAGAGGGGGGTAACAAGGAATTGTCACACTGTCAGAGGTGTCACACGATCTGAGGGGTTTCTCAAAGGACTAAAGGGGGGAAAACGTCCACTGATCAGAAATGAGCCAACCAAATGTCTGAGTAACAGCAATATGATGTTTTTAATAATGACAGACGTATAAAGGCATTGAATGTAGCCTCTTCTGTACCATTTGTCCTATTGTCAAAATATGTATTGAATTGTATTAGCCTCTCAGGTATAGGGCCTAAATCATTTCAATATCCTTTTAAGACTAGCCAAACCAGAGTAATGTCATTTTTGGCCAATCATGCTGCCAGTCAGGTAACAGATGCTGGATTTGTTGTGGATGATATTTGTAGTGTTCAATGCTGCTGAAGAGACAAGACTGGAATGATGTGCTGTGATTGCTGTGGTTTATCTTAGTCACTCTCCTCTCAGTGGCCCTTATTGCTGTGCTGGATTCTTTCTGTTTGAACACAACTTATTTATGATTACCACTGTCTTCACCATCCTCAGTGCCCCTACATGTCTCCTCCATCCTACTAAAATGATTGACTGACATTAATAGTCCACTTTAGAAGGTACATTTCATTTTACCAGAGTTCCAAATAAAATTATGTCAAAATGTAATAGCACATAATGGGTTGTATGGCATGCTGAGTCCGAGTGAGAAATGATCTTTTGTTTCCCAATATAGCATGCCAGGAAGAGTGAAAATAGCCTACTATTTCATGCAATGGCACAATTAGGCACTAGGAAACAATACAAGTATCAAATAAAAACATAACACCTTAGTTAGCGCCTAACACGAGTGGCTGGTATCCAATATACATCAACAATAAAACACTGCCGCTCGTTAGACAATTTTGGAATTATTGTTATTTATTTTTGGAGGATGGTAATTATCACAGTACAGTTATTATTCTCTTCCATAGCTTTATAAAAAAACTCTAACACACGAAACAGTTCAAACCAAGAAAAAAGCTTCAAAACAATACGAACATATACTACATGACCAAAAGTATGTGGACGCCTGCTCGTCGAACATCTCATTCCAAAATTATGGGCATTAATATGGAGTTGGTCCCCCTTTGCTGCTATAACAGACTGCACTCTTCTAGGAAGGCTTTCTACTACATGTTGGGACATTGCTGCCGGGACTTCCATTCAGCCACAAGAGCATTAGTGAAGTCGGGCGGTTAGGACTGATTCACAGTCGGCGTTCCAATTCATCCAAAAGGTGTTTGATAGGGTTGAGATTCTTCCACACCGATCTCGACAAACCATTTCTGTATGGACCTCGCTTTGTGCACAGGGGCATTATTATACTGAAACAGGAAAGGGCATTCCCCAAACTGTTGCCACAGAGTTGGAAGCACAGAATCGTCTAGAACGTCTTGTATGCTGTAGTGTTAAGATTTCTCTTCACTGGAACTAAGGATCCTAGCCCAAACTATGAAAACAGCCACAGACCATATTCCTCCCCCACCAAACTTTACAGTTGACACTATGCATTCGGGCAGGTAGCGTTCTCCTTGCATCCGCCAAACCCAGATTCGTCCATGGGACTGCCAGTTAGTGAAGCGTGATTTATTGCTCCAGACATCACGTTTCCACTGCTCCAGAGTTCAATGGCAGTGAGCTTTACACCACTCCAGCTGACGCTTGGCATTGCTCAGGTGAACCTACGCTTGTGTGTGGCTGCTCGGCCATGGAACCCCATTTCATGAAGCTCCCGGCGAACAGTTGTTGTGCTGAAGTTGCTTCCAGAGGCAGTTTGGAACTCGGTAATGAGTGTTGCAACCGAGTACAGATGATTTGTATGCACTACTCCCTTCAGCTCTCGGTGGTTCCATTCTGTGAACTTGTGTGGCCGACCACTTTGCGGCAGAGCTGTTGTTGCTCCTAGACGTTTCCACCTCCCAATAACAGCACTTACAGTTGACGGGGGCAGCTCTAGCAGGGCAGAAATGTTATGAACTGACTTGTTGGAAAGGTGGCATCCTATGACAGTGCCACGTTGAAAGTCACTGAGCTCTTCAGTAAGGCCATTCTACTGCCACTGTTTGTCTATGGAGATTGCATGGCGTTGTGCTCGATTTTATAGACCTGTCAGCAACGGGTGTGGCTGAAATAGTCGAATCCACTCATTTGAAATGGTGTCGACATACTTTTGTATATATAGTGTGAATGATATATGGTGTGATGAATGCAACGTCAACTGTGTGAAGTGGATCCTCCTGTTTTCCTATAGTGTTTAGGAAATATGTCTCAGCGTCGTCAATACTTTCAGAACAGCAGTAAACATTCTCACCCTAACAGTATTTGTCTTTTCAATTGTCAGACAGTAGGTACGGCCTAGTTGGATTTATCATAATGGTCTCTGCGTTGCCAGTTCAATTTGCACCTTTTTGGCATCTCAATGATTTGCATCTGGAATAGGACAATGGGGATTAATGCATCTTTCTGTTTCTCAGGTGTCAAGAGATATTCAATAGAGTTGTTTCTCTCCCACAACTGGGAGTTACTTATACGCCAAAATCCAGGAAATTACCCTTTTGACTAATTTCTCCCTTTGTTTATGGAAATTCAGCACATGTTCTCCAGGCCTGTTCTAGTCCCCTCAGCTGCTGCCATTTTGGGAGGGCAGTGAGACAGACAGTCCTATGCTGTTCCTTTTGGCATCTCTGACACTGGGAGACTGTAGAGTACAGTCAGTGTGATGCTGGACATTGCTGAGTCAGCTGGGTGTGCTGCTTGCCTGTTCCCAGATCTGTTCGGGTGGTTTAGCCAACTCCTATGGTCATTGTCATACCAGCTTGCCAAGCATGACCATGACTGTTGGAGTTTTCAATACAGCACAATCAGATCTGGCACCACGATAGTGCAAGGACACTGACATATCTATATCACATAGTCAGTCAGAAACATTCAGCACATAGACAGTGCAGCACTTTGTATGGATGTTAGTATGTTGTGAAAACGGTACCAGATCTAGCCATATAATGGTACTAGGCTTAAAATGAAATGAGAATCCATTTTGAAGGCTACTCAGAAAAGCAGATCTTTCTGCATACTGAACATAATAATGCATGACTGTCCTATGGGGAAATACAAGAACATCAATGATACATTTTAGCAGACGCTCTTATCCAGAGCGACTTACAGTAGTGAATGCATACATTTAATTTCATACTTTCTATTTTTATTTTTTTTCTCCGTGCTGGCCCCCCATGGGAATCGAACCCACAACCCTGGCGTTGCAAACACCATGCTCTACCAACTGAGCCACAGGGAATACCTTCATCATGTTTAGCCTAGTGGTTAGAGTGTTGGACTAGTAACCGAAGGGTTGCAAGATTGAATCCCCAAGGTAAAAATCTGTCGTTCTGTCCCTGAACAAGGCAGTTAACTCACTGTTTCTAGGCTGAAAGTCATTGAAAGTAAGAATTTGTTCTTAACTGACTTGCCTCGTGAAATGAAAAAAAAAAGTTTGGAGAGTTTTATGGGTTCATATTTATTGGCTTTCACGTTGGAATGGCTTTCATGAGCAGATATATGATCTTATCACTGACTATAAATGTTACCGAACAGATTCTTAATACCAACAGGAATTGTGTGGAGGATTTTGGCAAAGTTCCAAAGCTCAGCAGAAGCCCAGTATGGTGAGAACGAGATGATTGTGTTCATACCTTGACCCTTGTATGTATGCATATACTTGTTTATGTGTGTGTGTGTGTGTGTGTGTGTGTGTGTGTGTGTGTGTGTGTGTGTGTGTGTGTGTGTGTGTGTGTATTGATCTGCATGCATTTGTGTGTTTTTCTCAATTATGTAAGTTACTGTTTGATTAATGTTGACCTTTGTCAGTCTTTTGTGCCTTGCAGGCTAGGGGGGAAATTAAAACAAAACAATAGTTGGTGAAGCCTCCTTTGTGCGCATGCCAGAAATGTAGTTGTGGGTTACCATATTGTTAATCAACCAAGCTTAAGCAAATGCATTCTGACTTATTATAACATCTCAGGTGGATAACAGTTTCTTCATCTCCTCTCTACCTATTATGTAGCTCATCGAGTAGCTTGAATGAGTGTGTATGTAATTCATCCAGTGTCGTTGAGAGCTGAGATAATGGCCCTCAGTGTGTTCCTCTAACAGTCTGTAACCATACCTCTTTATCAGCAGGGAAACACTTGTCCAGGAGTGACCTCCTTAGTGGGAAAAGTAGGTCTGAGTTTAACCTGCCTTGTGTTAGACTCTCAGCGGACCTTGACAGAGGCAAAATGAACTCCTCCGCTGTACAGAGCGCTAGCAGCTAATACAGTTGTGTGAAGGATAGTGGGAGAGAGATAGGCTATACCTCTCTGGAGGAGCTGAGGAGGTGTGGAGGGGGGGGTCTACCTGTCCTCGTTTTATTAGACTCTCTGCATGTGGAAACCTTTCTGCCCGCTAGTTGTGCAGCTGAACCATTTCCAGGGTTTCCAAGGGAAGTCCCATCCGATTTGACGTTGCCCTACACACATGGACCTTTATTATCTTGATCAAGGACCTTTTCCAAGATTTCATTCACACTTTGACTTCCCTTAAGTTTTAAGACTGCACTAAAGAAACACAAGGTCTTAGATCAGTATGTGCACCATGTCAAATCTTGAAGACTTGCCATCTCATCAAATTGCAGATACAAGGGTTAATGAATTAGTGCCAATGAAGAGCTACCTTGGCCAATTTGTGAGGCTCTCAGTACAGCTTTATGGGTCTTTTAAAAAGGGTGGTTTTTAACACGTTTTCTTACGAAGCCATACTGCTTATGATGCCATTCAAGATGCAGTGGTTGCAGTGACCTTTAGAGAGACAGCAGCTGTTGAAGTGTCCGAGTGTTAGCATAGAAAAACGATCGTGGCTAAACCAAATTCCTCAGCAGTGTAAGAAAAATCCCTTGCTGTCACTCACAAATATGGATTTCAGATAAACAAAACCTCTAAATATGAGATTCATGTTTTGTCATTGATGTTTCCTCATTGACCTCAGGTTAGTTGATCGTGATTCATTTGAGATGGTTTCATGGGGAGAATGCAGTTAAGATGATTGATGTCTAGTGAGGGCTTTGATTGTATTGAGCCCCCTCAGTCAGTGTTGACTCTAGGCACTGAAACCCCCTAGCAAGCTGTCTGTCTGTCAGCACCAACGACCATTACAGTAACTCCTTGTCTTTATCAGACCTACGGTATATGAGTCTTGTGTTTCGGTGCGTGGGAAAGACTGCATATTCTATCTATGCAAGGAAAAGAATGAAAACTACAATGGCCTACATGCTCAGACATGAAGGAAGGATGTTTTGTTTGTGTAATGGCACACAATGATCAGTAGAGGGCAGACAGGAGTGTCAGTGTGAGAGATAGCAATCGCATAGAAGTGAGGGCACTCCCTCACGTCCACAACCAGCATTATAGAGCAGCAGTACCATTTACATTTACATTTAAGTCATTTAGCAGACGCTCTTATCCAGAGCGACTTACAAATTACCATCATCTTACTGAATATATATTAATACTATGAACAATTACACATCTTTTTAACATGAAACAATATTTGAATGTCATAGTCCCCTTTAATTTGTGTCACATCATACAATCCTCATGTAATGACACCTAAATCATATACCGTTTGGTAAACTTTTAAAATGAATATTTCCATATAGAGAATGTACCATGTAGTTGGGATAATCTTCTTCCTTTTGAGCATAGAAGAGTCAGTTTATATTGGAGGAAGTCATTTAGAGACTGGCTACTCTGTCTGTGTGTAGATGAGTCTCCCTCTCTGTCTCTCTGTATTCTTTTCTAGCCTGCTAATGCCACATTATCTGAAGGTGCTACGCTGATTCCGCCACGCCAAACTCTCACAGGATTACTGCTGTGGGGGAAAAAATCCCCCTTTTGAAATGGAAATGAACATCCAAAATGAAAAACCACAAAAACTGTCGTGAGTGGCTACAGGTATGGGTAAACTGCCAGATGCATAGTAAACATTCATCTTCTGCCAGTAAAATAAGATTTGTTTTAAGAACCGGATGTTACCCAATAAGAATATTAACTTGCAAAATCAATAACCCTTCCTCAATCTCCCTAGACCTAGTTAGAGAGGCCATGCCCTTAGACACTAAAACAGTGACAGAGGTAAAATTATCATCCAAAACACAGTGTAACCCAGCTCCTTTCCTAATTCTGTCACTATCTGTCTCCCTTTCCACTGAGTGTAGGTCAGCCACAATCTGGATAGCTAGCTCTGTATCTCCGCTCTCTCTCACTGGAAACACGTGGTTTGAGGGGCAAGGTGGAGAGGGTGCGTAATGGTGGTGGTGGCAGTTTGTTTGGGATATTGCTGAGGGATGGCAGCTCAGTTTTGGCACACTCCCCTCTGCTGGTGTAATGTTTGTGATAGGGGAGCATGGCTGGTGGATGACAGTGGAGACTGTAGTTGATAGTCACAACCCAGAATAAAGAACATGCTGTTTACTTCCCACTGAAGGAGAACAAGCTCTCTCTCTTTCTCTCTCTCTCTCTCTCTCTCTCCCTCCGTTTTCTCTCACTCTGTCACTTTCACTCTCTGAGACTGTGTGTATTTTTCTTTCCTTCCCACCCTTTCTCTCCTCTCATCACTCTCTTAATTTCTCAGTCTGTGTAACCTGGGGCTTTGTTCAAATATTGCTTCCTTGAGGTTAAGAGGGCGTGGCCCCTCGTTCTTTTTTCTTCCTCTCTCTCTTTCTATCTCTTTGTCTGTCTCTATTGTTGTATGAATATTGCCTCCTGTGGTCTGAGAGAGGGTGGGCTGTTTCGCTCTCCTCAGTAAAGCTGATCTTGCTGGCACAGGGTGTGGGGAGACTTCCTTTTCTGGAAGGACCTGATGCATCATGCTAATGATCCGCTCCTCACTCCTCTCTCTCTTGCCTGCCAGAGGAGCAGGGGTCTCATTTGATGTCGCCGCCTCATCCGGGAACAACAAAAGCAGCTTTTACCGCGCAGGAAGCACCCAACGTTGGAGTCAACCATCCACTGATGATTTGGCTCTCTGTGTTCTATGTCTAGCTCTCTGTATCTGTTTGGATCACGCCCCCTCTCCTCTCTCACTCTTGCATGCTATCTGTCTCTCACTAACACCCTCTCACTCACTCACTCACTCACTCACTCACTCACTCACTCACTCACTCACCCATCTCTCTCTCTCTCTCTCTCTCTCTCGCTTCATCAGTTTCTGGATCAGCTTCAGTCAGGCTAGAAGGGAGTTAGATGCCACTGAGTACTGTCAGGTAGGCAGCACTAGATCCTCAAACCCACAGGATTATTCACATTTTCTTTCGGTCTTCCTTCCTCAACATCTTCTTACTCTTCTTCTTCCTCCTCGTCCTCCTTCTGCCTTCTTTCTCTCTCCTACTTCCACACCCTGCCTCTGAGTGTGTTGGAGAGCGGCACCATTCGTGTGGCAAAGCAGTGGGAGTGGACCTCAGAGTGTGTATGAGTGTGTGTAAGTACGCTTGTATGTGTGTGAGAGTACGCTTGTGTGTGTGTGTGAGAGCAAGGGAGCATCAGCCTCTCCAGTCCTCCACACTCTCTCCGTGGAACATCCCTTTTTAAATGGACTTTTATATGGGTTTGAGACTTTATCACCACTGAAAGCAACACCACTGCCGAAGCTCTACATGTTGGAATAATATATAGCTCAGGAAAGTCCCAAGATGAGCGAGGAAGCTAAGGAAAAAAGCACTGGAAAACCAGCACATCGCAAGAAGAAAGGAAAAAAGGTATGTGAAGGAAAAACCTTTTGGCTGTCTTTGTAAAAGCTTTGAATGTTGTGTTTGTATTGCTGTGGTTGGTTTACATACATTACTCCCACAAGTTCTGTGTCTATGATCTATACACTAAGTTTAAAGAGATCATGGTGTTAAGTTTCATAAAAAACAAGCGTCAAGGAGGATGGTGTGAGTGCCTGTGCTCATATTCCTGCGTGTTTACTTTGGTTTAGCATCTTGTTTCTTCAATGCAGAGATAATGTTCATGAATCCAAACACAACATTCATCAACAAAACATGTTGTACAGGGCAGTTCTGCATATTTGTTCTATGTGTGCATATTTGTTGTGGTATGAGTATTTGACTCACCTCGAATGCAAAGTCATCAGAACAGATCCTGTCACAAAACACTTTTTTTGGGACCACTTGTTGTTCTGGTATTTCCACTGCACCTGATGAGCTAAAGCAACTAGATTATTATCTAAGCAGGCACTCTAGGGGTGAAGGGGCAGCCTCAGGGTTAGTGTGAGGGCAGCATCTGTTGTTGTTTCTCTACATCACCGTCATTGTGAGTCCACAGCTGTACTTCTGATGTTGTCCTCCTCCTGTCCCCAGGGGCTGTGATCAAGTATTTTAATTAAAGGTGTTCTTAGGCACATCACAGTGTTTATGTCATGGAAGGCTAAATGGTTTTGTGTGTGTGTGTGTGTGTGTGTGTGTGTGTGTGTGTGTGTGTGTGTGTGTGTGTGTGTGTGTGTGTGTGTGTGTGTGTGTGTGTGCATTTCCACTAAGTGCTGTTGTGGTTCGCACTGCTCCTGTGGCCATGTTGTTTTGTCAATGGGGTAAACCCATGATAAATGGGATTCAGCAGGTTCCACTGATCCCTATGGGGCAGGACTCTGAGGGAAGGCTTAGGTCCGGTGCATGAGGCAACAGACTGAAGTCCGGGATAGGGGAAATGCTAAAGGATTAGGGTAGCTTTGGGGTATGGCTATGAACAGCGTACCAGGCAGAGTTATCAAGTTGGGATAATTGTTTCGGTATGAATCTATTGACAGAGGCAGGGCCCTGGCTGATGTTGGGATTAAAGAGGTTCCTTGTTGCCCCTGATGTCCCTTTGTGTTTGATGTGAGACCTGATATCATTGGACTTTGGTTTAATCATACTTCAATCTGTTGTTTTGTATTCCCAAAAGAAATGTAGCCACATGGGAACACAAATGAAATATTACTGGCATTTTTCTTTCTCCCTCTAGTAAGTTCAAATCTATTGGAAATCCATTTTGGTTACACACACACACACACACACACACACACACACACACACACACACACACACACACACACACACACACACACACACACACACACACACACACACAGTTGTGAAAAAACAATGGCTGCAGCTCAATGGTTTCTCAACCACAGAAAGTGAAAAGGCTGGTTAAAAAAACTCTTACCCCTCCCCTTTTGCATTTCATAAATATACCACAAAACTTTCAAGCAAAGGAACAGGTGGTTTGCATGCCTAAGTTAGTCTGGCCAGGTATTTGATTAGTTTCACATTCACAGTAATGTACTGTAATGTATAATAAAGCATGTTAATCACCACAGGGAATACTGATGCTCTAAGGCTAGGAAAGTCCTTTACCTCTTGGCAACTATGCATGTCAGTAGTGCTTTGGAGAATGCAAGCACCTTCCCTGGGGGTGGGGGTGTAGCACTGTACATTCAGAATCAGATACCTTTTAAGAGAATGGATGAGCTTAAAACCTCTCTGGGACATCTGGGACGCTAGCGTCCCACCCGCGGTACACACTATCAACAGCCAGTGAAATAGCAGGGTGGCAAATTCAAAACAACAAAAATCTCATCATTCAAATTTCTCAAACATACAAGTATTATGCACCATTTTAAAGATAAGATTGTCCTTAATCCAACCACAGTGTCCGATTTCAAAAAGGCTTTACGCCGATAGCATAAAATTAGATTATGTTAGGACAGCACCGAGACAAGAAAAACCACCCAGCCATTTTCCAAGCAAGGAGAGGCGTCACAAAAACCAGAAATACACCTAAAATTAATCACTAACCTTTGATGATCTTCATCAGATGACACTCCCAGGACTCAATGTTATACAATACATGTATGTTTTGCTTGATAAAGTTCATATTTATATCCATAAACCCCATTTTACGTTGGCGCGTGATGTTCAGAAAATGTATTCCCTCCAAACCTTCAGTGAATGAGCACTTCAATTTACAAAAATACTCATCATAAACGTTGATATATATATTTCAATATTCTGAGTACAGAGCTCAGCCATCAAAGCAAGCTATACAGTTACCCGCCAAGTTCTGGAGTCAACTAAACTCAGAATTAGTATTACAAATCTTCCCTTACCTTTGCTGATCTTCGTCGGAATGCACTCCCAGGACTCCCACTTCCACAAAATGTTTTTGTTTTGTTCGATAAACTCCATATTTATGTCCAAATACCTCCGTTTTGTTCACGCGTTCAGATCACTATCCAAAGGCATATTTGACGAAAAGTCAAATAGTTCCATTACCGCTCGTAGAAACATGTCAAACGATGTTTACAATAAATCCTTAGGGTCTTTTTAACATAAAACTTTGATAATATTCCAACCAGACAATAGTGTATTCATTACAGAGGAAAAAGAAGCAGCGGCGCGCATGGGTGCTTGCGCAGTAAACAACTCACTGGTTCCAGGCAGTCCACTGATTGACTGAGCTCCTATTCTTTGCCCAGTAACAGTAGAAGCATGAAACAAGTTTCTAAAGACTGTTGACAGCCAATGGAAGCCTTAGGAAGTGCAAAATGACCCCACAGACACTGTAGTTTGAATAGGGATTAGATAGAAAAACTACAAGTCACTTTCTGGTTGGATTTTCTCTCAGGTTTTTACCTGCCATATGAGTTCTGTTTTACTCACAGACATCATTCAAACAGTTTTAGAAACTTCAGAGTGTTTTCTATCCAAACATACTAATTATATGCATATCCTACCTTCTGGGCCCGAGAAGCAGGCAGTTTAATTTGGGCACGTATTCATCTGAATTTCTGAATACTGCCCCCTGTCACCAAGAAGTTAATGTATGTCAAGTAGAGGCACTATGGGCTCAGGTACATCTGCCTCACCAGGCAGCCATATTGGTGGGATGTGTGTATAGACCTCCTAGCTCTAAGGTGTCCTATCTGGATGACTTATGCACTGGGTTTGACAAGGCCACAGATAGTAACAGATGTATTTATCTTGGGTGATTTTATATAAATTGGAAGGATCACAATAATTCAAATAGAACAAAATTGATGAGATATGCCGAGAACTGTGGTTTGAAACAAATGGTTAATGATACTACTAGATCATCAATTAAGTTGGGTCATCGTTCAGACACATGCATTGATCTGATTTTCTGTAATATACCATTTCAATGCTTAAAAGCCAGATCAATGCCAGTGGTCAGGACAGACCATAATATTGTGACCATAACCATGAACACCAAGGTTCAAAGAAACCCCTAGGATTGTGGTCAAGACAAATTTTAAAACATTTAATCATGAGCTATTTCTAAATGATTTGGCTGCTGTACCCTGGGAGCTGATTTATCTAGAGGATGATTTAAATCACGCTACAGAATGTTTTATTGATTTGCTCACTGAGGTAATGGACCATCATGCCCCAGTAAGAAAGAGTACAGTTGGTGCTCGTCCATCTCCATGGATTGATGATGAACTGGGTGAGGCTTTTTCTCAAAGAAATGTGGCAAAAGTCTTAGCAGCCAAGTCAAAATTAGAAATTGATGAACAGAATTATAGAACATTACGTAATTATGCAGTTAAAGTGAATCGAAAGAAAAAGTTATTTTACAACAATGTTTTTATTGATTGTAAAAATGATTCTTAAAAGGTATGGAACATAGTTAAGGGCTTACTTGGTACATCTATCTCATCATGCCCATCTAGTGTGGAGGTTGACGGGAGAATAATAACAAAACCAGTTGATATTGCCAATCATTTTGCAGATTTTTTTACAAAGAAAATGTATTTACTGAGCAACAATGTAAACATACATTCTTCCAAACAAGCTATTGTCCAATGGATTGATGACCATATTATGAGCAACAAGGTCTGCTCTTTTAGTCTGCAAACGGTGTCAGTGGAGGAGGTATTAAACCTATTGAAGTCATTACCTCATGGTAAATCTACAGGTTATGATCTTATGGACAATTTTTTGCTTCACTGTGCTGCTCCCCAGATTGCAGTTCCACTGAGATACATATTTAATTGGTCACTGGAAAAGGGGATGTTTGCAAATGTATGGAAGCATGCGAAACTGTGTCCAATTCTGAAAGACTGCAAAGAACCCATTACTCTTGCCAATAGTCGACCAATTAGTCTACTCCCCACACTCAGCAAGATATTGGAGGGTATTGTGGGTAGACAAATATGGGACTACATGGAAAAGAATGATCTGATTACAGCCAATCAGCATACTTATCGCAAAAACCATTCCACTACCACTGCATTGGTTGACATGACTGGCCAGTGGCTCACCGCAGGGCAGCTGCCTTGGGCCACTTCTTTATTGAATATATACCAACGACCTTCCCTATGCCTTAGCTGAAACTCAAGCTACTATATTCGCAGATGATACTTCAATTTATGCAGCAAGACAATCGGTTCAACAGGTATAGCAAGCTTTACAAGGAGATTTGGAGAATATCAGGGAGTGGGTTTGCCAAAACAAACTTGTTTTAAACACCAAGAAAACCAAAGTTATGTTGGTCTGTTCCACTAGGAAAAGGCCAAAAAAGCATGGGATACAATTAAGTATGGGAGGAGTACAAATTGAAGAAGTGGCAGAAACCAAACTATTGGGAGTGCAGCTAGACAACTGCTTATCATGGTCGTCTCAAATAACTAATCTATGTAAAAAAAAATATTAAAACAGCATGCATAATCAGAAGGATAGCTAAATATTTACCAGGAAAAATTATTCAGCAAATAACACAAGCATTAATTGAGAGTCAGGTGAACTACTGGTCTGTGGTCTGGGGACATGCATCATCAAGTGAAGTTAGGAGGTTGCAGATTGCACAGAACAAAGCAGCAAGGATTGTTTTAAGGTGGAGATATGGTTCTTCTGTTGCAGTCATGCGCAATGTTCTTGGTTGGTCATCAATCGACAAGATAATTGAAAAAAATATGCTTATTTTATTTCATAATATACATAATTTAAAACGGCCAAGTTCTATTCACAATGGTATTCAGTTGGTAAGAGACCGACATTCCGTAAATACTAGGAATAGATTGTCCACCATCTATGCGTTATCCAGACAGAAAAGAGAAATAGGCAAAATAACATTTCAATTTAGAGCAATAAAGAAATGGAATAAATTAACTGAGCAAACCAGAAACCTTTCAATATATACATTTAAACATAATTTAAAAACGATTTAAATATAATACATAGAAATGTTGTTGGACTACAGTAGATGAAGAATCAATATTTTTTAGATTGAGTATTTATTTGGTCATTATGTTAGTATATTATGTATGTTTGTAATAGTGTGTTATATGTGAAAATGTGTTCGTATTATAAATTGTATTTTAATGTTTAAGGACTCTTCGAAGATTAGTGCAAATGGGGACTAAAAGAGATCCAAATAAAAAATCAAAATCAAAATCAAATCCCCTACTGCATCTAACCAGACACTTCACTCTCAATGTTTTCTACGGTACAAGCAAAAACCCAGTATAGCATTGATAGCATCAGGAGCTAAAGCTAGAAGATTGTCAAGATTAGTCACCTCACGATCCACAAATAGGCTCTACCATTGGGAGAATAATCAGTACAACTACTGGTGAATGATCTCTGATGAGTGAATTGCATTGACTAGTGATGATACACGAAAATACCTACTATATGCATGCAAATGTGTTTCCGGTGTTGGTATGTTTATGTGTGCCTGTGTGATTATGTGTGTGTGTGTGTGTGTGTGTGTGTGTGTGTGTGTGTGTGTGTGTGTGCCTGCGTGTGTGTGTGTGTGTGCCAGCTTGTGAGAGAGTGTGTGAGAGTGTCAGTGTGAGCGTCAGATAAACATGCCAGATGTGTTAATGATTGTAGCCATGGCAACTACTTTTCTGTTCTGAGGACTAGGGATATAGAGGGCAAGAGTGAGCGAGGGGGAGTGAGAAGAGGGGGCTGGTGTTCTAGTCAACCCGGTGGCAATCAGGCCAAATATATTCTTAACAAAAATATAAACGCAACATGTAAAGTGTTGGTCCCATGTTTCATGAGCTGAAATAAAATATCTCAGACAAATTTGTTTACATCCCTGTTATTGAGCATTTTTCCTTTGTCAAGATATTCTAGCAGCCTGCCTCCCAAGTGGGGCAGCAGTCTAAGGCACTGCATCACAGTGCTTGAGGCCACATCCTGTGGCGTTCTGCATTAGCATCGAACAGCCCCCGTGATATGCAACTTTTCAGGGAAGTTAGAAACCAATATAGACAGGCAGTTAGAAAAGCCAAGGCTAGCTTTTTCAAGCAGAAATTTGCTTCCTGCAACACAAACTCAAAAAAGTTCTGGGACACTGTAAAGTCCATGGAGAATAAGAACACCTCCTCCCAGCTGCCCACTGCACTGAGGATAGGAAACTCTGTCACCTCCGATAAATCCACTATAATTGAGAATTTCAATAAGCATTTTTCTATGGCTGGCCATGCTTTCCACCTGGCTACCCCTACCGCGGTCAACAGCACTGCACCCCCCACAGCTACTCGCCCAAGCCTTCCCCATTTCTCCTTCTCCCAAATCCAGTCAGCTGATGTTCTGAAGGAGCTGCAAAATCTGGACCCCAACAAATCAGCCGGGTTAGACAATCTGGAACCCTTTCTTTCTAAAATTATCTGCCGAAATTGTTGCAACCCCTATTACTAGCCTGTTCAACCTCTCTTTCGTGTCGTCTGAGATTCCAAAAGATTGGAAAGCAGCTGCTGCATCCCCCTCTTCAAAGGAGGGGACACTCTTGACCTAAACTGCTACAGACCAATATCTATCCTACCCTGCCTTTCTAAGGTCTTCGAAAGCCAAGTCAACAAACAAATTACCGACCATTTCGAATCCCACCGCACCTTCTCCGCTATGCAATCTGGTTTCAGAGCTGGTCATGGGTGCACCTCAGCCACGGTCAAGGTCCTAAACGATATCGTAACCGCCATCGATAAGAAACAATACTGTGCTGCCGTATTCATTGACCTGGCCAAGGCTTTCGACTCTGTCAATCACCATATCCTCATCGGCAGACTCAATAGCCTTGGTTTCTGAAATGATTGTCTCGCCTGGTTCACCAACTACTTGTCTGATAGAGTTCAATGTGTCAAGTCGGAGGGCCTGTTGTCCAGGCCTCTGGTAGTCTCTATGGGGGTGCCACAGAGTTCAATTCTTGGGCCAACTCTTTTCTCTGTATACATCAATGATGTCAGTCTTGCTGCTGGTGAGTCTCTGATCCACCTCTACTCAGACGACACCATTCTGTATACTTCTGGCCCTTCTTTGGACACTGTGTTATCAACCCTCCAGACGAGCTTCAATGCCATACAACTCTCCTTCCGTAGCCTCCAACTGCTCTTAAATACAAGTAAAACTAAATGCATGCTCTTCAACCGATCGCTGCCCGCACCTGCCCGCCCGTCCAGCATCACTACTCTGGACGGTTCTTACTTAGAATATGTGGACAACTACAAATACCTAGGTGTCTGGTTAGACTGTAAGCTCTCCTTCCAGACTCACATCAAACATCTCCAATCTAAAGTTAGATCTAGAATTGGCTTCCTATTTCACAACAAAGCATCCTTCACTCATGCCGCCAAACATACCCTCGTAAAACTGACCATCCTACCGATCCTCGACTTCGGCGATGTCATTTACAAAATAGCCTCCAATACCCTACTCAACAAACTGGATGCAGTCTATCACAGTGCCATCCATTTTGTCACCAAAGCCCCATATACTACCCACCACTGCGACCTGTACGCTCTCGTTGGCTGGCCCTCGCTTCATACTCGTCGCCAAACCTACTGGCTCCAGGTCATCTACAAGACCCTGCTAGGTAAAGTCCCCCCTTATCTCAGCTCACTGGTCACCATAGCAGCACCCACTTGTAGCACGCGCTCCAGCAGGTATATCTCTCTGGTCACCCCCAAAGCCAATTCCTCCTTTGGCCATCTCTCCTTCCAGTTCTCCGCTGCCAATGACTGGAACGAACTACAAAAATCTCTGAAACTGGAGACTCACATCTCCCTCACTAGCTTTAAGCACCAGCTGTCAGAGCAGCTCACAGATCACTGCACCTGTACATAGCTCATCTATAATTTAGCCCAAACAACTACGTCCTCCCCTACTGTATTTATTTATTTATTTTGTTCCTTTGCACCCCATTATTTCTATTTCTACTTTGCACTTTCTTCCACTACAAATCTACCATTCCAGTGTTTTACTTGCTATATTGTATTTACTTTGCCACCATGGCCTTTTTTGCCTTTACCTCCCTTATCTCACCTCATTTGCTCACATTGTATATAGACTTATTTTTCTACTGTATTATTGACTGTATGTTTGTTTTACTCCATGTGTAACTCTGTGTTGTTGTATGTGTCAAACTGCTTTGCTTTATCTTGGCCAGGTCGCAATTGTAAATGAGAACTTGTTCTCAACTTGCCTACCTGGTTAAATAAAGGTGAAATAAAAAATAAAAAATTACAGACCCGGGTTCGATCCAGGGCTGTTTTGCAGCCGGCTGCAACTGGGAGACCCATGAGGCGGCGCACAATTGGCCCAGTGTCGTCTGGGTTAGGGGAGGGTTTGGCCGGCCAGGTTGTCCTTGTCCAATTGCGTTCTAGTGACTACTGTGGCGGGCTGGGAGCATGAACACTGACACGGTCGCCAGTTGTACGGTGTTTCCTCCGACACATTGGTGTGTCTGGCTTCCGGGTTGAAAGCAATGTTTCAAGAAGCAGTGCGGCTTGGCATGGTCGTGTTTCGGAGGACACATGGCTCTCGACCTTCACCTGTCCCGAGTCCGTACCGAAGTTGCAGCAATGGGACAAAACTGTAACTACCAATTGGGAAGAAAAAGGGGTAAAAAGTAAAAAATGTAAAAATAATTCCAATAAAATAATACATCCACCTGACAGTTGTGGCATGTCAAGAAGGCGATTAAACTGCATGAGCATTAAACAGGTGGACCTTGTGCAGGGGACAATAAAAGGCCACTCTAAAATGTGCAGTTTTGTCACACAACACAATGCTACAGACGTCTAAAGTTTTGAGGGATCGTGCAATTGGCACGCTGACTGCAGGCATGTCCACCAGAGCTGTTGCCAGAAAATGTAATGTTCATTTCTCTACCATAAGCCTCCTCCAATGTTGTTTTATAGAATTTGGCAGTACGTCCAACCGGCCTCACAACCGCAGACCACGTGTATTGCGTCATGTTGTGAACAGAGTGCCTCATGGTGGCGGAAAACGAACACAATCGCATTTTATTGATGGCAATTTGAATGCACAGAAATACCTTGAAGAGATCCTGAGGCCCATTGTGAAGCCCATTTGTTTAAGGTATCTGTGACCAACAGATGCATATCTGTTTTCCCAGTCCTGGGAAATCCATAGATTAGGGCCTAATGAATTTATTTCATTTGACTGATTTCCTCATATGAACTAGAACTCAGTAAGATCTTTGAAATTGTTGCATGTGAGCTTACATTTTTGTTCAGTACATTTCATGAGACTGCTGATGGGAAATACTCAAGGGTACAATAAAGTATCTTTTGAGCCAGGGCTTCTGACCTATGGTGATTATATGACAATGTTATAAATCAAACTGAAATGTCATTTGTGTCTGAGTATCAGTGTGCAGCTTCAGATGACAATGCCTGGCATTCTTTCAAACAAATTATGTAGGATCCTTGAGAGAACTTTGGTATACAGTAAAATAATGTGATTGATAGATGAAGATTACTAATATGATACTCCTCTCTTCTTTCAGCATCTAGTCATAATTTATACATGCAGGTGAAGGATACACATACATACAACTGTGATGTTTCTGCTCAAGATACATTCCCTCTCATTAGAGGACAGTGTGGACCTCCTGTCCCTTTACCTCACATTACAAGTGGGGACAGCAGGTCAGGTGTCTGCCTCCGTTGTCATGGCAATGACCCAACTGTGTGATGATAAACGTCTGTATCAGACTGGGCGTCGTCCATGGTGGGAGAGAGGGGGAGCGGGGGTGAGGAGAGGGAAGGAGGGCGAAGGGTGGTCAGGTTACTGTCTCAGTCGGTTTCCTGTGCCTTTCCCTTCAAAGACAGGTCTGTAGATGACGAGAGAAGAGAACTTTCTTAACCCCTGCTGTATGACTCACATGACATCAGTGTTTACTGAGACTCATAAAGGCCATCATCTACTGTATGATTGGTTATTATTGTCTGACTTCGACATAGGCAGTGACACTCGGAATGGTGTTTATCTATGACACAAAATTATGTAATTTTGTGAGGTCGAAGGTGAGGCATTGGTTTATTTAGGATTGAGAAATATTGAGGAGTGTAGCAGTAAAAAGTCACTGAAATAATATAGGGGACTGGACACTGTCGTGAAATTTCTCTGTAGAGTTCTGTCATTTCTTTCTTCCATCTTTTGTTTTAAACGATGTCCCAATGTCTTCCTCCGTAGCAGCGGGACGGATATTGCAGCTCTCTGGTCTTTGTCTTAGTGAAATAATTCAGTGACTAGCTAAGAGCCTTGTGTTTAGAGGATTGGTGATACACATGTAAGCTCTTTCGTGATGTAGCTTTCAAAGAAGAATCACACATCAGAGCATTGGAAATAACATCGCAGCCTTTATGAAAGCGCTGACAGAATTCTCCCATGCAATACATTGGAGAACCCGTCTGTGTTTTGTTTTCTAGATTAAGTTAACGGACCTGGCACAGAGTATACCTTCAAGAGAAATAGGTTTACGCTTTAGATTAGAAAGTATATCAAGAGAAAAGCAGGATGTGTGTGTCTATGTATGTTTGACAGAGATAGAGTAGCCCAGACCAATGACAGATAAGAGACGAGAAGAGGGTTTGTGCATACTGTGACATACCGAGGTATCAAATTAAGACGTGGGGAATTTTTTTATGTTTAATGGTGGATAGGTTCTACTAAGATAACATATAGCATTTTTTAAGATGGTCATATCAAAGACAACTTAGGTATTAGATTTTTAGGTATCCCTAAAAAAGTAAACTCATAACTTGCAGCTGATTGTTGACACATCAACCAGGATTAAGGGCCAGGGCAATTTGTGACTGTTGTTGTTTTGGTAATCAGGGGCTGTGTTGGAGGGGGAGTGGTTTCTCCTCCTAGGCAATCAGCAATTAGTACTGGGTGGTGTGCTCTTACCTCTGCTGGGCAATTAGCAATTAGTGTTAGTAATTCAGTCTCTCCTATTTTCACAGCAGTGGTGTTGTTGCCAAAACTAAAACCAATTTATGCTTTATCCGAAAATGTGGTCTGAGGCGCCGTATAGAGGGTGTGACGCAATTGCGGAGCCTCCGGAGGCATGCAGAGGCCAAAATGAGCTCCGTACCGCATCTCCGTGCACCTCCCAAATTTTGTAACAATGCGAATAGATCCGCATTGACTTGATTGGTTGACGGTAGGTGGGGGCGGGAGCTCCAGTATAAAAACAAACTCACTTCCTTCACAACAGCTCTGCTATGCGAAGTGCAAGAAGTACAAATGCGCTGACTTCTGAAGAGGCCGTATCGCAGTAAATGTTGTATGGCCACTGTAGAAGTCGGATTTACCATGCAGAGCCTTTAAGACAGTTCTGTCGAGTTGTTCGGCAGAGTTAGAGGAAGGAAAGACAGGAAGAATCCACACCATGGTCTCACTTGAGTATCTTACCTAGATATTTTTCAGATCAATTTGCTCTTTTGTAGCTTTGTCAACTATGTGTGTGTTTTCTATACCTGTTCACTCCTCTCCCTGTAGGCTTTACAGATGCTCCCCACCCCTTGGCCGCAACCCTTCTAAATTTAGTGCACCCTGCGCGCACAACCCATGTGGAATTCCTGGACAAGAACGTAGAGTTCATTTTAGCCTATGGTGCCCTTCAGTCCCTAGACTTTTTGGCCCTGACAGAGACATGGATAACCGCAGAGAACAGTGCTACTCCACCTGCACTCTCTTCACTAAATAGGCAACTGGGCAAAAATGGAGGAAAACTAAACTTCCAGAGGACCTATCATTCTTTCACTTCCTCCCCTCTACCTTCTCTTCCTCTGTATCTGCTGCTAAAGCCACTTTTTATCACTCTAAATTTCAAGCTTCTGCCTCTAACCCTAGGAAATGTTTCCACCTTCTCCTCCCTCCTTAATCCTACACCCCCTCACTCTCTGCAGATGACTTTGTCAACCACTTTGAAAAGAAGGTTGACAACATCCGCTACTCATTTACTCAAGCTTATTGAATCTACTGGTCCCACTCACACAGAACTACCCTACGCCATGACCTCTTTCTCCTCTCTCCCTCCAGATGGAATCCTGCAACTAGTGAGGTCTGGCTGCCCGACAACCTGCTCACTCGGTTCCATCCCCTCCTCCCTTCCCCAGACCATCTCTGGAGACCTTCTCACTTTCCTCATCAACTCATCCCTGACCACTGGCTGTGTCCCCTCCTCCCTTCCCCAGACCATCTCTGGAGACCTTCTCCCATTCCTCACTTTCCTCATCAACTCATCCCTGACCACTGGCTGTGTCCCCTCCTCCCTTCCCCAGACCATCTCTGGAGACCTTCTCCCATTCCTCACTTTCCTCATCAACTCATCCCTGACCACTGGCTGTGTCCCCTCCTCCCTTCCCCAGACCATCTCTGGAGGCCTTCTCCCATTCCTCACTTTCCTCATCAACTCATCCCTGACCACTGGCTGTGTCCCCTCTGACTTCAAATTGGCCAGAGTCGCTCCCCTCCTCTAGAAACGAACACTTGACCCCTCCGACGTCAAAAACCCAGAACTGTATCCCTTCTTTCTTTCCAAAACACTTGAGCGTGCTGTCTGACCAACTCTATCTCTCTCAGAACAATCTTCTTGACCATAACCAGCCAGGCTTCAAGATGGGTCACTCAACCGAGACTGCTCTTTTCTGTATCACTGAGGCTGTCTGGACTGCCAAAGCTGACTCTCTTTCTTCTGTTCTCATCTTCCTGTATCTATCCGCTGCATTCAACAGATATCCTCTCCACCCTCTCAGAGTTGGGGGTCTCTGCACACTTTTGGATTGCATCCTATGTGGTAGGCCACTCCTACCAGGTGATATTAAGAGGATCTGTGTCTGCGTCACATTCTCTAAATACTGGTGTCATCCAGGGCTCGGTTCCAGGTCTTCTTCATGCACTAAGTCACATACATCCTCACATGGTCTCTCCTATCAATGCTATGCGGATGACCCTCAACTACTTTTCTCCTTCCCCCTTCTGACTCCCAGGTGGCGACACGCATTTCTGTGTGCCTGGCAGATATCTCAGCTCGGATGTCGGCCCACCACATCAAGCTCAACAAGACGGAGCTGCTCTTTCTCCCTGGGAAGGCCTGCCCACTCCAAGATCTCTCCATCACGGTTGACAACTCCATGGTGTCCCCCTCCCAGAGTGCAAAGAACATTGGCATGACCCTGGACAACAACATGTGGTTCTCTGCAAACATCAAAGCAGTGACTCGCTCCTGCAGGTTCATGCTCTACAACATCTACCTCACACAGGAAGCAGCGCAGGTCCTAATCCAGGCACTTGTCATCTCCCGTCTGGACTACTGCAACTCACTGTTGGCTGGGCTCCCCGCTTGTGTCATCAAACCCTTGCAACTTATTCAGAATGCCGCAGCCCACCTGGTGTTCAACCTTCCCAATTTCTTCCATGTCACCCCGCTCTTCCGCACACTCCACTAGCTTCCAGTTGAAGCTCAATAGGGTTTCCCAAACTCATTCCTGGGGCCATTGCTGGGTGCACGTTTAGCTTTTTGCCCTATCACTACACAGCTGAATCAAATTACCAACTCATCATCACGCTTTGATTATTTGAGTCAGCCGTGTAATGCTAGGGCGGATAGCAGGACCGAGTTTGGGAAACCATGCACTACAAGACCATGGTACGGAGCAGCAAGAGGAACCTCTCCCTTCCTTCCGGCTATGCTCAAACCCTACATTCCAACCTGAGCACTCTGTTCTGCCACCTCTGGTTGTCCCACCTAGCTATCTTAAGAATAATGCACTAAATGTAAGTTGCACTGGATAAGAGAGTTTGCTAAATGATTGATTAAAATGTAAATGTGTCCATCCACACTGCCTAAAGTGGGTGAAAATGCGCTTTGGTGATGAAATGTCACTTCCTTATGTTATACATTTTACCAAGACAATATCCAAAAAGTCTGATTTTGTAACCTAATACAGCCAATAATAAACACTGAGCACTTTACAGAGCTTGCTTTTGAGGATTTTACATGTTGTGGTGGTCGTCTGCAAAGTTGTTTCCGTCGGTCGCAAAAAGCCTAATTAACATGGCACAAACTGAATTAAATGCTCAGTGCTCCGTTGACATTTCACAGAGAGAAATCTTCTAAAAAGAACAGGAATTTAGCATTATCAAAAGCATATACTAAAATATGAAAATACTACATTTACATTTTAGCAGACGCTCTTATCCAGAGCGACTTACAGTAGTGAATGCATACATTTCATACATTTTTTCCCCCCCCATACTGGTCCCCTGTTGGAATCGAACCCACAACCCTGGCGTTGCAAACACCATGCTCTACCAACTGAGCCACACGGGACCTAAAACTTTTTATTTCTGTATTTCATTTACATTTTAGTCATGCAGCAGACACTCTTATCCAGAGCAACTTACAGTAATGAATGCATACATTTCATTTCATGCATTTTTTTGTACTGGCCTCCCGTGGGAATCAAACGCACAACCCTGGCGTTGCACACACCATGCTCTACCAACTGAGCCACAGGGAAGGATGCCTACTCCCGCTCCCCCTCTCTGGCGCTCAAGGACACCAGGTGACCCATCATTAGGCACATCTGTCACCATCATTATGCGCATCTGCGCAATATTGGACTCACCTGAACTCCATTACTTTGTTGATTGTCCCTCTATATCTGTCTACTTCTCAGTTTGTTCCCACTTGTCAGCATTATTGTCATTATGTTTTCCCTGTCCAGATGCTGTCTTTGTTTGTTTTTTGTCGGTTTTATTAAATGTTCCCTCCCTGTACTTGTTTCTCGTCTCTCAGCGTCTGTCCTTACAATGTCTCAAAATCTATCTTAAATCCTTTACTCTTTTATTTCCTCTCGATTCAAGAAGACAGACTAGTTCAACGGGGAGCTTGTCAGTTAGCCATAATTCTCACATGTATCTGGAAAATAGTATTACGTCAGCTTTTTTACTACTTTTTTTCCTCTGGCCTCTTGATTTAGTCACCCTAATTTCGGCCATCCTACCAGGGTAAAAACTCCAATAACTTTTGAACAGATTATGTTAGAGACATGAGGTTTGGTCCATTGGTTTACTGAGAGTATCTATACAATTACAGTGCATTCAGAAAATATTAACAAGCCCTTGACTTTTTACAAATGTTGTTGTTTTACAGCCTGAATTTAAAATTGATTAATTTCAGGTTTTTCTCACAATACACCGTAACGTCAACATGGAATTTTTTTTTTCGAAATTTTTACAAATTAATTGAAAATGAAAAGCTGAAATGCCTTGAGTCAATAAGTATTCAACCCCTTTGTTATGGCAAGCCTAAATAAGTTCAGTAGTAAACATTTGCTTCACTGACATAATAAGATGCATGGACTCTGTTCTGTGTACATTAATGGTGTTTAACCTGGCTGGCATGAAAATGAACCACGGGAAAAGTGTCCTGCATTCGCTATTTAAGTGCATAGATGACATGTATTTTTTTCCCCTGCCACGAGACAGATGCATGATAATGGTCCATTAAAATAAAACACATTTCACACATATTATTTAGTATATGGAAAGACAAGATTAAATTAGGTATAGTCTGATGGGTGACAATATTGGCCTATCACTTGTGAATGACGTATTATCACTTGGGAATGCTGCCCAGCATATGCAGTAAGGCAAGAAACAGCGCAAGCCTTTTTGTGCGTTTTTCATATCATAGTCGCACACTTCATGTAGCCTAGCCCATACGCATATATGTTTTGGTAAGGTTGGTATCAGAACTAATGTGGCCAAATAACTTCTTAAAATGAATCACATTCATCCACTTATAATCTGAAGAAAATGCATAATATTTCCTTCTTGCACAGAAGGACAAGTTGACCAATAGAATAGGTAAACTTTTGTACTATGGGGGATAGTAGATTGACATAGGCTAGTGCTTTTGCTGTTCGCTAGACCTACTCATCTTACTGGCTGACGAAAGGTATGTTCAGCCCAAGGGCACAACGACCACTTTGGCCGCAAAAGGCATGCATTTTTTAGTGGGCATTACGGCCACACAAGGGGGATGCCGCCGGGAAATTCGAGGCCTGGTGAGAATATTATCAAGTGCTTGTCAAATTGTGAATGAGAGACTGATGAAGTGGGTGCAACCTCCATAAGAAAGAAAGCAGTGCTCATGCCTTTCATGTGACTTTTTTAAAATCATCATTAGTCGCATCATGCAGCCTTAGAATGTAATAAAAATCAAAACATATATCCCAATGTTTGTATTACTAAAGTTCCATAAATAACTATACATTTACATTTTAGTCATTTAGCAGACGCTCTTATCCAGAGCAACTTACAGTAGTGAACGCATACATTTCATACATTCTTTTTTTTTTTTTTTTTTTTTTCTGTGCTGGCCCCCCATGGGAATCGAACCCACAACCCTGGTGTTGCAAACACCATGCTCTACCAACGGAGCTACAGGGAAGGCTGTAAACTTAACATATAGGGGGACCTGTTTCTTTGTTAACTGCTCAACACAGAATAGCCACGTGCACACTCCCTCGGAAATCGTTTGTAGAAAATATCCTTTCTATTTTATTCAGCTATGTTCAATTGTATACTTTATAAAATAATGCCACGGAATTCTAAGCAAATCTTGTCTGCTAAATGAACTAGTGTAGCCCACAGCCATATTGCATAGCTAGATCTGGGCCTAACATAAAGAAAATCTGAGTATGCTATTCTGTTCTTCTGACATAGACTACATATCATGTTTCTTTAGACCTGACTAAAATAAATAATGGATTTATTGTGATGGTGTAGGCTATATTAAATGGATTTATTAGACTTTTTAAACTGTAGATGTTCCAAAGGTCTGCATCAGTGGCTTGTAGGCTATACGTGGAAGCCAGGAGATGGTAAACGTGTTTATGTTAATTAATGGTCAATTAACGTGATACCAGTAGTTATTTGCTTGACAATCACCGGCTGACAAAATGTAATGACCACCACAGCCCTAAGCATGGTGAAGTTATTAATTACACTTTGGCTGGTGTATCAATAATCCCAGTCACTACAAAGATACAGGTGTCCTTCCTAACTGATCTGCCTGAGAGGAAGGAATCCACTCAGGGATTTCACCATGAGGCCAATGGTGACTTTAAAACAGTTACAGAGTTTAATGGCTGTGAGAAAACTGAGTATGGATCAACAACATTGTAGTTACTGCACAATACTAACCTAATTGACAGAGTGAAAAAAAGGAAGCATGTACAGAATACAAATATAAAAAAAATGCCTGTTTGTAACAAGACACTAAAGTAATACTGCAAAAAATGTAGCAAAGCAATTCACTTTTTGTCATGAATACAAAGTGTTATGTTCGGGGCAAATCCAATACAACACATTACTGAGTACCACTCTCCATATTTTCAAGCATAGTGGTGGCTGCATCAAGTTATGGGTATGCTTGTAATTGTTCTTGGGGATCAGTGGGATGCTAACGTCCCATTTCGACAACTTCCGGTGAAATTGCAGAGCGCCAAATTCAAATTAAATTACTATAAATATTAAACTTTCATGAAATCACAAGTACAATATATCAAAATAAAGCTTAACTTGAGGTTAATCCAGCCGCGGTGTCAGATTTCAAAAAGGCTTTACGGCAAAAGCAAACCATGCGATTATCTGAGGACAGCGCCCAGCACACAAATGCATAACAAATCATTTTCAACCAGGGAGTTGCGACACAAAAGTCAGAAATAGCGATATAATATATGCCTTACCTTTGAAGATCTTCTTCTGTTGGCACTCCAAAAGGTCCCAGTTACATTACAAATGGTCCTTTTGTTCAATAAACTCCTTCTTTATATCCATAAAAACTCAGTTTAACTGGCGCGCTTCAGTCAATAATCCACTCGGTTTCCCTCCTTCAAAATGGATACAAAATGAATCCCAAACATTACCAATAAACTTATCCAAACAAGTCAATCAACATTTATAATCAAACCTTAGGTACCATAATACACAAATAAACAATCAAATTTAAGACGGAGAATCGTTATTGTCTTTACCGGAGAAAAATACCAAAGAATGCGCTCTCATTCACGCGCTTGGAAACACTACAGACAAAATGGGAGCCACCTAGAAAAACTACAATTTCTGGCTCATTTTTCCAAAAACCAGCCTGAAACTCTTTCTGAAGACTGTTGACATCTAGTGGAAGCCCTAGGAACTGCAATCGGACACGATTTCACCCTATTATAAAAGTGCCAGCCATTGAAATCAGTGGTAGGATGATTTTTTTGGGGGGGGGGATGGTTTGTCCTCGGGGTTTCGCCGGCCATTTCAGTTCTGTTATACTCACAGACATTATTTTAACAGTTATAGAAACTTTAGAGTGTTTTCTATCCAGATCTACCAATTATATGCATATCCTAGCTTCTGGGCCTGAGTAGCAGGCAGTTTACTTTGGGCACGCTTTTCATCTGGACGTCAAAATACCGCCCCCTATCCCAAAGAAGTTTTAAGGCCTGGGGAGTTTTTTAGGATAAAAAATAAACGGAAAGGAGCCAAGCACAGGCAAAAATCCTAGAGGAAATCCAGGTTCACTCTGCTTTCTACCAGACACTGGGAGATTAATTCACCTTTCAGCATGGCAACAACCCAAAACACAAGACCAAATCTACACTGGATTTGCTTACCAAGAAGACAGTGAATGTTCCGAGTTCCGAGTGGCCAAGTTACAGTTTTGACTTAAATCTGCTTGAAAATCTAGGGCAAGACCTGAAAATGGCTGTCAAGCAATGATCAAGAGCCAATTCTGCAGAGCTTGAAGAATTTTTAAAATAATAATATGGGCAAGTGTTGCACAATGCAGGTGCGGAAAGCTCTTACCCAGAAAGATTGCTACCAAAGGTGCTTCTACAAAGTATTGACTGAGGGGTGTGGATACTTATGTAAATTGGACCTTTCACGTTGTTATTATGGGGTATTTTGTGTAGATGGGTGAGAGAAAAAAAGTCAATTTAATACATTTTGGAGTTCAGGCTTTAACACAACAACATGTTGAGTAAATCAAGGGGTATGAATACTTTCTGAAGGAACTTTAATATATTATTTTACCCATTGGTCAAAAATGTGTTTTTTATTGTCTTATTATAATAAAACTATAGGGTGGCCAATTTGTAGACCATCTACAGATGGACTATCCAAATAAATTGTGACCAATTGTAATTAGCCAGCCAATTTGTGACTTTTCAAGCTAACGTTAGCTACATTAGGTTATGCTAGCTACAGCCTACCAGACCGTATCTAACCGTTAGCTAGCTAGCTAACTAACTACCACAGAGGCTAACGTGACTGTGTTCTATTTAGAGTCCGATCCCATCAACATCTGCAGCGACATCAACATCAACCTCAACATCAGGAACTAGTGTAAGTCAACTTTGCTAAATCTTTCCATGACTTCATGATCAGCAAATAAATATACTGGAGCTAGGCATAAACATGGTCCATGTCTTGTTGTTATTGTTGATGTGTTTACAAGTAGGATACAACTTCTACTGTAGTTTTCTGTATAATGGTGGCTTAGATGATTGTTCATGCATTGTTCAGGGGATGGTGTAGGTGACTGACTGGTGTCTGTTGGGGGTGGGTATTGTGTGCAAAGGTTAGTGTGCATGATCTATTGACATGAGGGGATGGGGGCTATAGTACCTTGTTTGAGTGTGTATTGATGGGGACAAAGTAGTAATCACAGACTACTGTGTGTCCTACAGTAATCCTAGTGCTGCTGCTGACGGTGATCTTGACACCAGCTTTAGTAGTACAGAGCCTGAAGACCCTATGGATGAAAGTTTTCAGCTGGGAACAAGCTCAATCTAAACATAATTTGACTAGGAAACAAGCCAGGACAGCCAACGGTATTTATAAAAGTGCAATACCCTCTTGAAAAAATTAAATCGCCAAAAGACTAAACTGTTTACAAGCCAAGTGCTCCTCAAACCTTTCACACCCTTGCAGTCAATTCTTTCGCATGGGGGAGAGGGGCTGTTAGTATATTCTTCTAGCCTATTCACTCAATTGTTGGCAGTGCTTGTCTACTCAAGACAATACACTACTGTCTACAAGTCAAGCCCCCTTCAAACTTTTCACACATTTGATAACAGCTCACCTCAATGCCCCATCATTGGCTCTGAGTGTAACAAAACACATACCATCTACTGTACCCGTTTTTGTTGACAGATTAACATGGTTTCTTGTATTGTTACACATCCTCATGATCAAATCAAATGTATTTATAAAGCCCTTCTTACATCAGCTGATATCTCAAAGTGCTGTACAGAAACCCAGCCTAAAACCCCAAACAGCAAGCAATGCAGGTGTAAAAGCAGTCTTTATGTTTTACACATCCTCATGATGTGTCTTCATGTCTTTCCAGGAGACTTGCAGTACAAACAAATCTTCTGAGGTCAAAGCAGTGGGTGATGAAGGAAGTGTATGAGCCCCGAACCCACCAATTCAGGGAGAGGCTTGTCCACCTGACTGTGGAGTGCAGAAAGGACAAGACAGTTGTCTACAAGGAGCCAGAGTCACAGCTCCCAAAACCCAACATCGCTACAGCGCGAAGGCCTGCTAAACCAGCCGCTATTAACAAACATAATACGAGGTTCACCAGCTGAAGAACATTCTGGAATATTCAACCAACACATTATCCATATTCAGTTAGACTGATGTAATATAATATAGAATGCCTAGTATGCCCACAACTGTATTGTAGTATCGCAATTGCCATCTCTTGTACATATGTATACACTCTTAGAAAATAAGGTTTCATAAGGGTTCTTCGGCTGTTGTCACGTCTTGACCAGTAAAAGGGGTTATTTGTTGTTGTAGTTTGGTCAGGGGGTGGCAGGGGGTGTTTGTTTTGTGTGTTTCGGTGTTTTTGGTTTAAGTTCTATGTTATCTATTTCTATGTGTTTATCTAGTTTTCTATTTCTATGTTGGGTTTTTGGCATTGACCTCCAATTAGAGGCAGCTGTTGTCGTTGTCTCTAATTGGAGGCCATATTTAGTTGTGGTTGTTTTCTCTTGTGTTTTGTGGGTATTTTCTGTATAGCCTGTGAGCCTTATGGAACTGTTTTCGTCGTCTGTTTATTTTGTTTGTGTTTTCTTTAATAAATTAAGAAGATGAGCACTTTACCCGCTGCGCCTTTGTCCAATCCTATGACAGCTGTCCCCATTAGATAACCCTTTTGGGTTCCATGTAGAACCCTCTGTAGAAAAGCTTCTACTTGGAACCCAAAAGGGTTCTACCTGGAAACAAAAAATTGTTCTTCAAAGGGTTATCTTATAGGGAAAGCTGAAGAACCCTTTAAGGTTCTTGACAAGTGACTAAATAGTTCCAGTTTCATCAGAAACCAATAAAGCATTGACTACAACTTATGGATCAATTCATTCTGATATTCATGAAATGTACTTGGATATGGTAGTTACAATCTTACTGCTAAAACAAATTAGGGTTTGTATCATTTAAACAGATTTTTTGTTGAGTAAACATGTTTCAATAAAACAGATTAATCTGTAAATATAGCAAATAAGTAAACATGGCCTGTATTCAAGTTTATTTGCTCTGGAGACTGAAGTGAGTTAACACAGCAGTATGCAGGGACAGTTATGGCAATGTATGACATATACAATAGAGAAAAATATACTACTTACACCTATAATAAAAACTACAGTTCTACAAAGGGAATACTTGCATATGGTGTGTTTGGGTGGTGCAGTGAGGTGTTCAGTGTCACTTTGATACCAGGAGAGATTGTTGTTATGGGACCTAAACAAGATGGCGCCGACAGACATGGTCGCTTTGTTTCTAGTGTAACCGGTGTGAAATGGTTAGCTAGTTAGCAGGGTGCGCACTAATAGCATTTCAATTGGTGACGTCACTCGCGCTGAGACCTTGAAGTAGTTTTTCCCCTTGCTCTGCAAGGGCCGTGGCTTTTGTGGAGCCATGTGTAACAATATTTCAAGGGTGACTATTGTCTCTGTGTGCAGATGGTCCCTGGTTCGAGCCCAGGTAGGGGCAAGGAGAGGGACGGAAGCAAAACTGTTACACTAGCTCTTAGCCAACTTTGCAGTATATTTTTTGTGTGTGTTATTTCTTACAATATTTGTTCAGAATGTTTTTGCATTATTACCTACAGCCGAAAATAACTTTGGGATATAAGCTCGTTGGTCCCTCATCAGCATTTCGACCAGAAATGTGACTTTCCTGAATTGGATTCTTTGTTTAAACTCCAAGGCAATTCCATTCATCCCAGGGCTGCTAAAAGATGCCATCGACAGAGAAGAGAAATAAGGAGTGGGCTTTTAGTCAGATTCAGGAGGTGTGTATACCATCCACCGCTTCGGAGTATATTACTTGCTAATATTAAGTCCCTAGACAATTAAGTAGACTAGCTCAGTGAGAGGATCTCCTTCCAGAGAGGCATCAGGGACTGTAATGTACTCCATTTCAATGGGATCATGGCTCTCGCTGGATATGCTGTCCCCGTCCATTCAGCCAGTGAGGTTCTCCGTCCATCGCATAGATAGAAGGACAGAACTCTCCGGGAAAAAGGTGGAGGTGTGTTTCGTGATTAACTACTCATGGTGTGATTGTGGTAATGTACAGGAACTCAAATCCTTTTGTTCTCCCGATCTGGAATACCTCACCATCAAATGCCAACTGGATTACCTCCCGAGAGAGTTCTCTTCAGTCATTGTTACGGCCGTGTATATTCCCCCCAAGCCAACGCCGTGACAGCCCTGAAGGAACTACACTGGATTTTGTGCAAACTGGAAACTGCATTTCCTGAGGCTGCATTTATTGTCGCTGTGGACTTTCATAAAGAAAATCAGAGGAAAATGCTACCAAAGTTTTATCAACGCATCTCCTCTACTACTCGCTCATCGAGCATTCTTGACCAGTGCTACTCCCCCTTCTGCGACGGCTACAAGGCCCTCCCTCACCCTTCTTTCTGCAAATCAGATCACGTCTCCATTCTGCTCCTCCCCTCCTATAGTTAGAAACTTAAACAGGAAGTACCAGTGGTAAGGACTGTTCAACATTGGTCTGACCAATTGGAATCTATGCTTCAAGATTGTGTTGATCACGCAGACCGGGATATGTTTTGTGTTGCTTCTGAGAACAGTATTGACGTATAAACTGACTCGGTGACTGAACTCATCAGGAAGGGCATAGAGGAGTTTGTTCCCACTGTGACGATTAGAACTTATCCAAACCAAAAACGTGGCTAGATTGAAGCATTCGCACAAAACTGAAAGTGTGAACCCCCACATTTAACCACGGCAAGGTGACTGGGAACACGGACGAGCAGAAATGGTCCAACTATGCTCTCCATAAGCCAATCAAACAGGCAAAACAACAGTACAGAGACAAAGTGAAGGTTGCAGTTCAACTGTTCAGACACAAGACGTATGTGGCAGGGACTCAAGACAATCACAGATTATAAAGGGAAAGCCAGCCACGTCGCAGACACCGCACCTAGACAAGCTAAACACCTTCGCCCGCTTCGAGAAAAAAAGTGCAGCCGACAAAGCCCATTTAAGCGTGTTTACCCTCACAAGGTTGCCGGCCCAGATGGCATCCCAAGCTGCATCCTCAGAGCATATTCAGACCAGCTGGTTGGAGTGTTTACGGACATTTTCAATCTCTCCCTATTGCAGTCAAGATGTCCACACTTTTTCCTGAACCCAAGAAAGCGAATGTAACTGAATTAAATGACTGTCAATCGTAACACTCACTACTGTCATCATAAAGTGCTTTGAAAAGCTAGTTAAGGATCATATCACATCCACCTTACCCGACACCCTAGACCCACAATATGTTTTTTAACGCCCCAACAGATCCACTAATGACGCAAATCACCATCACAATGCACACTGCCCTATCCCATCTGGACAAGAGGAATACCTAATGTAAGAATGCTTTTCATCAACTACAGCTCAGCCTTCAACACCATAGTGCCCTCCAAGCTAATCACTAAGCTCAAGGCCTTGGGTCTGAACCCCGCCCTGTGCAACTGGGTCCTGGACTTCCTGATGGGCCGACCCCAGGTGGTGAAGCTAGACAACACTTCCGCTACACTGATCCATAACACGGGAGCCCCACAATGGTGCGTGCTTAGCCCCCTCCTGTACTCCCTGTTCACCCATGACTGCGTGGCCATGCACATCTCCAACTCAATCATCAAGCTTTCAGATGACACAATAGTGGTCGGCCTAATTACCAACAATGACGTGAAGGTAAGGGCCCTGGACGAGTGGTGCCAGGAAAATCACCCCTCCCTCAATGTCAACAAAATGAAGGAGCTCATCGTGGACTTCAGGAGACAGTAGAGAGAATGCCCCCATCTACATTGATGAGGCCGCAGTGGATAAGGTGAAAGGCTTCAAGTTCCTCGGTGTGCGCATCACTGAGAACCTGAAATGGTCCATCCACACAGACAGTGTGGTAAAGAAAGTGCCTCTTCAACTTCAGGAGGCTAAAGAAGGGGCATTGAGGGCATTCTGTCAGGCTGTATCACCTGGTACAGCAATTGAACAGTCAGCCAATGCAGGGCTATCCAGAGGGTGGTGCAGTCAGCCCAATGCATCACCGGGGGCACACTACCTGGCCTCCAGGACATCTACAGGAACCGGTGTCACAGGAAGGCCAAGCAAACTTGAGCCACCGAAGCCATAGCCTGTTCACCCCGCTACCATCTAGAAGGCGGAGACAGTACAGGTGCATCAAAGGTGGTACAGAGAGACTAAAAAACTGCTTCTATCTACAGGCCTCAGACTGTTAAATCATCACCACTAGCTCGCCTCCTCCCAGCACCCTGCCATGAACTTAGTCACTGTTACTAGCCGGCTACCACCCGATACTCTACCATGCACTTTAGAGACTGCTGCCCTATGTCACTGAACACTGGTCACTTTAATAATGTTCATCCACTTCATATGTATATACTGTATTCTTGTCAAGGCTCAGCCGGTATAACTTCTGCTGTACATACCTTTTCTATTGATATACTGTTCATACTGTATATAAACACCATCATATACTGGACTCTGACATTGCTCGTTCTGCTATTTCTTAATAATATATTTTTTTAAATATATATGTTTTTGTATTGTTTTGTATGGTTAGGTATTACTGCACTGTTGGAGCTAGAAACATAAGCATTTCACTGCACCTGCGATAACATTTGAAAACTAAGTGTACGCGACCAATAACATTTTAAATATTTTCGAGAGTCATCAACTTCTTTGTTTCCAAGCAATATTGTCTTAGAGAAAGACATGGGCAATTGTTGTATACTGTCTGTATATGTAGAAAATGAGACATCTTAGACAACACGTTAGCTAGCTAGCTACAACACAGGTATAGTTACTCAAAGACTAATGTGAGTCATAAAGCCAAAGTCATTCCTTTACTCTTCATCATCAAAACATTTCTCCAGTTTTGTGCATAATGAGATGCACTGAGGCTCCCTAGGATGGTTAGCTAGCTAGCTATAATGTTTGACTACAGTATATTTTAGGTATAGCAAACAAAGATAAATAGCTAAACTTGGCTAGCTTGCCTTGCAGTGGTATTAGCAAGCCCCGTTATGGCCGAATCGATCACAAAATTGTACTGAACAACACTGCCTTGTAAAAAAAGATCTACCGCCAGTTGATCTAGACAAGGCTCTCCAAACCTGTTCCTGGTGAGCTACTGTCCTGTAGGTTTTTACTAGCGCACCTGATTCTCATAATTATTTGGTTGATAAACTGAAGCAAACTAGTTACAACTGGGGTTAAAGCAAAAATCTACAGGAGTAGCTCTCCAGGAACAGGGGTTGGAGAGCCCTGATCTAGGATGTTCTAAAGAGCCAGCCTTCGAGGGTGGGAACACAACTGGACAAGGAAGTAGGGATCCCATCAGGGATCTTTACAAAGCCAGGGAAAATGACTCAACCTAGATATCCTGCAATGTCCTGGCAAATAGGAATATCGTCCAATGGCTCTATTGAACAAGGACCAATACACTTGCTGCTAGCATGATGCAATGGTCGAAACAAAGGCTACAATAATTGCTACAAAACATGACTTCATACAATTTTAAATCAGACAGCAGGCTCAATCAACCAAAGAAGTCATTGGTAGAACTCTCCTGGCACGAAAATTCTAAATTACCGCTATAGTGCATAATTATGTCTGGAACACCTCATCACTCAGAATTATGTAGGGAGACTGGAAAAACACCCCAAATAGTGTCTATAAGAGAAGTTTCCCTTTAAGCTCACGGGTGTGGCATGACAATAATACACCCCCATCCTTAAACATGCGCACACACATGTCTTCCTCTGGGATCTTCCTTGTGCTCCTCCAGGCAGAGGCTGTCTTCACAGGGCCCGAGCACAGCTGCATGCCCTGGGGAGAGGGCAGAGGGATCAGTGTGTCAGGAGAAAACCAGACACAAATGAACTGTCTCCCACACAGTGAGAGATAGAGAAGGAGGGCAGAGCATTGAGACAGAGATATATAGAAAGCACAGAACATGGAGAGAGAGGAGACAGCAAGAACATGAAAGAGTGAGAGGAGAGTGTAGAGGGAGAGACTGAACAAATGACAGTGAAGAGAGAGTGTGTATTTACAGCAGCAAACTGGCACTAAATCATCTTCACAGTGTGTGGGTCTGTTGCCATGGTTTTGGAAGCATTTCTCTGGAGCGAGGAAGGGGGGGTTAAATACTCTGAACCCCACCCCATAGCATTGGTGACATTTTCCGCTGGTGATATAAGCCAATCCCAGAGGAGCAGAATGGCTTTTTTTCTTCTCCTGCGCCACAGGCCTTCAGGGCAGGAAGTGAGTTTGAGGAACTCTGGCTGGTAGCTCTAGAAACCAAACCACTGGACCAGTAATATGACTATTGTCAAACACAAACATATGCACAATCATAGGTACCCAACACATACAGTACAGTATCAGATCTAATAAACCAATGCCAGGAACAGGTGTCCTTCACCCACAACAGTTTACCTTTTTAACCTTCTCTCTGTTCTCTTCTCCATCACTGCAGGACAATTTGGAAAAATGTCACGCTTTAGTGAGTTTCATGTTCAGTGCTTGAAATAGTGAGTGTACCAGCTTGTACTCAGCTCATTAGAAACCAGTGTCTCTCTGATCCTCTCCGTGCACGATCATGAAACACTAATGCTGAGTCAATGCATAACCTTCTATGTTGCTGAATGCTTTCCAAATCCGAGGGCCACGAGGCAACTAAAAGGCCCACATTTCAACCTGTGCTGGCTCAGGCTAGGATGTCTTTGAGCCTATTCCAGAGAGCTCTTTATGTGTTCCATTGGCAGTGTTGCTGAATCTCTGGCTTGCATCTCCCAGAGCAAAAATGTATTTATGTTCAATGTCTCGCTTCTTGTTTACCCCGCCTGCCACCACATCGACTCCAAAGAACTGTCAGTCCTGGTCTGAGTCACCAGGACGCGAAAACCCTTTTATCAAGTCTGAGATCTTCTTTAAGCTCTCCTGAGTGTCACCATGGCAACTGTAAAAGCTCTATACCAAAAGACATTCATCCCATTCTGTAGATTGACAGTGAAGAATTTCAGCTTCAGAATGACTTAGCAGGGAGCATTGTCTGTCATGATAGCAGTCGATCCATATTCTTTTATATTGTATAGTTGTTTCCAATCTCAAAACACTATGCCTCCTCCTTTGGGGAAGATCACATTTGGCTAATACAGGAGTAATATAGGAATGTACCCTACGGGAAGTTCTGTGCCATCTAGGCCAAGCCAAACTGGTCCCTCTGCTCCGTCCTCTAGGTTCAAAGATGTCTGTAATACTAGTCGGTGGATCCTCGACCCGCTCCAGAACATCACGTCTCTGCTTGGAGCTGCAGTGTTTTCCCAGGCTCTCTGGTGTCGGCGTAGGAACCCGATCGGCTGCTCCTGAGACAGGGGGCTGGGGGTGGAGAATGTGGTCTGGAAAAGCGTTTAAATGTCCCAGCGCTCCTAAGGGACGTAGATCTGGGGGTGACAGCAGTGTAACCTGACCTGAGAGGGAATAACATCACCTGGGATAGCCAGCTTCCCCACAGTGGGGTGGGAGGTGGGGTGGGTGGGGTGAGAAGGAAGGGAAGGAAGGAAGGACAGAAAGAGAGAGAGAGACAGGCATACAGACAGAGAGAGAGAAAGAGAGAGACAGACAGGAAGAGAGGGATGTCATCAAAAAGAGAGAAAGGAAGTTGTGAGAGAATGTGATCAGAAGTTTAAAGGGAAAAGGAAAGGAAAGGAAAGATGGCGATGAAGATTCTCACACATGTACCTAAAAAAACATACTCAGCCATGATTTTGCCAGACCCCAGGAAGAGTAGGTGCTGCCTTGGCAGCAGCTAATGGGGATCTATAATAAATACAAATACAAAATGAACTGCTAACGACACAGTAATGTCACAATATTCATAGTGACTTTTTAAAGATTAAACCTTTTTCAATTTTCATCTGATACAATTTTTAGATTCAAGGAGCTTGACAAATGGTGTTGTTATTGCAGACTGGCAGTAGTGACGCTGATTATGATATTTGGATCTCTCTTTGGAAAACTGAGTAGAACAGGAGAGGAGGCGCCCTTTTATGGTGTTATTGCGTAATTTAAATGAGCGTTTTGCAGAGCCATATTGAGACTTCACCGAGTCACGTACTTTATATACTGTGTTTGGTATTGGGTTCACAGACACACACACACACACACACACACTCTCACTCATACTTCACAATTATCTTCACCTCATGATTCATAATAGAGTGTGTGTCTGTGCGCGTGTGAGAGAGACAGAGAATGACAGAGACAGAAAAGATCCTATCATGATATCTATTCAATTATGCCTCCACATCAGATGTGGGTGGGGTATCTGCTTTAGGTTCGGAATTCAGTGGAACAATACGATTAAATCAAAACTGAAAATTCTTTGATTAGAACCTTTATGTCAAATCAAATCAAATGTATTTATATAGCCCTTCTTACATCAGTTGATATCTCAAAGTGCTGTACAGAAACCCAGCCTAAAACCCCAAACAGCAAGCAATGCAGGTGTAGAAGCAAAGGCCAAAACCTAGGAAGAAACCTAGAGAGGAACCAGGCTATGAGGGGTGGCCAGTCCTCTTCTGGCTGTGCCGGGTGGAGATTATAACAGCACATGGCCAAGATGTTCAAATGTTCATAAATGACCAGCATGGTCAAATAATAATAATCATAGTAGTTGTCGAGGGTGCAACAAGTCAGTAACACAAGAGTAAGTGTCAGTTGGCTTTTTCATAGCCGATCTTTGAGAGTATCTCTACCGCTCCTGCTGTCTCTAGAGAGTTGAAAACAGCAAGTCTGGGACAGGTAGCACGTCCGGTGAACAGGTCAGGGTTCCAGCAGGTCTGGGACAGCAGGTCTGGGACAGGTAGCACGTCCGGTGAACAGGTCAGGGTTCCATAGCCGCAGGCAGAACAGTTGGAACTGGAGCAGCAGCACGGCCAGGTGGACTGGGGACAGCAAGGAGTCATCAAGCCAGGTAATCCTGAGGCATGGTCCTAGGGCTCAGGTCCTCCGAGAGAGAGAAAGAAAGAAATAGAGAAAGAGAGAATTAGAGAAAGCATATTTAAATTCACACAGGACACCGGAAAAGACAAGAGAAATACTCCAGATGTGACAGACTGACCCTAGCCCCCCGACACAAACTACTGCAGCATAAATACTGGAGGCTGAGACAGGAGGGGTCAGGAGACACTGTGGCCCCATCCGATGAAACCCCCGGACAGGGCCAAACAGGTAGGATATAACCCCACCCACTTTGCCAAAGCACAGCCCCCACACCACTGGAGGGATATCTCCAACCACCAACTTACCATCCCGAGACAAGGCCGAGTATAGCCCACAAAGATCTCCGCCACGGCACAACCCAAGGGGAGGCGCCAACCCAGTCAGTGACTCAACCCACTCAAGCGACGCACCCCTCCCAGGGACGGCATGGAAGAACACCAGTAAGCCAGTGACTCAGCCCCTGTAATAGGGGTAGAGGCAGAGAATCCCAGTGGAGAGAGGGGAAACTGGCCAGGCAGAGACAGCAAGGGCGGTTCGTTGCGCCAGCCTTTCCGTTCACCTTCACACCCCTGGGCCAGACTACACTTAATCATAGGACCTACTGAAGACATGTGTCTTCAGTAAAGACTTAAAGGTTGAGACTGAGTCTGCGTCTCTCACATGGGTAGGCAGGCTATTCCATAAAAATGGAGCTCTAGAGGAGAAAGCCCTGCCTCCAGCTGTTTGCTTAGAAATTCTAGGGACAATTAGGAGGCCCGCGTCTTGTGACCGTAGCGTACGTGTAGGTATGTACGGCAATCGGAAAGATAGGTAGGAGCAAGCCCATGTAATGCTTTGTAGGTTAGCAGTAAAACCTTGAAATCAGCCCTTGCCTTAACAGGAAGCCAGTGTAGGGAGGCTAGCACTGGAGTAATATGATCACATTTTTTGGTTCTAGTCAGGATTCTAGCGGCTGTATTTAGCACTAACTGAAGTTTATTTTGTGCTTTATCCGGGTAGCCGGAAAGTAGAGCATTGCAGTAGTCCAACCTAGAAGTAACAAAGGCATGGATTAATTTTTCTGCGTCATTTTTGGACAGAAAGTTTCTGATTTTTGCAATGTTACGTAGATGGAAAAAAGCTGTCCTTGAAACAGTCTTGATATATTCTTCAAAAGAGAGATCAGGGTCCAGAGTAACGCCGAGGTCCTTCACAGTTCTATTTGAGACGACTGTACAACCATCCAGATTAATTGTCAGATTCAACAGAAGATCTCTTTGTTTCTTGGGACCTAGAACAAGCAATTCTGTTTTGTCCGAGTTTAAAAGTAGAAAGTTTGCAGCCATCCACTTCCTTATGTCTGAGACACAGGCTTCTAGTGAGGGCAATTTTGGGGCTTCACCATGTTTCATTGAAATGCACAGCTGTGTGTCATCCGCATAGCAGTGACATTTAACATTATGTTTTCGAATGACATCCCCAAGAGGTAAAATATATGGTGAAAACAATAGTGGTCCTAAAACGGAACCTTGAGGAACACCGAAATTTACAGTTGACTTGTCAGAGGACAAACCATTCACAGAGACAAACTGATATCTTTCCGACAGATAAGATCTAAACCAGGCCAGAACTTGTCCATGTTGACCAATTTGGGTTTCCAATCTCTCCAAAAGAATGTGGTGATCGATGGTATCAAAAGCAGCACTAAGATCTAGGAGCACGAGGACAGATGCAGAGCCTCGGTCTGACGTCATTAAAAGGTAATTTACCACCTTCACAAGTGCAGTCTCAGTGCTATGATGGGGTCTAAAACCAGACTGAAGCGTTTCGTATACATTGTTTGTCTTCAGGAAGGCAATGAGTTGCTGCGCAACAGCTTTTTCTAAAATTTTTGAGAGGAATGGAAGATTCGATATAGGCCGAAAGTTTTTTATAATTTCTGGGTCAAGATTTGGCTTTTTCAAGAGAGGCTTTATTACTGCCACTTTTAGTGAGTTTGGTACACATCCAGTGGATAGAGAGCCGTTTATTATGTTCAACATAGGAGGGCCAAGCACAGAAAGCAGCTCTTTCAGTAGTTTAGTTGGAATAGGGTCCAGTAGGCAGCTTGAAGGTTTAGAGGCCATGATTATTTTCATCATTGTGTCAAGAGATATAGTACTAAAACACTTTAGTGTCTCCCTTGATCCTAGGTCCTGGCAGAGTTGTGCAGACTCAGGACAACGGAACTTTGGAGGAATACGCAGATTTAAAGAGGAGTCCGTAATTTGCTTTCTAATGATCATGATCTTTTCCTCAAAGAAGTTCATGAATTTATTACTGCTGAAGTGAAAGCCATCCTCACTTGGGGAATACTGCTTTTTAGTTAGCTTTGCGACAGTATCAAAAAGACATTTCAGATTGTTCTTATTTTCCTCAATTAAGTTGGAAAAATAGGATGATCGAGCAGCAGTGAGGGCTCTTCGATACTGCACGGTACTGTCTTTCCAAGCTAGTCGGAAGACTTCCAGTTTGGTGTGGCGCCATTTCCGTTCCAATTTTCTGGAAGCTTGCTTCAGAGCTCGTGTATTTTCTGTATACCAGGGAGAAAATAAAGAAAATATTAGAATTCTAGTCACAAAGGTTACCTGACTTGACTTGGTTACCTGACTTAAAGTCATAAAGGTTACCTGACTTGGAATGTTAACCGTTACCATGCAAACCAATTTGTTAGGTCCAATTCTTCATTTTGGTAGAACAAAATATATCATTCTCCTTTTTGACAATGAAAAAAGCAGAGAAAAAAGGTTTTGGAGCTTGGTGTGTTTTTTTGCTTTGTGTGCTGTTGCACCAAAGCCAAGACTGAGACTAGCAATGGAAGAAAACAACGAAGTATCAAAGAAGAGACTGAATTTATCAAATAATTTCAAGACATTAGGAACAATACTGTGGACAAATCCGAAACACATTCTGTCAGAAAAGAAAATGGATTGCCCAATGCACTTAAAAAGGAAGATGCTAAACATTCCAACAGCAAGTCTGAGCCTTTCTATCCAACCAATCAGGAAGTCTGAGCCTTTCTATCCAACCATGCCTTCTCCACAGGAGGAGTTTCCTCTTTTTCTCCACTCTGCTCCATTGGTAGAATACTTAGGTGACATCCATTTGCCATATTTCAGGTAAAGACAGGTAAATATCATTACAGCTACATTTGTATTATGGTAATTGTATGATATGTTAATTCAATGGTCTAATAGTTCTTGAAGACGAGGATACATGCAGTATGGGACCAGGTTAGAACAAAGTGTTACGTCAGTCATTGTGTGTATCCTATAGAGCTAAAGAACTCTGTCATTTGGAGGTTATGAAGAACTTGACAGGCCTGTGGGACAGCAATGGGCAACGCCAGCCTCAGTCGAGCTCACGAGCCAGTAACCTCAGACCCGCCCTGGCACAGTACCTGGACTTCACCCCCACGCCGATGACCTCCGATCTCCAGAAACTTGGCCTGACCTCTGACTTCTTGGACTTCATGGAGGCGCCCGAGGAGACATTGTTTATGGAGGTGTGGGACCTTGGGAAAGACTGAGGAGACCAACACTACAAAGCCAGGTGGGAGATTGCTGGAGAGCACGGACATCTGCTGGATGAGGACACCTGGCTTCAGAACAATGACAACTGGTGATACCACACATTAAAGACAATCCTGTTGAGTGAACAATTATCTTCACCTCACGATTCATAATAGTGTGTGTTTGTGTGTCTGTCTATAAACATTAAAATATGTTATTTCCTTAATAAAGATGTATTTGTTCATCCCTATTATTCTATAATATTCTTTAAAAGGAAATGGATATTCGACCAGCAGATCCAAAAATGTACTTACATAATAGAGAGGGGTGGAGGAATGAGAAACAGGATGAGAGAGAAAGTGACTTCTCTGGTAAGCAGAGGTGATACAGAAAGAAAATTAGAAATAAGAATGAGAGGTAGAGGATTAGGGTGAATACACTGATCTACATCCACTCTGTGCTGACATGCTTTTAGCATATACAGATGTAGGATCTTAATTTGAGCTACAGCAGGAAAATAATCCTGCAGACAAAAGGAAATTTGAATTATTATGTTGATTATAATGATTGGACATTTTTCATTAGGGCAAATCAAGTCTGACATTTTAATGTGGACCGTACAAACTTCAGAAGCCTTTTTAAATCTTGAATGCACTACACGTTTGCATTTCCTGCTGGGCAGAATATTTCTCAGCAACAAGAGTGATCAAATTAAGATGCTACATCTGTCGATTTGATTCACCAGATTTTCCTTTGAGCCTGGGATAGTCCATTCCCCACACCATTGGCTTTAATGAGGAGCCCAGAGAGTGGTTGTGCTGTTCTGTCATTTCCCTTCTACTTACCTCTTTCCTCAGCGAACAAATTTGAGCTGGTATTGCTTCTGTAAGAGTGCTTTGCAAAAACGTACCATTACTCATCTGTTTAACACATTAAGAAACATGCAATACTGAACTAAAGCCATCAGCTCAATCACAGAATAGGAACGTTTCCTGTAAATCACTGAGTACTTCTCCCTCAGTTTATTCTAGACAAGCCTGTTTTGTGTGACAAAACATGTTATTTGTAGAGGAGTGAGGCGAGGTTGTCTGTGGGTGTGAAATTACTGCTGGAATAGAAGGCTGGGCCAGGGAGGGCTGTAAAGGGCTAGTTTGGTAGTTAGTTGTTGTTGTCAGTGACATGATTCTGGAGCCTGTGGTCAATAGGTGTGACAACCTCCCACCGAAATACTTATCGAGATACCCCAGAGAGCAAATCAACTGTAGGTGTAAGTGTGTGTGTGTGTGCTTGTATGTGTGTGTGCATGTGGTGAGCATGCATGTGTGCGTGCGTGAGTGTTGTATATGTGTGTTTGTTTGCTATTGAAACTACTCAGAAAACGGACCTCATCTCTCAAGAGGACTGAGGTGTGTAATTTCTCTACGTGTGTGGGTGTCAGAGAGACAGCAAAAGGGAGCACACCATAGATCTATCCTACTTTACAAATAATATGGATGCATGTTGGCATGTTCTGTTGGTGTGTGTGTGTGTGTTCACTATATCTGTGAGCTTATAGACCGAAAGATAGTTTCATCTCTGTATTAGCACACATACAGAGCAGGGAAGGGTGCTGGCAGGCGGGTATTAGCCCAGCCAACCCCTCAGCCAGACACTAATTGAACACAGGGAGCCAGGCTGTAGCAATCCGAGCAGCCTTTTGTAGCGTGTTGCACTGAAGGGTCTTGAGCTGTGCCTCGCACACATAGATGGTGAGAATTCATTCTCTCTGACACTTAATGATATGTCATTAATGTGAATGGAGAGAAGAGGGAGGGAGGGTTGGAGGAAATATCAGAAAGGTCTGGAGATGATGTAATGGAGTCACAAGAGCAGCTGGGGGGGGGTAGGGGGTGGATGGGTGAGGACTGTCAGAGAAGGGAGGGAGGCTCTTATCCATTTGTGTCATGAATGATCACAGCAGATATCAGCAGCAGCTCAATTTAGCCCAGCCAAGCTTAGCTCAGTCTCCAATTTGGGGCTAGAAAGAGAACTTTCCCCCTCACAACACTGATCTAAGGTCAGCTCTGTATATCGTCTCTTGATAGGATCGGGATTTGGGCAGGGTTAGCTGATCCTGGGTCTGCATTAGACAGGTAACCTTTACCCTAAGGCAGAGGCTGTCCCTTTCCACGGGCAGGCCGGAGGGAGAACCTGGTGGTGCCAGTTTAAGAACCTGGCAGAATTCCTGCTCCAGATCTGATCGGTGGCTCTCCAGACTCTGGGCAGAGGCAGGGTCACTGGAATAAAAATAAGTGACCAGTCTCTCAGTGGATGTATAACGGGTGTAAAAGTCTGAGTGGGAACACGGGGAGAGGTCTTTGCATTTAGGAGACACTCTTGCCTAGTGTGATATACAATAATAAGTGCATTCAGGGAGGAGACAACACATAGCTTAATAATTACCATCTTCGATATAACGCAGAGGAAACACAGCGAAAATTTCTGACCTCTGGAATTAGCACATCAACAAGGTGTTACATAAAGCCATGTGGGAAGATGTGATCAACTCTAAGTCAGTCCACATTATGAAATACAGTCATTTCAGCTAGGAGCACTACTGTACAGTGATGTAGCTGTAGCAGAACAAAGACAAAAATACAATTTTGCTCAAGTTGAAAGGGACTGTATCATTAATCCTAAAAGACATCTCATATTCCAGTCTCTCCAGCAACACAGAGAGAGACAGCTTAAAAAGGAAAGCCGTCTCTCATTATAGCTTTGATTGATAATATATCTGCTGAAATGATGATGACCTGGGATTTGTCTCTGTGTGGATAGGATAGGATAAACTTTAATGTCCCAAGGGGAAAACTGTCTTAGACAGTACTGATGTATACAAAATAGACACTGTCAAATCGACCCAACATAATACATGCATTGCATGTTACCCTTATGATCATACACTTCTCATATAACCACATACATAATACTTAGCATATTCCCTTATTCTGTCAGTGGCGTACTAACACAGCTCAGCCATACTTATTGCTGTTTAGGTATTTGTTGAACATAGGAATGAAGGTGTGCTTATACCTGTTCAGCTTACATGTAAGGACCCTGTAGCATCCACCTGAGGGGAGGAGGGACCCTGTAGCATCCACCTGAGGGGAGGAGGGACCCTGTAGCATCCACCTGAGGGGAGGAGGGACCCTACAGCGTCCACCTGAGGGGAGGAGGGACCCTACAGCGTCCGCCTGAGGGGAGGAGGGACCCTACAGCGTCCGCCTGAGGGGAGGAGGGACCCTACAGCGTCCGCCTGAGGGGAGGAGGGACCCTACAGCGTCCGCCTGAGGGGAGGAGGGACCCTACAGCGTCCGCCTGTGGGGTGGAGTGACCCTACAGCGTCCGCCTGAGGGGAGGAGGGATCCTACAGCGTCCGCCTGAGGGGAGGAGGGACCCTACAGCGCCCGCCTGAGGGGAGGAGGGACCCTACAGCGCCCACCTGAGGGGAGGAGGGACCCTACAGCGTCCACCTGAGGGGAGGAGGGATCCTACAGCGTCCACCTGAGGGGAGGAGGGACCCTACAGCGTCCGCCTGAGGGGAGGAGGGATCCTACAGCGTCCACCTGAGGGGAGGAGGGACCCTACAGCGTCCGCCTTAGGGGAGGAGGGACCCTACAGCGTCCACCTGAGGGGAGGAGGGATCCTACAGCGTCCACCTGAGGGGAGGAGGGATCCTACAGCGTCCACCTGAGGGGAGGAGGGACCCTACAGCGTCCACCTGAGGGGAGGAGAGATCCTACAGCGTCCACCTGAGGGGAGGAGGGACCCTACAGCGTCCACCTGAGGGGAGGAGGGACCCTACAGCGTCCGCCTGAGGGGAGGAGGGACCCTACAGCGTCCGCCTGAGGGGAGGAGCTGATACTTGGCATGAAGTACATGGGAGGGATCTGAAATAATTTTCTATGCTTGTCTGGTAACGGTTTGTTAAATAAAAAAATGTCTGCAGGGAGGGATGTTACTTCACACCCATTACCTCCAGGGCAGTTTGTATCATGTGGGAAATTTTGGATTTCAGTTGACTGATAAATTGCCAAACCAGACTGATGCCATATCTCAGGATACTCTATGACCGCATGATAGAGCAGGAGCATTATTTTCTGGTCAACTCTGCAGCGGACACTCTCTACTTGGACCTTTCAGCTCAGCAAATTGTCCATGTGTGTACACCTAGGTACTTGTATAAACTAACCTGTGCTATGTTGGCATTGTGGACAACCACACGCACGTGGTCACAGACAGATTTGGCGTCAAACATAATCTACTCTGTTTTCTTTACGTTGAGGATGAGATGGTGCTCATCACACCAGTTGACAAACCTTTGAATCTCTGACCTGTACACAGTAGTATCAGCATCTTTATATATCAGACCAAGAATGGTGGTATCATCAGAAAACTTGACAGTATAGTTATCAGGATTACTGCTAGTGCATTAATTTGTATGTAGTACAAAATATAGTTGGCTCTCTCCCTCTAGATTCTCCAGACAACACTTAACTAGCCTACAGGCTCTAAGTCTGAGCACTTTAACACTTCTTAGACCTGCAAAGTCAACACAGCTTAATATCACTGTCCGGAGGCTGAAACTCCCAAAGTGCAGTGCAGTATCAAATCACTATATTTGACCACAGTACAACCATGACTGTGAGAACCATCCCTCCTAAACACCCAAAATATATATACAACCTACAACACACAATACCTATTTCATAGAGAAAGTACTGCATATCTAGAAAATAAATAATTGCAAAGAAATATGGCAGCGACACCTCTATGTGATATTGTTACGAAACCAATAACTAGCCTGCTAATGTTATTGCACTCACTAAGTTTAAGGGTCTTAGGCCTATTTAACTGGTCCGTAACCTGATTTGATGTGTGTATAAATGTGTGAAGTAAGCGTATGCGACCAGGTGTTGAATGTACATGAACCCAGGAGACAGCCACCTTAAATTAGGTCCAGGGCCAGATCCTTCTCGACCTCTTGGTCGGCCAGTCCAAGCAGATTACTATTTGTTCAGATGGTGACGAAACATACACTACCGTTCAGAAGTTTGGGGTCACTTAGAAATGTCCTTGTTTTTGTAAGAAAATTTTAAAAATTGTCCATTAAAATAAAATAAAATTGATCAGAAATACAGTGTAGACATTGTTAATGTTGTAAATGACTAATGTAGCTGGAAACATCAGTTTTTTTATGGAATACATAGGCGTACAGAGGCCTATTATCAGCCTATTATCAGCAACCATCACTCTTGTGTTCCAATGGCACGTTGTGTTAGCTAATCCAAGTTTATCATTTTAAAAGGCTAATTGATCATTAGAAAACCCTTTTGCAATTATGTTAGCACAGCTGAAAATGTTGTGCTGATTAAAGAAGCAATAACACGGGCCTTCTTTAGACTAGTTGAGTATCTGGAGCATCAGCATTTGTTGGTTCGGTTACAGGCTCAAAATGGCCAGAAACAAAGAACTTTCTTCTGAAGCCCCTCAGTCTGTTCTTGTTCTTAGAAATGAAGGCTATACCATGCGAGAAATTGCCAAGAAACTGAAGATCTGGTACAATGCTGTGTACTACTCCCTTCACAGAACAGCACAAACTGTCTCTAACCAGAATAGAAAGAGGAGTAGGAGGCCCCGGTGCACAACTGAGAAAGAGAACAAGTACATTAGAGTATCTAGTTTGAGAAACAGACACCTCACAAGTCCTCAACTGGCAGCTTCATTAAATAATACCCGTAAAACACCAGTCTCAACATCAACAGTGAAGAGGGGACTCCGGGTTGCTGGCTTTTAGGCCAGCAATGAAGCTGCCAGTTGAGGACTTGAACGGTAGTGTAAATATGTACATAAAAGGAAAAATAACAAAGGCATGCCCAAACTAAAGATTCAAAAACAAATGAAATGCCTCATGGTCAACAAAGAAAACCTGCAACCTCATAGCCTTTCCAGCTGGGACACAGACTGACCCTAATTAGCAACATCTGATGTCCTTATCAAGGCTTCCTGGCAGAGTACAGCCCATGACCTGAGCTGTGTTCGAATACTCATACTAACCGCACTAATCATACTATTTGTGACGTGAATTGAGTATATAGTATGCTTATTGGTCATAGTATTAGTATGCCAAAAGTTCCAGGATGTCAAACTAAATTCACCAAAATAGGAAATATACAAGCAGTGTACACTAGGCCCATAATGCAATTCTTCAGAAAATGGGCGTGGCTTCAGATTTGAAGAAAATGGCAGAAAATATACAGCCGAAGTCTGACAAGAGCGAATACAAATTCATTGAATTAACTAATGACAAATGTTAAGAAAATGTTGAGCAATGTAATAAAGTAATAACTTTCAAATAAGTTATGTTACACATTATGTTGACTGACAATTTGTTAGCTACGTTATCGTTATGAACCACATAGCATTACAGCAGTATGTACCGGTATGTTAGCTAGTTACCTAACGTTAGTTGGATACTAATACATTGAACTTGCCAGGCAGTATATTAACTATCTGTTATCTAACTAACTAACCAATGTTTATTGACTTGATTATTCACATCATTCTTAGCTAAGTGGTATAGTCGTTATGCGTTTCAATGGACATTGTTAATTCTGGCTATCTACTCCAATTTCAGAGCATTCTCGCGCACCGTTGAATATGGCCGGTGTCAGTAAACATCTGCAAAAAAAAGGATAATAAATTGTTGCCAGCAGCACAGTCACCAATACTCTGGATAACATGAAAACAGCCTAACCAGCTCTGCTATGGTGAGTAAAATGGTTAGAGTGAGGTATTCTCTCATTTGTGTCTGCAATAGCTAGCCAACGTTAGCCAGGTAGCTTGGGTGCTTGACTGCTGTTGAACGCTAGGATCAATCCTACTCCTCGGCCAGAGCTTCCAGTGTGCGCTCTGAATTTACGAATGCCCAGAGCGCACTCTGGCACTGCAGATTGAATTTATGAACACACCTGAAATCGTAAAATGTTTAGCTAGTCATATGCTATGCTAACAAGCTAGCAATAGTATATAGTATGTAGTATATACTCATTAAGCATGTCGTATACAGTATGTTAGTATGGGTATTCAAATACAGCCCCGGTTTGCACTGCCAACTGGGAGATGGAGTGTGAAAGTGTATCCATGTTCTCAGAACGTTAAGAAACAACATTCTTCGGTGGGAATTTCAGTACTGCAGCATAACATTTTCTGAAGGTTTCCTCATGGTTCCGAGAACGTTAAGAAAACTTTCCATAAAATAACAAGAAAACTTTTGTGATGTTCAGAGAACGTTCTAAGAATGTTATTTACAAACATATACATTCCGTTCTCAGCATTAACAAAACCTTCTCTAGCCTGTATCTTGTTAAGTGTGTTCAGGTGTGTTGGACGCACCCACTAATTGACCACACCTGATCTTAATGAGTGCTTTTTTCCTTTGAAAGGGGGGTATGTTTGAATAGACAAAAATGAACGGCTTTGTATGAGAAAAGAAACATGGCATGCTAGCACCATGCTGGTGCCGCAGTGAACTAATTCCATGGGTAGAGAACAGAAGATCATAGGTTAAGATATCATTGATGCTGTGCCACAATAAATAAAATAATTCCGAAGCAACTTAATTTACGTGTCCTATCTGTGCTTGGAGTTCACCTAAGCTAGCAGTGTTATTGATAGATTTATTGATACATGTTCTCAGAACGATGTTTAATTACTTCTCAAAACATTAATAAAACCTCCAGGGAAAACTTTCAGGGAACTATAGTAAAACCTTCTCAGTATCTCCCTGCAACCAAAAACGTTTAGTTCCCAGAACAGGCAAACTGTTCACTTCCGTTCACAGAATGTTTAAAAAATCTTTCAGTTTTACCTGTCAGGAAATGTATGGCTTCGTTCCCAGAACCAATGGGAAACCAAAAATGTACGTTCCCACAACTTCCAAGGAACCAAAAGTGACAACACTTGTGGATCTGTCTTTTCCACCCAACTCACTTTTTCAAGCTCCTGATTATTATCACAAGACACAGACGTGTCACCCCACAAACCCAGTTCACATCTTCCAGTGGATCCGCACAACATTACAGTGAAGAATCTCCTCATTCCCATAGCTCAGTGAGACACGTCAGCAAAACCAACACCTGACACCAAAACAACCTCATGGTCAGCCTGCTGAGGAACCACAACTTCCCCTACTTTTGCAAGGAATGTGTCAGTTAAAAGAACCAAAGAATCACTGGCAACTAAGCTCCTTGGTGTCCACATCACTAAGGAACAATCATGGTCCAAACATACCAAGACAGTCGTGAAGAGGGCACGACCAAACCTTTTCCCCCTCAGGAGACTGAAGATTTGGCATGGGTCCCCAGATCCTCAAAAGGTTCTACAGCTGCACCATCGAGAGAATCCTGACTGGTTGCATCACCGCCTGGTATGGCAACTGCTCGGCATCTGACTTTAAGGCGCTACAGAGGGTAGTGTGAATGACCCAGTACATCACTGGGGCCAAGCTTCCTGCCATCCAGGATCTATATAATAGGCGGCGTCAGAGGAAAGCCCATAAAAGGGTCATAGACTCCAGTCACCCAAATTATAGACTGTTTTCTCTGCTACCGCACAGCAAGCGGTACCGGAGCGCTAAGTCTAGGACCAAAGGGCTCATCAACAGCTTCTACCCCAAGCCATACGACTGCTAAACAATTCATAAAATCGCCACCGGACAATTTACATTGACCCCCCTCCCTTTTGTACACTGCTGCCAATGACTGGAACGAACTGCAAAAATCTCTGAAGCTGGGGACTCTTACCTCCCCCACTAGCTTTAAGCACCAGCTGTCAGAGCAGCTCACAGATCACTGCACATGTACATAGCTCATCTGTAAATAGCCCATCCAATCTACCTCATGCCCATACTGTATTTATTTATTTATCTTGCTCTTTTGCACCCCAGTATCTCAACTTGCACATTCATCTTCTGCACATCCTACCATTCCAGTGTTTAATTGCTATATTGTAATTAATTTGCCTATTTAGCCTATTTATTGCCTTACCTCTCTTATCCTATCTCATTTGCACATGTTGTATGTAGATGTTTCTACTGTATTACTGATTGTATGTTTGTTTAGTCCATGTGTAACTCTGTGTTGTTGTATGTGTCGAACTGCTTTGCTTTATCTTGGCCAGGTTGCAGTTGCAAATTAGAACTTGTTCTCAACTAGCCTACCTGGTTAAATAAAGGTGAAATAAAATGTAAAAAATAAACACTGCTGCTACTCGCTGTTTGTTTGTTACCTATGCATAGTCACTTCGCCCCCACCTACATGTACATATTACCTCAACTAGCCTGTACCCTCGCACACTGACTCGGTACCGGTGCCCCCTGTATATAGCCTAGTTATTGTTCTTATTGTGTTACTTTTTATTTTGGTCTACTTGGTAAATATTTTCTTTCTCTTGAACTGCGCTGTTGGTTAAGGGCTTGTAAGTAAGCATTTCACGGTAAAGTCTACACTTGTTGTATTCGGCGCATGTAACAAAGTTTAATTTCATTTGAATCTAACAGATCACTTGAGGGAACCAAATCCGTTATCAGATCACCAAAATAACCTATATGCTCAGTGTCACTCAATCCAACAAAGAACGTCTCCCCTAAATTGACACATCAATCAACCTCATCCTGTCTCAGTTGGAGACACACAAGAATCACCTTCTTCACTAGGGAGAACAATTCCCTGGGAACCACCGCCTAGTTTGGCAAGGAATGTTTCCTCCAAGTTCCCACACAAATCATCCTCCTCCCATGGCTTGGATAACTTGGTTTAAGGATATAATAGCAGTAATTGGTGGTTTTGCAAGCCAAGCCACAGCTGTGATTAGCTAAAAACCAAATTGTTATTGATGGGGCTTCGTCCTGTGAATTGGTAACGTTATGAGTGTGCTCCTTAGCAGATGGGGATGATACTGAGACAGCCAGAGAGGAAATTTAGTTAGCATGAATTCTGCTCACTTTAAAATCAGTTTTAAGTTGGGTTTATCCAAAGAACCTATGCAAGACCGAAATATCATCATATCCTTATAATCTTCAGACAATAAAATATCCCTTAAATGCACGTGTCAAACTCATTCCATGGAGGACCAAGTGTCTTCCGGTTGTTCGCCCCATCCTTGTACTTGATTGACGAATTAAGGTCCCTAATTAGTAAGGAACTCCCTTCACCTGGTTGTCTAGGTCTTAATTGAAAGGAAAAACTAAAAAACCTGCAGACACTCAGCCCTCCGTGGAATGAGTTTGACAACCCTGCTTTAAAGGATGCGTTGTGGCTATTGCATAATGCTATCTAAACTCTTCCATCAGTCTGCTTTGGAGGGGATATACTCTGGTCTCTCAAAGGATAAAAAGAGGAGAGCAGATCCAGCTTCTATAGTTGAGATTTACCTTAGTAATCTGCCTATAATGCTAGATAATTGGAGCTGTCGAGCTGCTGCTAATTTTAAGTATGGAATGCTGTCTGAAGAGCTGAACAAATCTCAGCTTTTCTAGTGATGATTAGGCCCTGTTTGAATGTGCTGCTGAGTATCAGGAGATCATGCAAACACTCATTGTGGATAAAGGCAACCCCAAAATTAGTCTGACAGAAAATGTGATAGATTATCATAGAATTTGATTTCTTCAAACATTCTTAGAGTTACCTCTGTCAAAAGGGAAATACAAATTAATGGAAAAGGATGCATTGACAAATATTGTCAAATCTCATCTTAAACTCCTTCACACCATTTATCCCTGGCTTTTCACTGAATAGAGTAAAAATAATTATCTAAACCCATACCCTCACTTACTGTGTGGTAAAATAAGGGGACATGTGTATCATATCTTAAACATGGGCGATTCTACAGAAGTAGTGTAAGTTGCTGTCCCACCCCCAAAAAAATATGACATTTTTTATTTTACATTTCCAAATTTAGGACATTTGTTCTAATTCAATCCAAGGCAATAACAAACATTAATTACATTAATATTGTACAAAGTCCTTGTTTATACACCTATTTATATTGAGAGGTGGCTGTCCCAAACCCTCACTACTACATTTACATTTACAGCGACTTACAAATTGGTGCATTCACCTTATGATATCCAGTGGAACAAGCACTTTACAATAGTACATCTATATCTTTTTTTTTTGGGGGGGGGGGGGGGGGGGGGTTAGAAGGATTACTATATCCTATCCCAGGTATTCCTTAAAGAGGTGGGGTTTCAGGTGTCTACGGAAGGTGGTGATTGACTCCGCTGTCCTGGCGTCGTGAGGGAGCTTGTTCCACCATTGGGGTGCCAGGGCAGCGAACAGTTTTGACTGGGCTGAGCGGGAACTGTGCTTCCGCAGAGGTAGGGGGGGCCAGCAGGCCAGAGGTGGATGAACGCAGTGCCCTTGTTTGGGTGTAGGGCCTGATCAGAGCCTGAAGGTACGGAGGTGCCGTTCCCCTCACAGCTCCGTAGGCAAGCACCATGGTCTTGTAGCAGATGCGAGCTTCAACTGGAAGCCAGTGGAGTGTGCGGAGGAGCGGGGTGATGTGAGAGAACTTGGGAAGGTTGAGCACCAGACGGGCTGCGGCATTCTGGATGAGTTGTAGGGGTTTAATGGCACAGTCAGGGAGCCCCGCCAACAGGGAGTTGCAGTAATCCAGACGCGGGATGACAAGTGCCTGGATTAGGACCTGCGCCGCTTCCTGTGTAAGGCAGGGTCGTACTCTCCGAATGTTGTATAGCATGAACCTACAGGATCGGGTCACCGCCTTGATGTTAGCGGAGAACGACAGGGTGTTGTCCAGGGTCACGCCGAGGCTCTTAGCACTCTGGGAGGAGGACACAATGGAGTTGTCCACCATGATGGCGAGATCATGGAAAGGGCAGTCCTTCCCGGGGGGAAGAGCAGCTCCGTCTTGCCGAGGTTCAGCTTGAGGTGGTGATCCGTCATCCACACTGATATGTCTGCCAGACATGCAGAGATGCGATTTGCCACCTGGTTATCAGAAGGGAGAAAGGAGAAGATTAATTGTGTGTCGCCTGCGTAGCAATGATAGGAGAGACCATGTGAGGATATGACAGAGCCAAGTGACTTGGTGTATAGCAAGAATAGGAGAGGGCCTAGAACTGAGCCCTGGGGGACACCAGTGATGAGAGCACGTGGTGCGGAGACGGATTCACGCCACACGACCTGGTAGGAGCGACCTGTCAGGTAGGACGCAATCCAAGAGTTTAATGTTTAAAAATAAAGCAATTAATGATTTTTGCAATTTTTTCAAAAATATTATTTCAATAGAATATCTTGAGTTGTTCTATTATCACATTGAAAGATATTGATCTAATTATTAGTTGTTTCTAATTATTAGTTGTTTTTAAACATCTTTCTTTGAAAAATACTGTCCCCACTTTTGATGTACGGAAAAAAAGAAATATGAAATGTATGCACTCACTACTGTAAGTCGCTCTGGATAAGAGCGTCTGCTAAATGACTAAAATGTAAAAAATGTTTAAAAAATGATGTCACTACAGAAACACACACTTTAGTCCTCCCAAGTGGTGCAGTGGTCTAAGGCACTGCATCACAGTGCTTGAGGCGTCACTACAGATCTGGGTTCGATCCCGGGCTGTGTTGCAGCCAGATGCGACCGGGAGACCCATGAGGCAGCGCACAATTGGCCCAGCATCGTTAGGGCAGTGTTTTGCCGGCCTGTACGTCCCATCGCGATCTAGCAACTCCTGTGACGGGCCGGGCGCATGCACGCTGACATGGTCGCCAGTTGTAATGGTGCTTCCTCTGACACATTGGTGTGGCTGGCTTCCGGGTTAAGTGTGTCAAGTGTGCCATGTGCCATGTGTCAAGAAGCAATGTCTAAATCTGGCTTCTCTGCTCTCTGCATGATCAATCATCAGGTGGGGACCCACAGCCCATCTCAGTATGGAGCGCAGTTCACAATGCATGTAGACCTATCATCTCATCATGGTAACAAAAAATATTGTGACAGGTAGGCCCTACATTTGCTGCAGCATAGCCCATGCTACAGTAATATAAGGACTGAATGCGCGTCTAGCTGTGTGCTCGATTTTATACACCCAGCAATGTGTGTGGCTGAAATCCGAATTTGAAATTCGTGGCCGAATCCACGAATTTGAAGGGGTGTCCACATACTTTTGTATAGATAGTCTATATATGGTCAGCCTACTAATTATAGAAATAGGCACTATTATATTTCAAAACTAAAATACAATTCACTATCCTATACTTGTAATTATGTGGGCCGCATGTGCTGCACCAGAATTGGATGTTCTCTCCCAACTTTATCATGGTTGGAACAAGGTGCATCGTTCCAGTCCAGTATAATACAATACAATACAGTATTACAGCCCACACTCAAAAAGACTAGCCTACTGGAGCTTGTGTCATTTATTTACCCAAGAGAGCATATAGCCAGCTACATCTATGGGATTTTCTGTTTTTAAAAGGAACCAAAAATGTTACACAACATGCAACAAATTCAAGGATTATACTGAGTTACAGTTCATATAAGGAAATCAGTAAATTAAAATAAATGAATTAGGCCCTAATCTATGGATTTCACATGACTGGGCTGGGGCGCAGCCTTGGGTGGGCCTGGGAGAGCATAGGCCCACCCACAGGGGAGCCAGGCCAACCCAATGTTTAGCCAGGCCCAGCCAATCAGAATTAGTTTTTCCCCACAAGAGGGCTTTATTACAGACAGAAATACTCCTCAGGTCGTGGGCTAGCGTGGTTACACGTGGTCCGCGGTTGTGAGGCCGGTTGGACGTACTGCCAAATTCTCTAAAACAATGTTGGCTTATGGTAGAGAAATGAACATGGAATTCTCTGGCAGCAGCTTTGGTGGACATTCCTGCAGTCAGCATGACAATTGCAAACTCCCTCAAAACTTGAGACATCTGTGGCATTGTGTTGTGTGACAAAACAGTACATTTTATTGTCCCCAGCACAAGGTGCACCTGCGTAATTACCATTCTGTTTAATCAGCTTCTTAATATACCACACCTGTCAGGTGGATGGATTATCTTTGCAAAGGAGAAATGCTCATTAACATGGATGTAAACAAATTTGTGAACAAGACTTTAGAAAAATACATTTTTTGTGCATATGGAACATTTCTGGAATCTTTTATTTCAGCTCATGAAACATGAGCATGTTGCATTTATATTTTTATTCAGTATATATTGTACGTAATGTGCAGTAGCCTATATATCATATGCCTATATTTATTGGATAATGGCACAATAATTTGGGCTTGGGCTCATAAAATGTATTTAATGTAGGGCTCATAAAATGTATTTAATGTATGGCTCATTAGGCTCAGGTAGCATCAGGTTTGAATTTTTTTATCAAATCGCAAAGGCTTTTGAATTACACTTCCGGTTTTGGCAGGGAAATACCTGGTTACCTGGGAGAAAAATTATTTATTCTCAGGATGGAACATTTGTTAAATACTGGGAAAATATTAAATGTAACCCCCACCCCCAAAGTACTTCCTGCAGCTATGGGCACCTTCAGACCTTTGAGCAAGAACAGTGCTATGCCATGATCAGGACAGCACAGAGATTTAGCACGGATGCTGGGATTTTGGGGGGGCTACAGAGGGCTGTATGGGTCCACTAATACAGGACTAGTAAAGGCCTAGTGCACTACTTTTGTGAAAAAAATATTTTCAAATATATATTTTCTTAATACATTTTTCAGGGGGTGCTACAGCACCCTCAGCACCCCTACTTCATGCGGCTATGACACCGCCAACTCCCGTCTCTGGATTGAGTTACGTTTTCTGGAGGCATATCTGGCACTGTCCTGATCATTGCATAGCCCCTTTCCAATTAGAGAGAGAAGTAATGGACATTTAGTTGGATTCTTATGGCTATGTGTAGTCATGGCAGGTAAAAAATAATTTATCATGCCAGCCGGAGTATCTGTCTCTGTGTCTCAGACAGTCTCAGACTGTAGTTCCAACATCAATGTCTGTAGCTGAAGAATGTCAAACACACTGGAAAAGTCAGTTTGGCTTCAAGACTAACAATAAGAACAGACTTTAAAAAACCTGTAATCACAGGGGATTAAAATGACTGGCAGCTGATTCAAATGCATTTTAAATGTTACCCTTGTGTCTGAGCGTGTGCAGGCAAAAGGAGCAGGCCTCAAGTATTTAATTTGGTAGGCCAGACTAATAATGTGCGCCAAACATATGAGTGTGAAAGACGCTTGAATGTTTTATCTCTCGCGCGCAGTAGGCTACTCGTCTGTCTTCTATTTGCGGCTCTGTGCCTGCCTTCTCTGTCAATTGCCTTGGAGACCGCGCGAGGCTGCGCGCTTGACCCCACCAAAAAAAAGCAAGCGGTGCAGTTGGTGTAAGCTACAGGCCTAACCACCACAACTGTGTATTAATTCACAGCAACACAAGGGGCGTGGATTCAAGCTGTTTTACTATTTCTCTACATCCCTTTTAGTAGATGAAGGCTGGGTAAACGAATGTTGTCCTATTAAAGGTCCAATGCAGCTGTTTTTATCTCAATATGAAATAATTTCTGGGTAACAATTAAGTACCTTACTGTGATCATTTCATTTCAAATGGTAGTAAAAATGTTGTTGTTAGCAAAGAGCAATTTCTCAAACAAGACTTTTGCAAAGACTGTCTAGGGGAAACTTAAAATTTGCTGTTATTAAGATTAAGGTCACTTTATTGGTCAGTTGGACACAAGGTCCAACCAAAATTTGCCATCCACTTTTAACCCAACCCCTCTGAAAGACATACATACAATTTTTGGGGGGGAGAGGTACAGGGGGCTGCCACACTGGGCACCCAGGGAGCTGTTGTTGTGGGGGCTTAAGTGCCTTGCTCAAAGGCACAACGACAGGCAATCACATCAAGAATTTGATACAGCAACCTTCCAGTTACCAGCTCACTTTCCCATCAGACCTGGGATTCAAACCGGCAACCTTTCAGTTGCTGGCTTGTCTCTCTAACCGCTAGGCTACCTGCCGCCGAGAAGAACTCTCTTTCATATTAGTTTGTTAACTATTGGCAGAAAGGTTTAGAACTCTTTCTTTTTGGTCGATTAACTCATTTACTGCCTGGGGATGTCACCAGGCAAGCCATAACAACATCTCACCAAAACAGGCTGAAATGTGTCTTTTTAAACAGCTCTTACACTAAAAGGGCATTATCATCATTTTCACAATTTCACAGTATTATTCCAACCTCATAGTGTGGAAAGACATATAAAACACAAGAAAATCTAATTTTTGACTGCACTGGGTCTAATGTATACCCCTACCTCCCATTGCTTCATTCATACAATGGCGCTGACCCACTCTGTTGTCTCACAGGTTGCGTCCTCCTTTCAGGGTGAAGCTCATTTGTTGATCTCCTAACCCGATTAGCCGTTGGGTGATTAACTCACTGTAACCCTTCTGTCACTTGTTGCTAAAGTGTGTTAACAGCCTGTACACTCTCTCCTGGTAAACACAACCACACTTTCCCTTGTCAACGTGTCCACTAGTCTACTCTCATGCTTGCCTCACCCCTCTCCCACCTGATGACGTAGACTGACACTAGACCTCCATTGACTCAAAGATGAAAAGAGGGGTGACATGGGTAAGTCATATGTAATTATTTGTAGCTCTAACTATTCTACTATCCATTTGTAATTTATATTTATTTCAGTCTCTTGGCAAGCCACTGCAGGCTCCTTCCAACTCTAAAGGATGGAGTGTGGGTGATTGACGCCAGAGTCAGGGAAAGGAGGTTGACTCAGGAGAAAGAAAATCTGTTTTTGCCAATGCCAATAGTTGAGTGTAGGCCTTACAGGTTAGGCTACTGTTCTGATTGTAGCCTAGTACCATACAAACGTTGGTGTTTCCTTTCTGTTCTGATGTGTCTGATACTGTTGTAGTGGAATGTTAAAAATTCATCACATTTTTTCAGATTCTATTCCAAACAGAAAGTCTCCCTATGTGATGTTAGTGTATCTATAGGCCAAAATCAATGGTGTGGTGGAGGAAACAATAAGATTCCTCTGTGGGTACGAGTTTGAGTGCTCACCTTTGACCTCTCAGCTTTTCATTTTCCCTCTGGCTGAGTAGCATTGACAGTATGAGGTCAGTGGAGAAGGTGAAGGTACAGCCAGGATGAGTGAGGTTATGGGGACTTAAGAATGATACATGCATCGGTGCCCAAATGTTATCTCAGCGTTGAGGTGGAGATGACAGCTCTCGTGTGTGGGGATGGGAGGAGGAAGAATGAGAGGGGGGGGTCTAATTCCCCCCCTCGCAGAATGACTGCACTGACATTTGAGGAAATGTCTACTGATTTGAGACTGGAGTCGTAGCATTTGACAGGAGTAAATGAGGATGGAGGATGGAGTGAGGGAAGGGAGGGGATGAGGAAGGGTGTTGCTTATCAGCTTTGCCCTGGATCTCATCTCAGAGCTATTAGGCTTGTAGGGAACATTGATAAGTGCTCTTCTCTTTATCTCTATCTCTCTCTCTAGGATATTGTGTTTCAGAGATGGAGAAGATGATTGGATCTCAGTGATGCATGATTTGGTTTAGTGTTGTTGCTGTGAAATGTATCAATCACAAATTGATGATGGACTGATGTTTACTTAAGGTCCGATTTCAGATCCACATAATGTGATAAAACATTATGCACATGTACATTTATTCATGTTGTTTGTTTATTTAATGCCAAGGCTTGAAAAGTGATAAGATCATTGTATTGACTAAAGTTCAATAGCAATAGGTTTATTGTAGAGCTCATAGAATAAGCTAGGCTGAATTGCAGCCATTTCTGCAGATCTCATGTCTGGCACTCCTCACTGTGTTTTTTGTGATTAAGGAAAGTCGTCTGTGTGGAGATCCATAATTAGTTACCAAAGTGCTGGGAGTTGATAATTTCCAATCAGCAGACTCCCTGATTAGTGGTCTTGTTTATCAGTTTTCAGTCATCAAGGACTAGAATAGTCAGGTAACGATTGGTGTTACAATTCATACAATGGTAAACCATTAATTCTAATTATAGCTGTGCTGATTGATGCATGATTACTGTTCCTCTCCACAAGTGCATAACCCTATATTCATTATAATAGACCTCTACGTTTGATGCAAGGTCTTGTTAGGTATGCATCTAACCAATGAGGCAAAAAGAAGCCGTGCCTGTTCGATCAGGCAGTGAAGATGTTAACACATACCCTTGCATGACTTTGCCATACAGCTGGATTAACTTCTCAAACTGTAATTGACATGATTAACTGTTACAATTTGTGATATTCTCATTTGTCCTCTATTAAGTATATGGGCATGACGCAAGAAGAGGCATAATGGATCCGTATTAGCTACAGTTTTATATGCATTAATTCAGTTTTTGTGGATTACAGCCGTATCCGTAACTGACATTAATTGGCTATGGCATTTCCCCTCATTTGAGTAGTGTTGATTGACACATGCACACAGTCTGATGGTTGTGTGTTATATACAGTGCATTCGGAAAGTATTCAGACCCCTTGACTTTTTCCACATTTTGTTAGGTTACCGCCTTATTCTAAAATGGATTACATTGTCGCCCCCCCCCCCCCCCCCCCCCCCATCTACACACAATACCCCATAATGACAAAGCAAAAACAGGTTTTTAGATTTTTTTGCAAATGTATAAAAAAAGAAAAACTGAAGTATCACATTTACATAAGTATTCAGACCCTCTACTCTGTACTTTGTTGAACCACTTTTGGCATCAATTACAGCCTTGAGTCTTCTTGGGTATGACGCTACAAGCGTGGCACACTTGTATTTGGGGAGTTTCTCCAGTTCTTCTCTGCAGATCATCTCAAGCTCTGTCAGGTTGAACGGTGAGTTTCGCTACACAGCTATTTTCAGTTCTCTCCAGAAATGATCGATCGGGTTCAGGTCCGGGCTCTGGCTGAGCCACTCAAGGACATTCAGAGACTTGTCCCAAAGCCACTCCTGCGTTGTCTTGGCTGTGTGCTTAGGATTGTTGTTCTGTTGGAAGGTGAACCTTCGCCCCAGTCTGAGGTCCTGAGCGCTCTGGAGAAGGTTTTCATCAAGGATCTCTCTGTATTTTGCTCCATTCATCTTTCCCTTGATACTGACTAGTCTCCCAGTCCCTGCCGCTGAACAACATCCCCACAGCATGATACTGCCACCACCATACTTCACTGTAGGGATGGTGCCAGGTTTCCTCCAGATGTGACGCTTGGCATTCAGGCCAAAGTTCAATCTTGGTTTCATCAGACCAGAGAATCTTGTTTCTCATGGTCTGAGAGTCGTTTAGGTGCCTTTTGGCAAACTCCAAGTGGGCTGTCAGGTGCCTTTTACTGAGGAGTGGCTTCTGTCTGGCTACTCTACCGTAATGGCCTGATTGGTGGAGTGCTGCAGAGATGGTTGTCCTTCTGGAAGGTTTTCCTATCTCCACAGAGGAACTCTGGAGCTCTGTCAGAGTGACCATAAGGTTCTTGGTCACCTCCCTGACCAAGGCCCTTCTCCCCGATTGCTCAGTTTGGCCAGGCGTCAAGCTCTAGGAAGAGTCTTGGTGGTTCCAAACTTCTTCCATTTAAGAATGATGGAGGCCACTGTGTTCTTGGGGACCTTCAATGCTGCAGAAATGTTTTGGTACCCTTCCCCAAATCTGTGCCTCGACACAATCCTGTCTCTGAGTTCTACGGACAATTCCTTCAACGTTGTGGCTTGGTTTTTTCTCTGATATGCACTGTCAACTGTGGGACCTTATATAGACAGGTGTGTGCCTTTCCAAATCACGTACAATCAATTGAATTTACCACAGGTGGACTCCAATCAAGTTGTAGAGACATCTCAAGCATAATCAATGGAAACAGGATGCACCTGTGCTCAATTTTGAGTCTCATAGCAAAGTGTCTGAATACTTACTGTATGTAAGGCAGACATTCATTTATATATATACAGTTGAAGTCGTAAGTTTACATACACCTTAGCCAAATACATTTAAACTCAGTTTTCACAATTGCTGACATTTAATCCTAGACATTTAATCCTGTCTTAGGTCAGTTAGGATCACCACTTTATTTTTAGAATGTGAAATGTCAGAATAATAGTAGAGAGAATGATTTATTTCAGCTTTTATTTCTTACATCACATTCCCAGTGGGTCAGAAGTTTACATACACTCAATTAGTATTTGGTAGCATTGCCTTTAAATAGTTTAACTTGGGTCAAATGTTTTGGGTAGCCTTCCACAAGCTTCCCACAATAAGTTGGGTGAATTTTGGCCCATTCCTCCTGACAGAGTCAGGTTTGTAGGCCTCCTTGCTTGCACACGCTTTTTCAGTTCTGCCCACAAATCTTCTTTAGGATTGAGGTTACAGCTTTGTGATGGCCACTCCAATACCTTGACTTTATTGTCCTTAAGCCATTTTGCCACAACTTTGGAAGTATGCTTGGGGTCATTGTCCATTTGGAAAACCCATTTGTGACCAAGCTTTAACTTCCTGACTGATGTCTTGAGATGTTGCTTTAATATATCCACATCATTTTCCATCTTCATGATGCCATATATTTTGTGAAGTGCACCAGTCCCTCCTGTGACTGCACAAAAGCAACCCCACAACATGATTCTGCCACCCCATGCTTCACGGTTGGGATGGTGTTCTTCGACTTGCAAGCCTCCCCCTTTTTCCTCCAAACATAACGATGGCCATTATGTCCAAACAGTTCTATTTTTGTTTTAGCAGACCAGAGGACATGTCACCAAAAAGTACGATCTTTGTCCCCATGTGCAGTCGTCTGGCTGTTTTATGGCGGTTTTAGAGCAGTGGCTTCTGATTTGCACTTTCCGCACCGATTTACGTTCATCTCTAGGAGACAGAACGCGTCTCCTTCCTGAGCGGTATGACGGCTGCGTGGTCCCATGGTGTCTATACTTGCGTACTATGGTTTGTACAGATGAATGTGGTACCTTCAGGCGTTTGGAAATTGCTCTGAAGGATGAACCAGACTTGTGGAGGTCTACTATTCTTTTCTGAGGTCTTGGCTGATTTCTTTTGATTTTCCCATGATGTCAAACAAAGAGGCACTGCCTTTGAAGATAGGCCTTGAAATACATCCACAGGTACACCTCCAATTGACTCAAATGATGTCCATTAGCCTATCAGAAGCTTCTAAAGCCATGACATCATTTTCTGGAATTTTCCAAGCTGTTTAAAGGCACAGTCAATTTAGTGTATGTAAACGTCTGACCCACTGGAATTGTGATTCAGTGAATTATAAATTAAATAATCTGTGTTTAAACAATTGTTGGAAAAATGACTTGTGTCATGCACAAAGTAGATGTCCTAACCGACTTGCCAAACTATAGTTTGTTAACAAGAAATTTGTGGAGTGGTTGAAAAACGGGTTGTAATGACTCCAACCGAAGTGTATGTAAACTTCCGACTTCAACTGTATATGACACGTCTGCTCCCGCACAAAGTAAACTTCTGACTTCAACTGTATATATGTATATATTTATATATTTATATATATATATACAATAAAACATTTTTTTAACCTGTTTTGGCTTTGTCATGATGGCGTACTGTGTGTAGATTGATGAGGAATTATTTTTATTTAATCCATTTTAAGGTTTAAATTGAATTGGGATGATTTCTCACCTGCCTGTATTATGCGAGTAACTTTAGTCCTAGTGACCGTGTGGACACTAGGCTACATACATCTATGCCCATCCTATGCTAAAGCTTGCTGGCTACTGTAGGTACAGTGAGGGAAAAAGTATTTGATCCCCTGCTGATTTTGTATGTTTGCCCACTGACAAAGAAATTATCAGTCTATAATTTTAATGGTAGGTTTATTTCAACAGTGAGAGACAGAATAACACCAAAAAAATACAGAAAAACGCATGTCAAAAATGTTATAAATTGATTTGCATTTTAATGAGGGAAATAAGTATTTGACCCCTCTGCAAAACATGATTTAGTACTTGGTGGCAAAACCCTTGTTGGCAATCACAGAGGTCAGACATTTCTTATAGTTGGCCAACAGGTTTGCACACATCTCAGGAGGGATTTTGTCCCACTCCTCTTTGCAGATCTTCTCCAAGTCATTAAGGTTTCGAGGCTGACGTTTGGCAACTCGAACCATCAGCTCCCTCCACAGATTTTCTATGGGATTAAGGTCTGGAGACTGGCTAGGCCACTCCAGGACCTTAATGTGTTTCGTCTTGAGCCACTCCTTTGTTGCCTTGGCCGTGTGTTTTGGGCCATTGTCATGCTGGAATACCCATCCACTACCCATTTTCAATGCCCTGGCTGAGGGAAGGAGGTTCTCACCCAAGATTTGACGGTACATGGCCCCGTCCATCGTCCCTTTGATGCGGTGAAGTTGTCCTGTCCCCTTAGCAGAAAAACACCCCCAAAGCATAATGTTTCCACCTCCATGTTTGACGGTGGGGATGGTGTTCTTGGGGTCATAGGCAGCATTCCTCCTCCTCCAAACACAGCAAGTTAAGTTGCTGCCAAAGAGCTCCATTATGGTCTCATCTGACCACAACACTTTCACCCAGTTGTCCTCTGAATCATTCAGATGTTCATTGGCAAACTTCAGACGGGCATGTATATGTGCTTTCTTGAGCAGGGGGACCTTGCGGGCGCTGCAGGATTTCAGTCCTTCACGGCGTAGTGTGTTACCAATTGTTTTCTTGGTGACTATGGTCCCAGCTGCCTTGAGATCATTGACAAGTTCCTCCTGTGTAGTTCTGGGCTGATTCCTCACCGTTCTCATGATCATTGCATCTCCACGAGGTGAGATCTTGCATGGAGCCCCTGGCCGAGGGAGATTGACAGTTCTTTTGTGTTTCTTCCATTTGCGAATAATCGCACCAACTGTTGTCACCTTCTCACCAAGCTGCTTGGCGATGGTCTTGTAGCCCATTCCAGCCTTGTGTAGGTCTATAATCTTGTCCCTGACATCCTTGGAGAGCTCTTGGCCATGGTGGAGAGTTTGGAATCTGATTGATTGCTTCTGTGGACAGGTGTCTTTTATACAGGGAACAAACTGAGATTAGGAGCACTCCCTTTAAGAGTGTGCTCCTAATCTCAGCTTGTTACCTGTATAAAAGACACCTGGGAGCCAGAAATCTTTTTGATTGAGAGGGGGTCAAATACTTATTTCCCTCACTAAAATGCAAATCAATTTATAACATTTTTGACATGCGTTTTTCTGGATTTTTTTGGTGTTATTCTGTCTCTCACTGTTGAAATAAACCTACCATTAAAATTATAGACTGATAATTTCTTTGTCAGGGGGCAAATGTACAAAATCAGCAGGGGATCAAATACTTTTTTTCCCTCACTGTATGTTTGAGGCAGTACATAACTAGTTTCTGTTGTTGACAATGACATACTATGCTTTCTCACTGCTCTTTACACTTTCATTTGATCTTGTTTAGTTTCTTAATCAAAGACAATCGCTGTTAAAAGCACTGCATTTTTATTTATTTATTTTTACCAGCAATAAAGTGATCTTAGCCCATGCAGTTTGGCCGCATTTAGGTCATTTCGGATACTAATGTTACTCGCAGGCTAGACACCAATCCTGTCCACCAATATTTGTGTATATATACATTTTTCATTGGGGGTCTGCTTGATGTAACCGTTTTTTAAATTGTATTTTTAATAATTTGTTTATGGACATTCTGAACTACCGTGGTTGGCCTTAATTGGTGATTGAATCACTGATGGTCCTCAGTCACATTCACTTTATCTTGGACTCCACTACGACATTGGATTCTAAAACTATCACTCTTCTCTTCCAATTTTACTGTTGTTTAATTGTTGCACTAGCTGAAGACTTTAGACCCGTGGTTCGTTTGCTTGCTTGTACATTTCCAAAATGCTAGTTGTCCATTTGTATACTGTTATTGAATTGTTTTCCCTAAAGGCCGTTTGTAACAACTTACCAATACAGGGGCTGGCCCTATTCATAGCCTACTGGTTAATTGGAATTATCCAAAGATTATTGTACTCTGTTTCTGTTTCTCTAAAGGATTTGAGTTTTTTTTATTCAGATGTTTTTTTAATGCCGCTCCTCTCTCAATCTCTCTTTTTCTCTTTCTTTTTCATTTGACTTCTCCTTCGATAAGGATTCATGTCTAGTTCAACAACAAGTCAGGATGGTATTTTGGGGCTTCCAATCAGACTGGTGACATGGAACATTCACGGGTTGTGGGAGGCAAATTAAGCGCTCAAGAGTATTTTCACATCTGAAGAGCATGAATGCCAATATCACATTTCTTCAAGAAACGCTCCTACGTGTTAATGACCATACTAGATTGCGTGAAGCATAGGTTTGACAGGTTTTTCATTCTAATTTTAACGGCAAAGCTAGGGGAAGACAAAAGAGTACTGTTTTCACCCTCACAGAACATTTCAGATCCTGGAGGATGTTATACAATAGTTAGTGACACCCTCTTCCAGAACCCTGTAGTACTTGCGAATGTTTACGCCCCTAACTGGGATGACACTAGATTTATGACATCTCTTTTAGCCTGTCTCCTTAATCTTGACACGCACCACCTCGTCTTCAGCAGGACCTTAACTGTGTTATTGAACCAAGACTTGACCAGTCTAATCCCAGAACACTTACTCCTTCCAGGATGGCAAAAGCTCTCTCTACATTTATGACCCAAATAGGTTGTGTTGACCCATGGCGCTTCCTCCACCCAGTCAGAAAGGACTCCTCCTATTTTTCAAGCCTACCTACGCATAGACTACAGTTAAAACTGCAGAATATTCTGCTATAGTAAAATTGGACCATTCCCCCCTCATTCTGGTCTTAGCTCTTACTCCGAACGCAAAAAAACTGTAGAATTGGAGATTTAACATGGCCCTATTGTCTAACAAAGAATTCTGTGACTTTATTTCAACCAACATAGATGTATTCATTCAAACAAATAAAAATGATGACACCTCCAGCTCATCTTTGGGAGACTTTCAAAGCTGTATTACAATGCTCATTATGTCAAATAAAGAAAACTGAAACGTCAAGAACTGGTGGACCCCATCCTGGCAATAGACCGGCAATATTCAACTTCACCATCCCCTGAATTATATGCAGAGTTATATGCAGAGAGGCGGAAACTACAAACTCATTTTAATCTGCTTTCCACCGATAAAGCAGAGTTTCTGTTGCAACGAACAAAGGGGACATACTATGAATATGGTGACATGACCAGCTGCCTTTTGGCACACCAACTTAAACACCCGTCAGCATCTCATCTTATCTCTCAAGTGATCGCTCTAATATGAATTCAACTTTTGTGTAATTTTATTCTAACCTCTACAAATCCGGACCTCCATCAGATAATACGGCTATGGACAACTTTTTAGATAACTTAGATATTCTATCCATCGATATGATCATGAGTAAAGTTCTGGATAACCCTCTGCAGCTAGATGAGATAACAAAGGGTCTAAAGTTAATACGAAGTGGCAAGGCCCCAGGCCCTGATGGCTTCCTCTCTTCCCCGACGCCAACTCAAGTCTCCATCTCCCTTATACTCAAGAATGATAAATATCCAGCAGAATGTGGTGGATATCGGCCTATTTCACTTTTGTAAGCTGATGTTAAACTATTAGCTAAGGTTCTAGCATGTCGGTTGGAACCCTGCCTTCAGGATGTCATATCTGATGATGAAACGGGTTTTGTCAAAGGGCGACAACTGTTTTCCAATGTACGCCGTCTTTTGAACATTATATTCTCTCCTTCTGTCTCTCCAGACCCTGAAATTGTTGTTTCTCTTGATGCGGAGAAGGCTTTTTACCGGGTGGAGTGGGATTATTTAGTTCAGATTTTGGGAAGATTTGGTTTTGGGTTCAATTTCATCTCATGGATACATCTGCTCTATTCTGCTCCTACGGCTAGCGTACACTCCAGAGGGACCCGTCAAGGGTGTCCTATGTCCCCACTCCTTTATGCACTTGTGATCGAACCGCTTTCCTTGGCCTTAAAATTATCATCATGATTCACTGGAATCCACCAAGCTGGTGAAGAACACAGTGTCACTGAAGGCAGATGATCTACTATTATATATCACTAACCCTGTGAACTCTGTCGATAACATACTGCATATTTTAAACACATTTGGATCATTCTCAGGTTACAAATTGACATTTAGAAATGTGAAAGTTTTCCAATCAACCCCGCTGCCAAGTAAATTTCCCCTGGAGCCTTGCCTTTCCGTCTGTCACCCTCTGGTTTTTCCTATTTAGGTTTGAATATAACACATTGTCTGGCTACCCTCCATAAAACTAACTTTGCAAGTCTAGTCACACAAGTTAAAGCAGACTTACAACGCTGGGATAGTCTTCCTCTCTCCTTAGCTGTCAGAATCCAATCTGTTAAAATGAACATTTACCTAGGTTTCTATACCTTTTTCAATGTCTTCCGATCCCTCTGCCGAAATCATTTTTTACCAAGTTGGATAGGCTCATCAGTCATTTTATCTGGGACCAAGGATACTTAGAGCAATACTTCAAAGAAGGAGACAAGATGGAGGATTGGCACTTCCATATTTACTGCTTTACTATTGGGCAGCCAATATTAAAAAGATTAAGGTATGGTGCTCATTAGAAGCACACTCCTGCCAATCATCCTCCCTTTCTGCTCTTACTTGTGCCCCACTGTCCTTGAGTCCTTCAAAGTATACTGGAAACCCTATTGTGCGCTTTACTTTGAAGATCTGGAGACAATTTCATCAACATTTTAGACTTTCTGCCCCTTCTCTTCTAAGCCCTATCTGTAACAACCACCTATTTTTACCCTCCAAACTCCACCAGGCTTTTGTTTCGTGGCAAGAGAGAGGTTTGGTATGTTTCAAAGACTTATTTTTAGATGGGAAGTTTGCCAGTTTTAATTATCTCGGAACCAAATTATAATCTTGCTCATGCGAATCTTTTCTGCTATTTTCATGCATGTAACTGTGTTCCCTCTCATTTTCCCACCTTTCCTCAACTACCTCCCAAGCCGTTGCTAGAAGATATTTTGTCCCTGCCGTGGATTCGGCTAGGTCTGATTCCTAGATTATATGACATTATGCTTTCCTCTGAACCCTCTCCAATAAACAAAATCAAGACAGACTGGGGTAGTGAACTTGACCTTACAGAAGACTGGTGGGAGGAGGCCCTTAGGCTTAAGTCCACATTCTTGTGTGCTCGGTTAAATTTCATTCAGTTCAAGGTCTTGCACAGAATTCACTACACCAAAGAAGAACAGTAAATTCCTCCCAGACACAAATGACATGTGATAGATGTTAAATCACTCCGGCAGACCACACCCATATGTTTTATTCTTGTTCTAAGCTGAGTATTGGTCATCCTTTGTTAATACTCTCTCTAAAATTGTAGTTATTGACCTGCAGCCTTGTCTTTTGATAGCTATATTAAATATAGCTATCAAAGGAGTTCCATCTTTGTTGCCTAGTCTCACTAAAAGTATAGCAGACATTGTAGCGTTTGCTTCCCTCATAGCCCGCTGGCAGATCTTGTTTAATTGGAAATCTTCCAAACCTCCCACTGTATCATCCTCGTTGAAACATTTAATGTATTTTCTACACTTAGAAAAAAATGTATACATTTTGAGAGGTTGTACTTATAACTTTTCTTGAGATGGCAGCCTTTAATTTCCTTTTTTGACCAGTTGCCTTCTATTTATCAAGAGTAAGAATTTTGAGTAAGAATTTTGGCCAACACGGGATATAAGAGGGTGTGAGAGGGAAGGGATATTATGTTGTGATGGTTTTTATTTATTTTTGTGTATGCACAGTGCCAGTCAAAAGTTTTGACACACCTACTCATTCCAGGGTTTTTCTTTATTTTTTACTATTTTCTATATTGTAGAATAATAGTAAATACATAAAAACTATGAAATAACACACATGGAATCATGAAGTAACCAAAAAAGTGTTTAACACATTTTTTATATTTTTCAAAGTAGCCACTTTTGCCTTGATGACAGCTTTGCACTCTCTTGGCATTCTCTCAACCAGCTTCAAGAGGTAGTCACCTGGAATGCATTTCAATTAACAGGTGTGCCTTGTTAAATGTTAATTTGTGGGATTTCTTTCCTTCTTAATGGGTTTGAGCCAATCAGTTGTGTTGTGACATCATTAAGGCAAAGGGTGGCTACTTTGAAGAATCTAAAATATTAAATATATTTGGATTTGTTTAACACTTTTTTGGTTACTACATGATTCCATATGTGTTATTTCATAGTTTTGAGGTCTTCACTATTATTCTACAATGTAGAAAATTGTAAAAAAAATTAAGAAAAACCAAACTTGACTGGTACTGTGTGTGTGTATGTGTATATATATATATATATATATATATATATATATATATATATATATATATAAAATAAACTTCAACGTGAAATCTTTAGATACACCCAACTTCTGTTTTCAACTGTCTAATAACGTCACCCCAACCAACACAACCTTAATGGGAGATGACCTTTCCTCTATGGAGAAAAGTAAATGGTACAGGAGTGGGCTTGAGTGTGTGTGAAAATTCACGTATAAAAAGCTGTGTGTGCCCATGTGCATGCGCATAAGAGCGTGTGTGTAGTTCAGGAGTTCTCTGTGACCCTGCAGTGCTGCCCAACTGTTTGCTATGTGCTGATATACTGACACGGGAGAGAATGGGAGCGGGAGGGAGAGAGAGAGGCTCCCCGAGGTCTCTTGACTTGTCACCACTCTTTGATCCCATTGTGATGGGAAACTGAACTCCAAATATTCCACTGGCCACTGGCTTAAGCACGCTTATAAGAGATTTGGTAAGAGTACACTCGCACTAATTCACGCACACGCGCTCACACATTTTCACAAACACACACTCTCACAAACTTAATGTCTGCAATCATGCACAAACACTGGCATAAACATGAATACATTAATTTGTCAAATAAGCATGTGTTTACACTTTCAAACACACATTTAGGCACACACACACCATTCCTAACTCGTACAAATGAAGAGTCCCATCCATAAACAGAGAGATGATTGGCACAGAGAAAGCATTACACCAGCAGAAAAAGGCATATGGCATTGCGACCCACTGATAGGGATACACATATGGTGCTAGTGACTTGTGCTATGCACAGTACGCAAAGAGGAAGGTGCTGTGCTCTGCTTGTGTTTGATGTGCCTCCAAAACTCAGTGCAGCGTGGCTAAAATCTGCACCATTTTGCGTTATGTCATGTAGCTACCAACTTCAGTTATCAATTCAAAATGAATGCATTTGCATAGCATGTGGCATCCTCCCCATTGCAATAAACTGTTCCCTACAGTGTGACTGTTTCCAACGGCCTGTCTGAACAACAGTATTCTACTGTATGAATTGATTGTCTGAAACAGTTTCGGTATACTCAAAATAAATATTTTCCCGAATAGTATTTGTATAACAGATGCATTGTTGATTGTTGAGGAATGCTAGCTGTACTTCTACAGCAACTTGATGGATAGACTGGACTGGGCTCAGTTTTAATATGGATTCCACACAGTGGAGCTGAGGGGGTAATGGCCAAATTGGGCTTGGATTGTCATGGCAACCATAGCTTGCCTACTGCTCCTTTGTGAAAAGGTTCTGGAGTATCCTGGTGACAGTGCCTGCTCCCCACAGTGACGCTGGTGTTTTGTGACTGTTTGTTTGGTGACTGTTGTCATACTGTAGAGACCAGTCGCCATGGAGAAATGCTCTCCGAGAGGTACCTGAGTGCAGGGGTAAACAGCTCTCCCCTGGGGTGTTGGTCAGGGTCGTGAGTGGCTGGAGTGGTGGGGTTGTGACCCACCTCCCTACTGGCCTACACTGCTGACTGTACTCTAACCACTGTACCCTTCAACCTGCCCATCGCACCCCTCACACCCCTGTGTCCATTTGGTCCACATTCAGCTTACCTGAGCTCACTCCTCTCTCTCTCTCTCTCTCTCTCTCTTTCTCTCGCTCCATCCTCTATCTATTAAAAAAAAAACTATGTTTCTTGCCTGACAGCTTCTGTCATTTTGTTTTTCTGACTCCAGTTGAAAACAGATCAGACAATTCTCTTTATGATCATCATTAGGATGTGACTTCTGTGGTAATGACTTGTGTTTTAATGCACCCTGATGGTTTCTCATCAGAATGATCTCATCCTGGTCTGAGAGCCTGTCCTTGACAGTAGGCTATGATTCAATTGGACCCAACACATTACTTCTGTGACTTATGGAAATAAATTGTGTCGACGACGCGCAGTTGACTACCGCTCTCTCTCAGCCTTTTTCATGTCGTCTCATGTTTTATTTATTCATGGTGACAGATTATAGCGGGACTTTTTTAAATGATCCATGGTTTAGGTAACGAACCTAAACAGTAGGAATCGTTAAATAAACCTGTGTCTGAATTGGAATACTTTAGTTGATTGTGCATGGTTGTGCATTACCGACTGTCCTCATTCAACTGTGAAATTGTTTATTCTGTAGGAAACAGAAAGGATTACGTCCCATGCACAGCAAGCATGTCATTCATATGGGCCAGATATTAGCTTCCATTGACTTTGAGGAAATGCTTAACCGAGAAACAATCCCATGTTTTGTTATTCATTGACTATTGTGTATAACATAATCTTGTAATTTTGTTCTCACACGATCCCTTAGGAGCCTAGAGCACCATATAGAAGCCTGGCTGTAGATAAGGAGAAAACACTGTCAGAAGAAAAAACAACTGTGATGCTTCAGTTCAGTTCTTCACCTCCCATTGACTCCTTCCACACTCAGGAGTAGGATATGGATCGTAACATAAATCATTCACAGCAAGCTAGGCTTTGACTTATTTCCCTCTTGTTTACCCCAACTTCCCTGTTGACCACCACACCAGAGAAGCATCAGGGCTTTCGATTGTCTGAGACTGTTGCAAAAGAAAACTAATAGTGAACTCCATGTCGTGTAGGTTACAACTACATCTAAGGACCCTGCTGTTATGTTATATATTTCCTTTGATGGTAAGAATGCTTCAATCGCCCTTGGCACTAGGTTATCAGTCTGAAACCTGACGGAATCATACATTTTTAAACCTATTATTTGAAGTTCAGAGAAATGCTCAATAGTTATTAATCACCTGAGCTCAGTGCTTGTTTCATCTCATTGATCTAACAGTGCTGAGCTGAGGTCCAGGTATTAGGTATTCAGGTATACTATTTCTCTTAGAGCAACCACCAATGTTTACATTTTATAATTCTCTTGAATTATCCCTTGGGATAATTAGACTATACAACGGTTAGTTAGTTCTGATCCTGGATGCTGACAGTCTAGTGTAGGTCGGACCTCAGCTCAGCACTGTTAGATCCACTTACACCTTTTACCACTCTGACCTGAATGTCAGACTGTCATTGTCACTGACAAACAGAATGTATCCTCCCTATCTGAGGAGCTGACTACAGTGGCTGTGTGTATACTGTGTAACTGCCCCTCTGTGGGGAAACCTGGGAAATACATTTTGGTCTGATTTCAAAGGGACCAATTGTGACACACATTTAGGTAGGTTACTGGCTTTTAACTGGGTTACATTTCAATTGCATTATTCATGTAAGCCTTTCCAAATGGAGACATTACAATAAGATGTATAAAACTAAGAATGGACTCCAGGAGATTAACCACTTGAGTGGACCCTGACCTATATCTAGTTCCAGATAACCACAGTGGAAGTGTTAATCATGGGAAAACCCTCAGCGAGGAAATTGCCTGAATGTTTCTACATCATTTATACAACACAACTGCAATTGTTGCACCAGAGAGTTTGGGCTGACTGAGAATTGATTAGCCTAGATGTTGACCCCCCCCCCCTCCCTTCCTCTCTCTGTCTCTTTTTCTTTGTTCCCTTCATTTTCATCTGCCTCTTATTTTTGTCTCCTTTATTTTCAGTTTTTTTTTCATTTATATCTTATGTCTTTCCCTGTCATTCGCTGAACCTTTTTTCTTTCTCATGCTTTCTTTTCTTTTTCCACCAATCTGAAAAGCCATTCAGGTCAGAGTGGTTAAATGTGTAAGTGGATCTTGGTCCAAGCTAACTAACCTTTCACCTTCAAACTCTCTTCCTCGACGGCAGCTTTACTCTGTGGCTGGTGGTCCATTCAGACCAAAGCTATAATTACAGCATACCTGAGTTGCATTTGGTTGTGTGCAGCCAACAGTTGAATCTGTTAGCCAAACTAATTCATTAAAGAGTTATGTAGAGAAGCCCAATCCAAAGAGTATTATAAACATTTTATCGTACTTTAATCAAAATTACTGAGTGTGTAGAACTTCAATGCTTTCCTGGATATCAAAGGCAAATACATCATCTGGCAGCAGTGACTGTAGCCTACATACTGAGAACATTTACTGTTTGCCAGCCTGTTTGCACCATTGACCACTAGAGGGACTCAGAGAATAAACAAAGAACACAAAGTACCTTGTTTCACAGAGAGCAAAATTTGCTGTTTCTCTCGTTATGTAGTTGACTTAAGAAGAAAAGTCAGTGACCACAAAAAATAGTGAGTCACAAAAATAGCCATTTCACGTATTAGGGGTTCACAGCAAAGCAGGCTTTCCTTGACATGGTCAAATAACTCAAGCAGAGAGTGGTAACTTTTTTTCTAATTTGGCACACATAAACTAGAGGCCATGAATAACTTGGTAAAAAAGAATGTCACTAATTGGCCTATAGTGGTGCTGTTATAAGCAGTCTCTCTTAAACCTTCATATCCACTACCCCATTTGACTTAAAGGCATGAAACTTTATATACTGAACAAAAATACAAACGCAACATGCAACAATTTCAACGATTTTAATGAGTTACAGTTCATATAAGGAAATCATTCAATTGAAATAAATTCATTAGGCCCTAATCTATGGATTTCACTTGACTGGGCAGGGGCGCAGCCAGGTGTGGGCCTGGGAGGGCATAGGTCCACCCACTGGGGAGCCAGGCCCAGCCAATAAGTTTTTCCCCACAAAATGGCTTTATTACAGACAGAAATACTCCTCAGTTTCATCAGCTGTCCAGGTGGCTGGTCTCAGACGATCCCGCAGGTGAAGAAGCCGGATGTGGAGGTCCTGGGCTGGCGTGGTTACATGTGGTCTGCAGTTGTGAGGCCTGTTGGACATACTGCCAAATTCTCTAAAATGACTTTGGAGGTGGCTTATGGTAGAGAAATTAACATAAAATGATCTGGCAACAGCTCTGGTGGACATACCTGCAGTCAGCATGCCAATTGCGCACTCCTTTAAAACTTGAGACATCTGTGGCATTGTGTTGTGTGACAAACTGCACATTTTAGAATGGCCTTTTATTGTCCCCAGCACAAGGTGCACCAGTGTAATGATCATGCTGTTTGATCAGCTTCTTGATATGCCACATCTGCCAGGTGGATGGATTATCTTGGCAAAGGAGAAATGCTCACTAACAGAGATGTAAACAAATTTGTGCACAACATTTGAGAGAAATGCATTTTTTTTGTGCATATTGAACATTCCTGCAATCTTTTATTTCAGCTAAAGAAACATGGGACCAACCCTTTACATGTTGCATTTGTATGTTTGTTCAGTGTATATATCCTCCATCTTGGGAATTTTTGAAAACCTTTGAAAAAATATTCTCATGAACCATAATGAGACGGGCCAAATACCTTTTATGCTTGTTTTAAGGCAAGCAACACTGAAGCATGCATGAGAGCACCAGCTGTTCCGAACGACTGTGTGATCACGCTCTCTGTAGCCGATGTGAGTAAGACCTTTCAACAGGTCAACATTCACAAGACCGCGGGGACAGACAGATTACCAGGATGTGTACTCAGAGCATGCGCAGACCAACTGGCAAATGTCTTCACTGACATTTGTAACCTCTCCCTGACCGAGTATGTAAATACCTACATGTTTCAAGCAGACCACCATAGTTGCTGTGCCCAAGAACGCCAAGGTAGCCTGCCTAACTGTTTACCGCCAAGTAGCACTCAAGTCTGTAGCCATGAAGTGTTTTAAAAGGCTGGTCATAGCTCACATCAACACCATCTTCCCGGAAACCCTAGACCCACTCCAATTCGCATACCGCCCAAACATATCCACAGATGACGCAATCTTAATTGCAGTCCACACTGCCCTTTCATACCTGGACAAAAGGAACACCTATGTTAGAATGCTGTTCATTGACTACAGCTCAGCGTTCAACACTATAGTGCCCACAAAGCTCATCACTAAGCTAAGACCCTGGGACTGAAGACCTCCCTTTCCAACTGGATCCTGGACTTTCTGATGGGCCGCCCCCAGGTGGTAAGGGTAGGCAACAACACTTCTGCCATGCTGATCCTCAACACGGGGCCCCTCAGAGGTTTGTGCATAGTCCCCTCCTGTACTCCTTGTTCACCCACGACTGTGTGGTCAAGTACGACTCCAACACCATCATTAAGTTTGCTGACGACACAACGGTGGTAGGCCTGATCACCGACAACGATGAGACAGCCTGTAAGGAGGAGATCAGAGACCTGGCCATGTGGTGCCAGGACAACAACCTCTCCCTCAACGTGAGCAAGACAAAGGAGCTGATCGTGGACTACAGGAAAAAGAGGGCCGAACACGCCCCCATTCACATCGAATAGCTGTAGTGGTGCAGGTTGAGAGCTTCAAGTTCCTTGGTGTCCACATCACCAACAAACTATTATGGTCCAAACACAGCAAGACAGTCGTGAAGAGGGCACAACAGCGCATATTCCCCCTTAGGAGACTGAAAAGATTCGACATGTGTCCCCAGATCCTCAAAAGGTTCTACAGCTGCACCATCGAGAGCATCCTGACCGGTTGCATCACCGCCTCGTACGGCCCAGTACATCACTGGGGCCCAGCTTTCTGCCATCCAGGACTTCTATACTAGGTGGTGTCAGAGGAAGGCCCAAAAAATTGTCAAAGACTACAGCCACCCAAGTCATAGACTGTTCTCTCTGCTACCGCATGGCAAGCAGTACCGGAGCACCAAGTCTAGGTCCAAAAAGCTCCTTAACAGCTTCTACCCCAAGCCATAAGACTGCTAAACAATTAATCAAAATGGCACCCCCCCCCCTTTTTTTTACACTGCTGCTACTTGCTGTTTATTATCTATGCATAGTCACTTTACCCCTATCTACATGTACATATTACCTCAATTACCTCGACTAACCTGTACCCCCACACATTAACTCGGTACCGGTAACCCCTGTAATTAGCCTCGTTAATGTTATTTTATTGTTTAACTTCATTACGTCAGTCTTTAACCTTTTACTATAGTGGGCTAACTCAGGGTCACACAGACGGTTTCTTGGAAGTCTTAAACAAATCTACTTTGAAAGAAAAGTATACACCTCACACATGGTTATAGGCTGTAAAAAAGAAGACACCTTTATCATATCAGATATAGAGATGACATTTTTTTGTTTGCATCCTAATATTACACTTTATTAACATCACAGAAGACTGAAATATGACAAAACCATTTGACATAGAAACATCGGATTTCTTGTTTTGAGACTTTTTGTTGTTGCTGCATTCAAATATGGCCACACTGTACCTATAGATGCATGTTAGCACATATGCTAATGATAAAAATACTTTCATAATCTTCTTCTCATGAACCATGAATCAGATTGACTCCAGATTTGGTATATAGACTCAATAAATTAGCCTCTAATGAAATTGAGAATGATTACATGCATTCAAAAATAACCAACCTACAGCACTAGACTAGACTAGGCGTAGCATAGAAGTTAAAAGCGTTGGGCCAGTAACCGAAAGGTTGCTGGTTTGAATCCCCAAGCCGACTATGTGAAAAAGCTGTAGATGTGTCCTTGAGCAAAGCACTTAACCCTAATTGTGCCAGTAAATCGCTCTGGATTATAGTGTCTGCTAAATGACTAAAATGTAGACTAAACTTCACTTGGGTCATCTTTGTGGTGTTGAGAGATAAATATGGTAATGCTTTCACTGATTACATACAGTATAAAGGAAGATAGTTCCTACATGACAGAGGCTTGCTTTGATATCCAAATGATCGTGTGTCCTTTCTGTGAACCCTGTTCATTCCTGCTTGCAGCTATATTTTTTATTACAATTGAATGGAATTATTTAAATTAATCAAACTTTTAGTGTGTTTAATTTTCAATGAATTATGAAATGTATGGCAATATTCAAGTGCACTTTAAGAGCACTTTAAGTTTAATTTGGTGAGTATCTGAGGAATAGCCTTACACCTTACATTGTTCTCCTTGAGAAACAGAGTTGTTGTGGATACACAGGTTGTACAATAGAGTTACCACAATCCTGACATAATTATTTCCTTCCAAAGACAAAGGAAACTTGTCATAGTAAAGGGCCCATGGAACAGGTGTAAACAACTCCGGTTTCTTCCTCTAGGTTTTTGCTGTGAGAGTTCTGGCATTTGACCAGGGAACCTTGCTTCTTTCCCTCAATTAGACCTTGTAAACATATTCAGTGACAGAAACAAACTTTATGCCTTTGAATGCTGTCATCACCACTTTCTATTTAGAGAATGTCTCTTAACCTCACTTCGACCTACTTCAGTCTGTAACGGATGCACAGTGCTGCTGTCTTTGTCTGAGGCTGTGTGCTTGGTGTCACTAATACAAAATGTTGTGGCTGTGGAGGTCAAAAGGTCAATAAGACTGAACACAGGGAACAGGGAACGCTTCTGTTACACCCAGGGGAGTAATCACACGCATTCATGATGAACAAAAAATAAGAGAGACAGCAAGCTAGGGACTAAACACAGCTGTCACTCTTCGAGGTACGTGTTTCAGTAAGAGTAGATAATTTTTTTAAGATTTTCTATACATCAAATTAACGTTTTCTGTCAAAGAGATATTTAGCCGTTAGTAACTTGTCGTTAACCTGGCAAGACATGGCATTGCCTAATCGATTTGGACAAAGCAGCAAGTAGCCTATTTCCTGTTTTGTTGTTGTTTAGTCGTTTACTGTCCTATTAAAACTCTTCAGTTCAGTAGCTGTATTGATATGGCTTGTTGCCTAGAGTGAAGGTGAAATGGGTCTATTAAAAGTCCATCACTGGAATCAACCCAGCTCTGCCCAAGGTTGTTTTAGTCTGGACAGTGGACACATTTAGTCTGATGCCAGCTATAAGCTATTGGGACTATTGGAGCCCTTCTATGTGACTTTGACCATTGAATATGGGTCTGTCTAATGGTTATGGATGTTGTATGCACTTAGCAAGCATTTCTCAATATTCCTCTTTACAATGATAGGCTGTTATATGACATACTGAAAGGCTATATATTACAACATATGAGTACAAATTATATTTATGTCTCATATATCGTTCCAGCACAAGCTTTTCATTGTATGGATTATCTTTTCTTATCCATTGGGAAACATTTCCGTTTCTCTCTGTCTCTCTGCATGCTTCTCATTGAGAAAGGATTTTTAGGAATGGCGGTTGGTTTTCTTGTGATTTCCTACATGCAACCCCCAACTGGTGTTGTTACATTTCTGTGCTCCTCAACCACCAGCCACCCCGAGCAACACCATTGGTCCTCGCCTAGCAACAACATGATAATGTGGCATAATGTGACACCCCCTGATGTATGATGGGGAGCTAGGGCCCCGCCCCCGAAGCTGGTGTCTGCGTCGCTATAAAAAAGAAAAAGGGATAAAAGAAAAAGAAAAAGGGATTTCACGCTCATATCGTTACATGGCTGGTGTCCGGAGAATAAACCTGTTATGTGTCCCTTGTGTGTGTGGCAGCCCTCTTCCTGACAAGAAAGAGGGATGATTATTTTCTCTCTTTTCTACTCTTCCTCTCAATACACATACGGTCACACACACACAAAAGCAGAGGCAGAAACAGCCAGGCATGCGCCGGTGAAGGACCGGGGCGCAAGCGCTCAGGTGTTGAAGCAAAGACAGAGAAAACAAAGATGGCCGTTCCCTTTTCCACGTTGCCATGTTTGACGTGAGCAGTGGACCTGAATGACATTGTAAATAAGATGTTTCTGTACTTTCTCTCTTGAAAAATCAAACCCAGTCTAAAGTTGTCTCTTACACTGCTCTGGATATCCTCCTCCTTTCTTCCTTTTCTCTCCCTTCCTCCCTCTTTCTCTGTCTCTCTTTTCAACAAAGAGCCATTATGTTTGGTGAAACAAAAGGTCCCCTGATCCCATTTCACCCTCCATCAAAATGTCACTGGCCTCAGATGGCATAATGACCACCGTGTAGGGACAAAGAATCTCAGTTATTTTATCAGCACATTTGAAGAACTGGTATAGGGGGAAAAGGAAACCAGCTTTCATTCATTTGTTTTCTCTCGGCATAAGCATTAGTATGTCGGTGATTAGGACCTTTTCTCCTTTCTTTCTGATAATGTATGACCCAAAAAGTTATTGTTGTCATTTTTAAAAAGACATCGACAGCAGTTAGTATTCCAAAGCTATACAATCAGCCATCTTTTGTACAATAATAGAGTTAAATTGAAAAAAAGGCTCAGATCTGAATATGATTGGATAGGTCTTTTACTTCCTCCCCTTCCTCTCCCGCGTGTGCGTGTGTGCGTGTGTGTGTGTGGGACAGAAAATTACCATCAGGGCCATCACACCTCCCCCTTAAGTCCATCCTCTACACTGTCTCCCCTATCCCATCTCTCACTTGGGCACTTCCAGCTAGTGGGTTGGGGGAAATACACGCACACTCACAGCCGTACACACACCCGCACTCTCCCTCACATTCCCCGTCCCTGCCTACCCCAGCTGGCTCCCTCACACTCCATTCATACACACAGACACTCACTCACACACACTCTCTCTCTCTTTCACACACACACACACACACACACACACACACACACACACACAGATCCACGCGGAGCACCGACCCAGGTGCCGCCATGGACCAGGAGGGGAACGTGAAGAGGACAGCTAGAAACAGAGGGTGGTTACCGTAGTAACTGGATCTCTCCTCTTCACCTCTGTGCCTGATGATGCTGTCTCTCCATCCGGCTTCTCTTCTCTCGCTTCTAGATACACTACCTCTACACTGACAGTGGATGACACAGAAACAGGAGGGGCTGGTTTCTCATCTTTTCAACCTAACTGAGAAGGGAACCTTATTCTCCGACACTCTCCTTGTCAGGACGGAACCCTACACTTTTTCCCTTTCCTTATCTTTTTCTCTGAGATCGTTGGCTTCCACTTCCCTGGGATTTCTACCCTTTTTATTCCGCCATGGCTCACGCAGCCTCCGCATTGAAGAAGAACCGGGACGTGGATGTCAATGCTATCGAGGATGAGAAAGAAAAGAAAAGGAGAATTAAGAAACTTGCGTCCCGGGAACAAAAGAGAAAGGTACTATCCCTGGAGCGAGACTCCCGGCTCAGCCACATCCCCATTGTGTTCATATGGGCAGCACACACACACGCACATGCAGCATGTGTGTGTGAGTGTGTGTTTGAGTGTGTGTTTGAGTGTGTGCTCGAGTGCATGTAACCTTGTTGAATTTCACCTGTTAGTAAAGTATCTGCCTGGGCCTTCGTGGTGCGCAGTGATAAGGTCACACTTGGAATTTCTAACAGCATTGTCTGATTTACAGCATAAGCACGGGGCTCCCACAAATACTACAACATCACCACCACTGTCTTATTCCAAAATCAGCATCTCTTAGTGTGCTGATTCAAAAAACCTTGATCTTACAGCTTTTAAAGTGGACAGGGGTATGGTACTGATCCAAACTATTCCGGGTTCCTTAGTGATCCAAAGAGTTCTGTACTGTTCTGGGCATGTGGTTGTGTTGTGGTCCAGTTGAGAGCATCTGTGTGAGGCTGGATGGCTGCACAGACGTCCATGTATAATGCGTATTGATGTCATTTATTGATGACAAAGCTTTTCATATGATGGAGGAGGATACACGTGTTTTAAAGCTTGTTATTTTACCTGCTGTATGCACATCACTCTGGATGTGTTGCTGGATAAATAGCTCGAGTTCATAAATAGCTAGAATATATCATGAGTAAAGTATCCACTGCTTGATGTTGACTGGATGCAATTATTTCACCCATGAGATCTATTCAATAAGGCTGACATTTATTGTCATTGTACTGTCGGTTTTAATTATGGTCCATAGATAATGTTATTGGACCCCAGCATAAACAATGTTGGCTTTATTACATTTCTGAAAATGTTATTTATTTAACAAAAAACTTTTAGGTGGCTGATTGAAGTTCTTTATTTGTGTACATTATCTTTGTGTATATAATCTTTGTGTGTGTGTTTGAGAGTGTGTTTGTTCCTGATGTCCATGGGAGACATTATTATCGTTATTATAAAGACTCATATTTCATGTGAGGCTGAGGGAGCTCTTCTTTATTTATTGATTGGTGCAAGTTTGGCAGGCTCCACTCTGATAATCAGTTTTCCCTTCGTCCTGTCCTCATGCTTCTTTCCCCCTCTTTCTCTCGGTGACTTTCTCTCTCTCTTTATCGCTCTCTCTGTTTCCTCTCTCTCATTGTCTCTTTCTCTTTCATGTACACAAACAAATGCATAAACACCTAATATGCTCCTTTTGTTGATAAGCGGAAATGGAAATGTGTTTAATGCACACACACCACATGCCTAATAACAAACACACAGGACCCTCAAAAACCTTTCCTTTTTCATTTTTTTACACTACTGTATTAGCCTTGTTGTTTTTTGCTTCAGAACATCCAGTCTATCTCCTATCCTGTTTTTATTCTACGTTATGGGCTTGGCTGAGCTTAGCCTGTGTTGTTTACTGTACTCCTGTCTGGTGGGCCTCCGATGGGAGCGAGAAAGAGAAGGATAGAGAGGGGAGAGAAAAGGAGAGAGATAAGAAGAGAAGGAGCGAGAGAGAGATTGGGAGAGAGAGAAAAAAGGAGTGAGAGAGGAGGAGAAAAAGAAGGGGAGAGAGAGAGAAATTGCTGACTGAGGAGCCTGCCTGCCTCTCTTATCAGCCTTCACTCAGTGTTGTATGGGCCTAATGGAGTGGAGGTGTTGGTTGGATTGTTTTTGGCAGAGGAGACCACTAACCTTCTTCACCGCTGAAGGAGATGCTGTGCATGAGGGTATCGCAGCCTACCAGTGAATGAGATACCTCCTACTGACACGGACACAGTGAGGGGGAACATGGGAGAGGTCAGGCAAATCAAGCCCAGACCTTATACTAGAAGCAAAGGAGGGGGAGGGAGGGGTCACTGTTACCTTATCACACAGGTTATCATACCACCTTTACCTACAATGTTATTATCTCAGAGATTCTCTTAGAGCTCGGTTATAGCAACAGTAGTAAGAAGAGACTCATGTAGGTATTTGAGAGGAAAAGGAGACCTAGGAGGAAGCAGCCTTTAGGGATGATGGGAGGCACTCATCCTCCTCTTACCAGACTGAGCACGTGTAGCTCACAAAATGGGAGTCTCCCCCACCCACCCTCCCTCTCTCTCTCTCTTTCTCTGTCTACCTCTCGCTCTCTTTCTATGTCTACCTCTCTCTCTCTCTCTCTCTCTGTTTCTCTGTCTCTCTCTCTCTCTCTCTCTCTCTCTCTCTCTCTCTCTGTCTATCTCTCTCTCTCTGTCTACCTCTCTCTCTCTCTGTCTACCTCTCTCTCTTCTCTGTCTACCTCTCTCTCTCTTTCTCTGTCTACCTCTTTCTCTCTGTGTCTACCTCGCTCTCTTTCTCTGTCTACCTCTCTCTCTCTCTCGTTCCTGTCTTTCCCTCCTCCCCCCTACCCGTCCATAAAGATGGAGGTTAATGCATTCTGCACTCATGCATACCTAAGCTAATTGGATTGGCATTAGGAACACCACCCAGTATTACACAATTGTCACCAAGATGGCTGCCGGGAAGTGTGAGTTTAAAAATCCTGCCAAATGCCGGGTCGTAATTGTTACATAGCAGTGCTGCATGATTTAATCTGCCTGATGGTAACATCACAGATTCTGTTGTCAGGCCACATGTTGAAGTGATGTGATGTAGGCTCTAGCACTTTCTTCTGCTCAGAAACGTGAATGAATGATAATTATCATCCTTATCCGAAATAAATGATTGCTGTAAGAGGATTCAGATTCAGACTGATTCAGGAACAGTCCTTATCTAACACAAGAGATACAGTATGTGTAGAGAGAGAACGGTCCTTCCGTAACCCGCTAAAGGATAATTGCTGTGTGTGTTGCGGCTGATCCAGGACCAGTCCCAGGGGTGCAGTTGCGACCTAGAGAAAGCACTCATCAGTCAAATGGGCAGGCCACTCATCAAACTAAATGCTAAACTGCTAAACTGAAACCCTCTGCCCAGCTTTGCTTTTCAGGAACATCTACGCTGCTACTGTAAAACGAAGTAAACACTTTATTTGATCTGATCATTGATTGCTTTTGTTCAGCTGCATTCAATATGCTGGCACCTCCAAAGTCTTAAGCCATTTATTTCTGGTGAACAGTAGACTGTTACCCATAGTCCTCAAGCTTTCAATCTACGCTATACTGCCCTATTCTGAATGGGTATCTATCTCACTGCAATAGATCCAGTCTCCAAGGGCCTATGAGACGCCATAATAGGGATTGTTGTAATTATCGATCGAGTGGCCCAGTCGTCTAAAGCTGTAACTGGAGACTACACAAGACTGGTATGTTTGTCCTACTACTTGCATGGTACACCATAACCCATGTCATCTCTATGGTACACTAGAGATTGGAAGTGACTGGAAATGGGTCTAGTGTAGTGGAATAGAACACAGAGGATGTTACTGCAAAAAAATAGGTTCCAGTGTAGCTTTCATGTTATTGTCAAAATCCACCATGTTCTGGGTGTCATCTCAGAGATGGACAGTGTGAGACAGAGAGAGAGAGATGTTAGGCCTAAAGGTCATTTGAAGGTGAGTGGCGTCCTCCTCTCTTCTCTCAGCTCAGTGGTAGTCCTGTAGTCTGTTGCTGCTCTTTCTCATAGAGCTGTCTCTGTCTCCGAGGCTGTATCGAGCATTAGCCTAGAAGCTTATGCTGTGTGTATAAACTCTGAATCTCTCAGTTTGGTGTGTGGCGTAGCAGACTTTGATTGTACATGAGAGCTTTAATGGCAAGATTTATCTTGTATTATTCTCTATTAATTTATTAAGACATATCAGCGTGCCATTTTCCCTCTTGGTCAAATTCACAGAGAATAGCAGTCTTTTCATCCTTAGCCTACATAACAACAGAATAGCATAATCCTTTTATTCTTAGCCTACATAGTAACAGCTGCGCATTATTACATTATAAATGCAGTGTGTGCATCAGAAATTCCACTTACTATAAACATTTAAGGACAGACAGTATGTTTAGAGCCTTTTAAGGAAATATCATTATAGCCTTGCTTTGAAGCCATTGCTGCTCTACATACAATCCTGTAGGCGACTGTAGAACCAATCCTAAGGCATGAGATGATGTGTTTATAGAACTCAGAGAGAGACAGAGACAGAGAGAGAAAGAGGGAGAGGAGAGAAAGTGGGAGGGAGACCTGGCTCCTATTATTTATGCTGTTTAATGAAGTGCTCAGGGTTGGGGATGAAATGGGCAAGAAAGGAGGAGAGGAGAAAGGGGGGATGGGGAGGAGATGAGAAGGCAGGACAGGAGAAGATCTGGAAAGGTGAAAAGGCGGGGAAAGGAGAGGTAAGGACGGGTGCGATAGTGAACTAAGGAGAGGAGAGAATGGGATAAAGGAAATATTAGAACTGACTAGAAATGGGTAGTGAAGAGCTAAAGGAAAGCATTAGGAATAGGCTGCTGAAGTGCCATAGGGATGCTGTGCATTTGAAGAGTTGAGCTCCCACCCCCACACAATACACACACACACATTAATGCAGTGATGAGTCCCCATCTTTCATCAACAGTAGCTAAAAGCTTAAGCCCACCTCCTCCCCCACAGCCTGCCTGTGCTTCCCGGCACGGCCCTTCAAACCCCCCTTCTCCACCCCCCCACCCCCCCTTCTCAATAGGATTGTCCCCCATATGCACTCGCTCATACACATACACAAGTATAGTTAAACACGTCCACACACACACACACACACACACACACACACACACACACACACACACACACACACACACACACACACACACACACACACACACACACACACACACACACCAGCCAGTTGGGGCCAACCACCAACCATAGCAGCAGGGTATGTGCACTGTGTTGTACAGCCTCCCTTTCTTCCCCCTGCCCGGCATCGTCACACTCATTAATCCCCCGCTGTGTATCAAGGCCAGGCCTCCTCCATCAGGCTCTTAACCCCCCCGTCCCCTGTCCCCGTCCCCGTCCCCCCCAAGAACACACATACCCTCGACCATGCTCCCCATTCCCCTCGCTCTCCAGCCTAACCCCTCCTCTCTATTGTGTGTAATGGAGTGTGTGTGTCTGTTATTGGCTTCTTAATCGATCTGTGTCATCCCACAAGGCGGAGGGAATAAATAAAATATATTTAACTAAACATTTCTATTAGAGCCATGCAAGATAATGACAAAAATCACAAAGGATATGCACTATCTTTTGTGTCATTTGAACAGTGTTTAGATTCTAGGCCTATATTTGATTATTTGAACTTTTATTAAGACCCTGGTTCTACCACTCACTCTGGCCATCCTTGGTCCCTAGAAATAGGCCTCTCTTTGTGGGCAGAGTCAGCCAGTCGGAGCCTGGCTCTGTATCCCGACGGGCTGGAAATGGGCTGTGTTGTGGGCAGATCGATGACAATCACAGAGCAGACACTCCTCCACAGTCAGCTCTCTCAGAGACACAGATTGATGATTAAAGACATAGATTGATGATTAGAGAAAAATGCATTCTGTCTCTCCAGCTACCCCCTTATCTACCCCCACGTGTTGGTGTCACACAACAATCAGTATGTCTCACATAAATGGCATCCAGTGTTTCAGCATTTATTTGGTTAGTCTTTGTTCTATTTTAAACATGGAGAGCTTTTCTATTTGATTCTGTGATCCTAGTTCTTCCTAGTACTTGACAGCTTTTAAAGTCCATCCATATAGATGTTTCCTTTTTTATATATTTGTACCACCTTATTCACAGGTCCTTGACAAATCATGTGAAATAGAGAGCTGGGTCCATTCTACTTGCTCTATATCTATGGCGCCTTGCTCTATACCAGACTGACTGAATTGATTGGACATTTTTAGACTATATGATTACCTGGTTTTGAATGTTCTGAGAGAATGAGTGGCATAGAGTGTGAATACTCTTTGTCCCAGACACAAACTGCTGTATCACTGCATGGACAAAAGCTTTGTTTTGTGTACAACAACCCCTCAGGAAAGAAATAATGTTTTCTCTTGGATGCAATTGAGCATGAAATGAACAGAGTCTTTGTTGCGGGGTAATTTGATTCTGCATGGAAATGTTAACATTTCTAGGATGTGTGTCACATGAGAGAACAGTGAAGGGAGGAGAAACAGAAAAGCAGTGGATAACACTGCCCACTAAACTATCTTGTGCTGTTCTGTGCTGCAGTGGCAATTTTAGCATGTAAATCTTGGTGGGGGTAAAATAAATAAAAGTGGAATGCATGCAAGCAAAGCCACTACACAACACAACACTAAACAATACATTAATTGCACTATAACAGTGACAAACGGTGCCCACAAACTGTTAGGGCCTACATAAAACTGTCCCAACAGCAGTCCCAACATCTTACCGCTGCTACACCTGGCTATCAGCTGAGCCTTGTCTGGCAGCGAAACAGTTCATTCAGCCTCAGTTACTGCCTTTTAAAAAAACATTGCTGATATGGCTGACTTGCTTAAAGAAATGTGGTTTCTACTGACAATTGAGATGTACAAACTATAGCATAAGGGGACAACAAGCAGATAAGAGGCAATCCGTAATATCGATGAAGACAATGAGCGAGTTAGGACAGATATAACGTTAGTCAATATAACTATTTGTTCAGCACTTTTGAAATGTACACTGACAGAATTCAGAACATGGGCCGTTCTTACAGTGTTCTCCCTGTACACCAAGTTAGAACCGTAGGATAAATAAAGGGGGCATATAGACAGACAATGAAAGCTCTTACAATATTCGATGATTACATTCCTCTAAAACAGGTTATAGGCTACAGTAAAACAGTCAGAACAGTAGGCGAAATTAAGAGGGGTAAATAGACCAAATTATTAGGGTGAGGCACGTGGACTACTAACATCTTACTACACAACATACACTTAGTATTACTTTCTTAGCTACAGTATACATATCTCCCTGGCATATTACATCATTTATGAAGCAGCATACAATACATTTTTGGACTCACATTGTTTTGCTTGGCTAACTTAAACAGAAAGGTGGCGTGGCTGTCCTCGGAGTTAACAGTTGTTTTGAGCGTTATACAAAACATGCTTCATTGACAGCATGGCCAATGTTGAATGTTTATCATTTTAAACTTGGAAAAGAGCCCCTTAATCCCAGATTTGGGACCACACAGCCACTTTCACTGATTCCTTCCAAACCACTCGTTGAATTTGCGATTTCCAACTTGTTGTGTAATGTTTATGTCCAATGGCCGATGAGCACCGATACGTTTTATCTATAATTTCTCTTCGTTATTACTCTTCATATGACAAGAATTAAAAAGGATTTTCCAGTAGATTGTCAACTTGATTCATGATGATGACTGCTTGTCTAGCTTGCTAGCTAAAATTGTAAAAGTATGATGTTGACGTGATCAGTCCAATCAAAGCGACTGTAGATATAACATGATTTGATGTCATTTTATCTGTGGCCAATGACCTTGAGCCTTCTTGAATGGGCACTTCTATGGCAGCAGCCAAAGGGCTAGAATTTTCATAGGTCTGCTCTTACACTTGGCAGTGACGTAAAGTCCCCATGAGTGACAGAACACTGAGCCATTCACGGCGCAACGCTCCGTATTTTCCGCTGGCTGCCCCACCACCACAGAAAGTACAGAGCTAGGCTGAAACACCTGCCTTTTGGAGCTGCCTTACTCAAGAAAACAAAAAGAGATGCAGCTTTATTAACTCAATGATATATATTATTTTTTACATTGTTTGCAAACTGATGTGTGACATGTATTAATGCCAAAACAACATTATTTTGCTAAAAATGTGCACGTCACCACTGCTGTAATGTAGTGCATTTGGCTATTGGCAGAGAGTAAAAGGTTCAGTATGGCTTCAAGGTGGGAATGGTATTACCATTGTTGTGTATAAATTATGCATCCTTATGTCATATTTCCGCATAATGAGCCTGTGGTCACTGCAGTGTGTGATGCCTTATTATACACACGATGATGAAGGGGGAGGTTATGGAGGGGATAGGAGATGGGGTGGACACGAGGCTTCCTCCCAACCACACACACACACACACACACACACACACACACACACACACACACACACACACACACACACACACACAGTACAATGTATCATATAGTACAATGCCCAGCGCCATTGAACCCAGCCCAGCTCCAGCCTCACCAGCTGTGTTGCATACTCACACGTGTTGGAACAGCATCTGCCTGAGACAGAGACAGAGAAAGCAAAGCCCTCATACTTATTAATGTTTGATGCTGAATTATTTAATACAGGCACTTTCAAAACATGCTACAGAGCCTCTTGTCAACAGTCAGCGATTACTGTTTGATGGTGTGGTATTTAAGAGGTGCAGGTCACAGTCAGAAAAAAACACACTGAAATCGATGTAAGAAATGACTGTACAGAATTTTCTCTGCAAAGTAATGACGGTTATTGAGTATGTACATTTACCTAAAGGAGTGATATAGGTTAAACTTTATTTAAATGTTTTATTACAGTTGTTCAAAACAAACTGCCTGTGTAGACTGGTTCTATGGTCTCAATAGGCTTGATGGATGTTTGGTTCCCTTGGCTGGACAATTACCAGAATTTATGTTTGTCTTTGAGTTCAATTGCCCTCTGAGGTCACTGGCCTGTGTTAGGAATCAATCAATGATAGCAAGGGCAAGAGTGTGGAAAGAGGGAGAGGAACATGAAGGAAAAGACTCGGCAAGAGAAAGGAGAGAAATGGAGAAACAGATAGTATAAGGAACTACAGAGAGAGGATCAAATCAAATCAAATTGTATTGGTCAAAAAAACGTGTTTTGCAGATGTTATTGCGGGTGTAGCGAAATGCTTATGGAAATAATACATACAAAACTAAATACTGCAACGTTTCCTAAGAGCTAGAAGCGAGGCAGCCCTCTCTGTCGGTACCAAAGGAGATGGATAAAAGGAGAGAAAACGAGGTTGAGACAAGGAGAAGGTGAAGGGAGAGAAAGAAAGAGTATACCGGTAGGCTATATTGAAATAAATGAGAGTGAAAGAGAGGAGAGAGGGATGGGGTCGCGAGGGCCTTCCACACACACTGGAGAGTAGCTACAGTAGCTACACACACTGGAGAGTAGCTACAGTAGCTACACACACTGGAGAGTAGCTACTGTAGCTACACACACTGGAGAGTAGCTACAGTAGCTACACACACTGGAGAGTAGCTACAGTAGCTACACACACTGGAGAGTAGCTACAGTAGCTACACACACTGGAGAGTAGCTACAGTAGCTACACACACTGGAGAGTAGCTACAGTAGCTACACACACTGGAGAGATGGGAGTGGGTGGTCTCAGCAGAGTTACTGATGATGATGAGGAGGAGGAGGAGGAGGAAAGAGACTCATTCCTCTCTGGACAGTACACCACAATATCTACTTGGCAAAACAACTAATTTCTTAATCCTGCTGCTACTCTACAATTCCACAAATACAGCAAAACATGTCCATCCACATAATTCAGTAAAATGCACACTTGTCAATTCCTCATACAACAGGGCACTTTTGTTATGATCTTTGACTTCTATTATGATCACATACATGTAACTGCCAACATAAAGGAAACACTTGAGTAAATGAGGGATACAAAGTATATTGAAAGCAGGTGCTTCCACACAGTTGTGATTTTCAGAGTTAATAAAGCAATTAAAATCCCTCATGCTTAGGGTCATGTATAAAATGCCCAGTTGCCTATTACTTTGGCTACCATGGCTAGAAGAAGAGATCTCCGTGACTCTGAAAGAGGGGACTAAATTGAGCATAGGGGGTTTAAAGGGTTTGTGTGTGTGTATGGGTGTGTCTCAGTCACCAGATCTCAACCCAATTGAACTCTTACGGGAGATTCTGGAGCTGCGCCTGAGATGGCGTTTTCCACCACCATCAACAAAACAATTATGGAATTATCTCATGGAAGAATGGTGTCACATCCCTCCAATAGAGTTCCAGATGCTTGTAGAATCTATGCCAAGGTGCATTGAAGCTGTTCTGGTGACTCAATGGTGGCACTATTAATCACTTTATGTTGGTGTTCCATTAATTTTGTTCATACTGACAAAGAAGAAATCCCTTACAAAAAAAGATTGCAGTTTTGAAACTGCAGTAACTACAGTCGACTGGGGTATTTTGGACGCGGCAATTGCAGAATAAATGCAGGGTACTGCAGTTGAACCTCATTTATACTGCACTCTGAGTGCAGTTCAGTGGAAGCTGCTGAGGGGAGTACGGCTCATAATAATGGCCAGAATGGATTCAGTCCTTTCCAGCATTATACTCCATTCCAGCCATTGTTATGTTTTGACTTCCCCTCAGCATCCTTACACTACAAAATTACTGCAGTAACAAAACTGTGCATACTGCAGTTATACTGCACTCTAACTGCAGTTATACTGCAGTTATACTGCACTCTAAATGCAATATTTTTTTGTAAGGGATGCAACATTATCCCTGTTAGTAGTATGATTATTGCAGAGCACCCTGGCCCAGACTGTGTTGATGTTAATTTTTTAGCTCACAAACTACATACCTTTGCTGCGGTGATTTATTTGATGAATTCTTGTCTCTCACTTTTGTCTCACATGGTCTATTCAGCTCTTCTCTGTCCTGCTCCCAGATATCAACAAAGTGCTATTCACCAAGCATAGGCTGATTCACTCACCTGTGAGGAGAACCATCCTACTGCAGTTCGATCCAGCCCTGCTGTCTCTATTTAGATATTGGGAGCACATATGCATTTGCCTTTTGCCTTTGTGGATTTTGTCTTACACAGTCTGGTGCATTTTAGAGTTGAAGAACACCCGCTATTGATACACATGCTTGCTTGAGCATCTTTATTCATTATTGTCTCTCACTTTTGTCTCCCATGATCTATTCACCAAGTCCTGCAGTTTGAAGTAGCCCTGCTGTCAATATTTCGACATTGAGACCACATATGCATTTGCCTGTTGTCTTTTCTGTGTGGGTTTTGTCTTACACATTCTAGTGAATTTTAGAGTTGAAGAACATCAACTACAGATACACATGCTTGTTTGAGCATTTTGAAGACTCAATTCAATGTAGAATTAGTTTGACAGGTGACAAACAGATTATTTTACTATTGTAACATGCAGTGGTGATAATTCTATTGATCTCTGTCAGGAGCCAAGGCTTTTGCAATAGATGGAGTTCTTGTCTCTGGACCACACAAACTGTATATTGTATTCTGCAAAGGCACTTGTCTCTCTCTACATCAGTCAGCTACATTGGTGACCAGGGTGGGATCCTTTCGTTACACCTATGGGGCCTGGGCACACACATGCCCCTAGAGAGAAGGGGGAATACTGAAGCATGCGTTGATGACAGTTTTACCGTCTCCATCAGAGGCCCAGTGTAACAGGCGTCGTAAGGATTAGACCAAGGTGCAGCGGGAACGTGTATACTCATCTTCTTTATTAAATCAAAAGAAGGACAAAAACAAACAAATCACGTATATAAAACAACGAACGACACTAAACAGTCCTGTCAGGTGCACACACACAAAACAGGAAACAACTACCCACAAATCCCATTACAAAAACACCCCTATACATAGGACCTTCAATCAGAGGCAACGAGGAACAGCTGCCTCCAATTGAAGGTCAATCCAATGAACTAAACATAGAAATAGACTAGACTGAACATAGAAATACACTAACATAGAACATAGACCAAAAAACCCCGGAACACATAAAACAAACACCCTTCTTACATAAGTACATAGCCCAACAAACCCCGAACCACATAAAAACACCCCCTGCCACGTCCTGACCAAACTACAATAACAAATAACCACGGTTCTTGTGCTACACCCCCCCTCCCCCAACCCCCTAATACAGAGGTGGCTCAGGCTCTGGCCTTACTCCCCAAACTACCCTGTCCACCCCCGCTAAATACTCATTCAACTTTACCCCTCCCGAAGTCTCTGGGCTATGGCGCATCGCTGAAGACCTCGGGCTGATGTGCGTTGCTGGAGACCTCAGGCTGATGCACATCGCTGGAGACCTCGGGCTGAAGGGCGACTCTGGCTGCGCTGATTCCGGACTGTAGGGCGACTCTGGCTGCTCCGATTCCGGACTGTAGGGCGACTCTGGCTGCTCCGATTCCGGACTGTAGGGCGACTCTGGCTGCTCCGATTCCGGACTGTGGGCCGTCTCTCTCGGCTCCGGACTGTGGGCCGTCTCTCTCGGCTCCGGACTGTGGGCCGTCTCTCTCGGTTCCGGACTGTGGGCCGTCTCTCTCGGCTCCGGACTGTGGGCCGTCTCTCTCGGTTCCGGACTGTGGGCCGTCTCTCTCGGTTCCGGACTGTGGGCCGTCTCTCTCGGTTTCGGACTGTGGGCCTTCTCTGCTGGCTCCGGACTGTGGGCCGTCTCTCTACGGGGCACTGTCGCCGGAAGCTCTGGACGAGGCACTGTCGCCGGACACTCTGGACGAGGCACTGTCGCCGGAAGCTCTGGATGGGGACTGCGCACTGAAGACCTGATGCATGGAGCTGGCTTAGGAAGTGCCAGACTAGGGACACGCACCACAGGGCTAGTGCGAGGAGCAGGAGCAGGACGAGCTGGACTGGGCTGACGCACTGGAGGCCTGGTGCGTGGGGCTGGTAGTGGAGGTACCAGACTGGAGACACGCACCCCAAGGCTAGTGCGAGGAGCGGGAACAGGACATCCTGGACTGGGTTGATGCACTGAAGGCCTGGTGCGTGGTGCTGGCTTTGGAGACGCCAGACTGGAGACACGCACCTCAGGGCTAGTGCGGGGAGCGGGAACAGGATACACTGGGCCATGAAGGCGCACTGCCGTTTTTTTGGGGGCTGCCTCTCAGGCTTCCATGCCAACCGTGTTCCAACAAAACACTCCCGGTCCTCTCCAGCCTTCCTCCATGGTCCCTCTCCAGCTAGGATCTCCTCCCAGGTCCACGACTGCCGATAGCTCCTCTCCAGCTCCTTACCCCGCTGCTTGGTCCGTTGGTGGTAGGTAGTTCTGTAACGGGCGTCGTAAGGATTAGACCAAGGTGCAGCGGGAACGTGTATACTCATCTTCTTTATTAAATCAAAAGAAGGACAAAAACAAACAAATCACGTATATAAAACAACGAACGACACTAAACAGTCCTGTCAGGTGCACACACACAAAACAGGAAACAACTACCCACAAATCCCATTACAAAAACACCCCTATACATAGGACCTTCAATCAGAGGCAACGAGGAACAGCTGCCTCCAATTGAAGGTCAATCCAATGAACTAAACATAGAAATAGATAGACTAGACTGAACATAGAAATACACTAACATAGAACATAGACCAAAAAACCCCAGAACATATAAAACAAACACCCCTCTTACATAAGTACATAGCCCAACAAACCCCGAACCACATAAAACAAACACCCCCTGCCACGTCCTGACCAAACGACAATAACAAATAATCCCTTTACTGGTCAGGACGTGACACCCAGGCTTTTGGCATAGATGGTATAGCTCTCATTTCTGAACTGAAACATAGTAAGATTATGCCGTCAACAGCACTTGATATACATTGATTGGTAGGTTACACCATACCCAGCTAGCAATGAGAAATCGTTCCAGAAGCGGCCCTCTTCTGGGAGGCCACAATTTATTGAATCAGCCAGGTATCGTGTGTCGAACTCAGCCCGGAATCAAAATGACTGACTGCCCAGAATCGGCCCAAGTACATCGGGCTGTTTCCATCTATCGGAATTCAGCCGACATTGTCGGCATCTTACCAGGATCCCCGCAGAAGCGGCCCGATGCAAATTTAAATAAAGGAATAAAAAATTACCCGACTTAGTAATTTTAAATATGAATATTATAAATTTTATGCATAGAAATTATACCCATCCACAAAAAATGTCTAATGTTATTTATAAATAAATGTACCCCCTTTTTGTCATATCCAATTGTCTTGTCCCATCGCTGCTCCTCCCGTACAGCCTCGGGACAAGCGAAGGTCGAGAGGCATGCGTCCTCCAAAACACAACCCAGCACAGCCGCACTGCTTCTTGACACGATACACGCCTAACCCGGAAGCCAGCCGTACACCTGGTGACCGTGTTTGCGTGCATGCACCTGGCCCGCAACAGGAGTCACGGCACAGCGATGGGACAAGGACATCAAAGCCGGCCAAACCCTCCCCTAACCCGGAAGACGCTGGGCCAATTGTCCGTCGCCTCATGGGTCTCCCAGTCGCGGCCGGCACGGGTATCAAACCAGCATCTGTAGCAACGAAGTTTGCACAGCAATGCAGTGTCTTAGACAGCTGCGCCACTCGGGAGGCCCCATCCATAAAGTTTTGAATGCTTATCAATTGCCTTGCACAAAGTAACAAAATACTACTTAAACAAGAATTTAATTGAAATGTTAATTACATTTTTTGATCACAGAAACAATGAGAAAATATGGAAAAATAATTAAATAATGAAATGTTCATTATATAAAGCAGCCCGTGTAATCATCTGCCAGAGAGTAGCCACAATCGGCCCGAGCTCCAAGTAATACATTTGGGCCAGATAACTCACACCGGAATTGGCCCGAGCTCAATCCCCGCATCCTAGCCATAAGTAATACTGCTGAAGGCGGCCCAGACTCGGGTCACATTACGTCAGCCGAGTCTGACTCTCAGCCGAGTGCCCCGACTCTCAGCCGGAACCGGCCCAGATCCACTGTGCTAGCTGGGTATTTAGATACTTCAAACACTGGCTAAGACAACTTTTGTTATTTGTCACCATACTTATTAAATGGTGAAACACTATTTATGATGGTGTTCTTTGTTATAACGTACAGTTGAAGTCGGAAGTTTACATACTCCTTAGCCAAATACATTTAAACTCAGTTTTTCACAATTGCTGACATTTAATCGTCGTAAAAATTCCCTGTCTTAGGTCAGTTAGGATCACCACTTTATTTTCAGAATGTGAAATGCCAGAATAATAGTAGAGAGAATGATTTATTCAGCTTTTATTTCTTTCATCACATTCCCAGTGGGTCAGACATTTACATACACTCACAAGTATTTGGTAGCATTGCCTTTAAATTGTTTAACTTGGGTCAAATGTTTTGGGTAGCCTTCCACACGCTTCCCACAATGAGTGGGGTGATTTTTGGCCCATTCCTCCTGACAGAGCTGGTGTAACTTAGTCAGGTTTGTCAGGAGGAAGATATAGGACTCGTTTTACTGTGGATATAGATACTTTGAACCTGTTTCCTCCAGCATCTTCCCAAGGTCCTTTGCTGTTGTTCTGGGATTGATTTGCACTATTCGCATCAAAGTACGTTCATCTCTGGGAGACAGAAAGCATCTCCTTCCTGAGCGGTATGACGGCTGCGTGGTCCCATGGTGTTTATACTTGCGTACTATGGTTTGTACAGATGAATGTGGTACCACCTTCAGGCATTTGGAAATTGCTGCCACGGATGAACCAGACTTGTGGAGGTCTACTATTTTTTTCTGAGGTCTTGGCTGATTTCTTTTGATTTTCCCATGGTGTCAAGCAAAGAGGCACTGAGTTTGAAGGTAGGCCTTGAAATACATCCACAGGTACACCTCCAATTGACTCAAATGATGCCAATTAGCCTATCAGAAGCTTCTAAAGCCATGACATAATTTTCTGGAATTTTCCAATCTGTTTAAAGGCACAGGCAACTTAGTGTATGTAACTTATGACCCACTGAAATTGTGATACAATGAGTGATAAGTGAAATAATCTGTCTGTAAACAATTGTTGGAAAAATGATTTGTGTCATGCACAAAGTAGATGTCCTAACCGACTTGCCAAAACTATAGTTTGTTAACAAGAAATGTGTGGAGTGGTTGAAAACAAGTTTAATGACTCCAACCTAAGTGTATGTATACTTCCAGCTTCAACTGTATATGCATGAAACATACATTATGGAAACATGTCTCACACTCAGTTATTGTTAGTAAAATGATGAATGGATTTGCAAGATTTTAGCACCGTCAACTTTTAGAAGGAAAGTGAATAATTTAAACCACCTAAATATACTCGCATTCACTGAACATTTAGTATTTGAAACTCAAACGTTCATTTCCCAACTGCTTTTACTATAATCCTACAGGCTCTTTATCATTCTCAAAACATTATATTCAAGTGCATCCAACATTATGCATTCCCACCATGGTTTTGGGCAGCTTCTATTTGAGGATTCACCTGGTTTAGAAATCAAACTCTGGTTGGTCATCTTATTGCAGAGCACATTGTACAGCTGTTTTTGAAAATTGTATTGCAAGGTATCCTATATGTGCTGGCTATGGCATAGATGGGTTGGTTGTTTAGCAACAAAACTGACATGTGCGCAACTACGGGGAAAAACAGACGGGGGTTGGCTTAGATTGTTGACAACATGTAAACTATATTTTGTCTCCAATGTTTATTTAAAACATACATTTGCACAATGTGCACTTGTTGTCTCTCAAATACATTGTTACAGTTGTTGGTTAGCTAGCTAGCAAATATTATCCATATTAGCATCGACATTATTCCCCACATGGCAGCTACTTGTCATTCTATTGTATTATTGACTATATGTTTGTTTATTCCATGTGTATCTCTGTGTTGTTGTTTGTGTCGCACTGGCCATGTTGCAGTTGTAAATGAGAACATGTTCTCAACTAGCCTACCTGGTTAAATAAAGGTGAGAAAAATTGTTGCTAGCAATCTGGCCACCCAGAATCACAACACAGAGACTTCTGCCCTATTGAATCATGCATTGTTTTCATGACGTTGTCAGCTAACCGGCCTAAATGTGTTGGCTGATATGCATATGCAGCTGTCATTTTTAAACCTCCAATCTACCATACATGACACACAAACACACACGTCTTTCTATTTACATGGTTTTATTTGGGTTTCATTGTAAATTATATGGTTGAATGTTGCTTTAAGCGTGCAAGTACTTACTTGAAATGAGACAATCATGCCAAAATATGACTCAAAATTGAATCCACTGACTCAATTGCACATTGACATTTACAGTGTTAGCTGGCTAGGCTAGTCTACTCTAACATTGGCTAGCTTTCAATAAATTGGCTAAATGGTCAACAGAGTTAACTCTTCATATGACCATTCATATTACATGCTGCATATTTCAAGTGCAATATATTTATCTTATTTCAGTCTTTGGGAGCTAACTTTAGTTCCTCTAAAACACACTGACAACAGACCACGATTTCATGGTAGGCTGCTGCGTTTACATCTTAGATAGAAGCAGGTCACTCTAACTTTTGCCACCTCCATCTGCTTCACCCTTACATGGCACTCCAGGAACTCGGGGTCATGATCCCCCACCACAATTGCAACACCGTCATATTTCTGCACACCGTTCTGTCTCCACACAATGGAAACATGGCCAAATCCTTTACGGTTCTTACACTGCAGTGGTTTGGGAACAAAACTCTTACAGCGTATCTAACATAACCAAGCTTCAGATAAGATGACGCCGAAGAGGATGGCTGACGTTTTACGTGCCCGTGACCAATTGTGCTATTTTTTTTTGTTTTGTTTTGTGTTGTTTGTAACTTAATTTTTTACTTATTTTGTACATAATGTTGCTGCTACCGTCTCTTATGAACGAAAATAACTTCTGGACATCAGAACTGGGATTACTCACCATGAACTGGAAGAAGCTTTTTCCTTTAACGAGTCCGACGAGAAAGATTAACTGCTCTCCCGGGAACAAGCCCAGATCCCCATCATTTGCATGAAGAAAAGAGGGAGGGAAAGAGGATGCAGATCGGACTGCCTTTTGAGAATCCGTAGGCGAGCGAGTAATCTCCCACTGCCATCAATTCTACTTGCTAACATGCAATCATTGGAAAATAAAATGGATGACTTACGATTACGGTTATCCTACCAATAGGACATTAAGAACTGTAATATCTTATGTTTCACAGAGTCGTGACTGAATGACGACACGGATAATATAGAGCTGGAGGGATTTTCAATGCCCCCGGCAGAACAGAGAAGCTACGTCTGGTAAGACGAGAGGTGGGTGTGTGTGTCTTTTTGTCAATAACAGCTGGTGCGCAATGTCTAATATAAAGAAGTCTTGAGGTATTGCTCACCTGAGGTAGAGTACCTTATGATAAGCTGCAGACCACATTATCTACCAAGAGAGTTCTCATCTATATTTACCACCACAGACCGATGCTGGCACTAAGACCGCACTCAACCAACTCTATAAGGCCATAAGCAAATACGAAAATGCTCATTCAGAAGCGGCTCTCCTAGTGGCTGGGGACTTTAATGCAGGCGAACGTAAATCAGTTTTACCAAATTTTTACCAGCATGTCACATGTACAACCAGAGGAAAAAAACTCTAGACCACATTTACTCCACACACAGAGATGCATACAAAGCTCTCCCCCGCCCTCCATTTGGCAAATCTGACCATAATTCTATCCTCCTGATTCCTGCTTACAAGCAAAAACTAAAGCAGGAAGTACCAGTGACTCGCTCAATACGGAAGTGGTCAGATGATGTGGATACTACAGGACTGTTTTGCTAGCACAGACTGGAAAATGTTCCGGGATTCATCCAATGGCATTGAGGAGTATACCACCTAGGTCATTCATCAATAAGTGCATCGACGACATCGTCCCCACAGTGACCGTACATACATATCCCAACCAGAAGCCATGGATTACAGGAAACATCTGCATCGCGCTAAAGGCTAGAGCTGCCACTTTCAAGGAGCGGGACACTAATGTAGACCCCTATAAGAAATCTTGCTATGCCCTGAGACGAGCCATCAAACAAGCAAAGTGTTTATACAGGATTAAGATTGAATCCTACTACACCGGCTCTGACGCTCGTCGGATGTGGCAGGGCTTGAAAACTATTACGGAGTACAAAGGGAAAACCAGACGTGAGCTGCCCAGTGATGCAAGCCTACCAGATGAGCTAAATGCCTTTTATGCACACTTAGAGGCAAGCAACACTGAAGCATGCATGAGAGCACCAGCTGTTCTGGATGACTGTGTCATAACGCTCTCGGTAGCCATTGTGAGCAAGGTCAACATTCACAAAGCCGTGGGGCCAGATGGATTACCAGGACGTGTACACAAAGCATGAGCGGACCAACTGGCAAGTGTCTTCACTGACATTTTCAACCTTTCCCTGACTGAGTCTGTAATACCTACATGTTTCAAGCCGACCACCATAGTCCCTGTGCCTAAGGAAAGGAAAGGTAACCTGCCTAAATGATTTCCACCTTGTAGCACTTACGTCGGTAGCCATGAAGTGCTTTGAAGAGGCTGGTCATGGCTCACATCAACAGCATCCTTCCGGATACCCTAAACCCGCTCCAATTCGCATTCCGTACCAACAGATCCACAGATGACACAATCTCAATCGCACTCCACACTGCCCTTTCCCACCTGGACAAAAGGAACACTTATGTGAGAATGCTGTTCATTGACTTCAGCTCAGCATTCAACACCATAGTGCCCACGAAGCTCATCACTAAGCTAAAGACCCTGGGATGAAACACCTCCCTCTGCAACTGTATCCTGGACTTCCTGACGGGCCGCCCCCAGGTGGTAAGGGTAGGCAACAACACTTCTGCCAAGCTGATCCTCATCACTGGGGCCCCTCAGGGGTGTACTTAGTCCCCTCCTGTACTCCCTGTTCACCCACAACTGTGTGGCCAAACACGACTCCAACACCATCATTAAGTTTGCTAATGACACAACAGTGGTAGGCCTGATCACTGACAACGATGAGAGCCTATAGGGAAGGGGTCAGGGAACTGGCAGTGTGGTGCCAGGACAACAACCTCTCCCTCAATGTGAGCAAGACAAAGGAGCTGATTGTGGTGCTACTCACTGTTTATTATCTATGCATAGTCACTTCACCCCTACCTACATGTACAAATTACCTCTAACCCGTACCCCCGCACACTGACTCGGTACCGGTACCCCCTGTATATAGCCTCGTTATTGTTATGTAATTGTGTTACTTGTTATAATTTTTTACTTTAGTTTATTTGGTCAATATTTTCTTAACTCTTCTTCAACTGCATTGTTTGTTAAGGGCTTGTAAGTAAGCATTTCACGCTAAGGTGTACACTTGTTATATTCGGCGCATGGGACAAATAAAGTTTGACTTGATTCACATGTGTAAGTAGGTGCTCTTTATCAAATAACAACAGGACCAACAGACCAACAGACCCAGCTGGTCAGACACCGGTGTCAGGTCCTGACCAGTAAAAGAGAAATTTGTTATTGTAGTTTGGTCAGGGCGTGGCAGGGGGTGTTTGTTTAGAGTGTTTCGGGGTTTGTTGGGCTATGTTCTTTGTTAGTCTTTTTCTATGTTAGTTCTAGTATGTCTATTTCTATGTGGTGTTTATTGGGTTGACCTTCAATTGGAAGCAGCTGCTCCTCGTTGCTTCTAATTGAAGGTCCTATTTAAGAGGGGTGTTTTTTCTATGGGATTTGTGGGTAGTTTCCTGTTTTGTGTTCGTGCACCTGACGGGACTGTTTAGTGTCGCTTGTTGTTTTTTGTATACGTGTTTCTTTTGTTTTCCTTCTTTAATAAAATAAGAAGATGAGTTTACACGTTCCCGCTGCATTTTGGTCTAATCCCTACGATACCCGTGACAACCGGGCACCAATCACACCAGGAATTCTCTTCAGGTATTCAACCTGAACATCAGTCATCACCTCTGAGATGACTCCTATGACGGGTGCTCTTTGAAGTTAAAACCTCTCTAGGGTAGGTGGGACGAAATCGTCCCGCACTATTCAACAGCCAGTGACACATCAGAGTACCAAATTTAAAACCACAAAATTTCATAATTCAAAGTTCTCAAACATAGGACTATTTTACACCATTTGAAAGATAAGACTCTTGTTAATCTAACCACACTGCCCAAAACATTAGATTATGTTAGGAGAGTAGCCTCCCAAAAATAATCACACTGCCATTTTCAAAGCAACTAGCATGCATCACAAATACCCAAAACACAGCTAAATGCAGCACTAACCTTTGACGATCTTCATCAGATGACACTCCTAGGACATCATGTTACACAATACATGCATTTTTTGTTCGATAAAGTTCATATTTATACATAAAAACAGCATTTTACATCGGCGCGTGACGTTCAGAAAATATTTTCCCTCAAATACTGCCGGTGAATCAGCGCAACAATTTACAAGAATACTTGTCATAAACATTGATACAAAATTAAACTGTCATTCAAAGAATTATAGATGAACATCTCCTTTATGCAAACGCTATGAAAGATTTCAAAAAAGCTTCACGAGGAAAGCACTCTTTGCAATAATCTGAGTACTGAGCTCAGAAAAATACACTAGGCTATACAGATAGCCGCCATCTTGGGGACATCTAAAATCATACATTGCATTAGAAATATTCCCTTACCTTTGATCATCTTCATCAGAAGGCACTTCCAGGAATCCCAGGTCCACAACAAATGTTTTGTTCGATAAAGTCCATAATTTATGTCCAAATAACTCCTTGTTGTTCGTGCGTCCAGTAAACTACTCCAAGTGTAGAAAGCGCGCAGACGATGTTGCGACGAAAAGTTTAAAAAAAGTTGTATTTACGTTCGTTCAAACGTTGTAAAACATCAATCTTTAGGGCCTTCAGAACGTGAAGATTCAATAATATTTCAACCGGACGGTTCCTGTGTCTTGAAAAAGGTTTTGGAATGGGAGGATCCACCCTCGTGAACGCGCCCCAAGAAGTGATGTCATCCCCTGCCTCAACAACTTCCCCTCCTTGTCATTCGGGCTCTGTTCATCGTAGAAGCTTCAAACAACTTTGTAAAGACTGTCGACATCTAGTGGAAGCCGTAGGAAGTGCACAATTATTACTACATCACTGTGTATTCAATAGGAAACGACTTGAAGAGAGCCCATGCATCCAGATTTCCACTTCCTGGTAGGATTTCTCTCAGGTCTTTGCTTGCCATATGAGTTCTGTTATACTCACAGACACCATTCAAATGGTTTTAGAAACTTCAGAGTGTTTTCTATCCAAATCTACTAATAATATGCATATCCTAGCTTCTGAGTTTGAGTAGGAGGCAGTTTAATATGGGCACATATTTTTTCCGAAATTGTCAATACTGCCCCCTAGCCCCAACAGGTTTTGACCAGATTTTTTTGAGGCCCACTGCAATCTTCCTCTGTTCTTCAGAAATATCATTCATCAAAATAAGACCACTCCTGGCCATTCTGACAGACTCCACTTTTCCCAGCGCATACTTATAGTACCAGTCAAAAGTTTGGACACACCTACACATTCCAGGGGTTTTCTTTATTTATACAATTTTCTACATTGTAGAATAATAGTGAAGACATCAAAACTATGAAATGACACATATGGAATCATGTAGTAACAAAAAAGTGTTAAACAAATCAAAATATATATCGGCCAACCACCTAAGAAGAGTGCGACATATTTGTGGCAAACAAATATTTTGTTTCTGTTTACTTCTCAAGGATTAAGCTTTTGGATTAAAAAAATCCTGACTTTGAAAAAGCACATAGCCAGGAGTAATATTTACAGTAAGCCACTCACTATTCCAGCAAATAGACCTCGATTGTGGCTAATCTTTCAATGGCAATCACAGATGCTATTTTTGGTTAATTCTTTGAGATTGTACTGTTGTGGGCGTGATATTGCATTGTGACTACTACAGCTAAGCTCTCCCATCATCAATATACAGTAGCCTATATTGAGTGACACCCTGCTGTGAGAGAAACAACAGTATGCTTGGCTAACATCAATACTACTGTAAGTGTGGATGTAGTTTATTCAGAGTGACAGTGAGATATGAGTCAAGGCGTTAGTGCTGACTCTGTCCGTGTCAGCTGTCAGCCATCTTGAGAGTGTGAAGGCTCTTGACAAGCAAATGGCTGGGCCAGTAGCACATTGGAGATGCATGGGAGGGGGCTGCTGTGTTTATTGCCTGCAGTGCCTTGCAAAAGTATTCCTCCCCCTTGGCGTTTTTCCTATAATGTTGCATTGCAATTTAAATAGATTTTTATTTGGATTTCACGTAATGGACACACACAAAATAGTCTAAATTGGTGAAGTGAAATGAAAAAAATAAGTTGTTTAAAAAAAATGTAAACGGGAAATGGTGCATGCATAAAGTTGAAGTTTACATACACTTAGGCTGGAGTCATTAACTTGTTTTTCAACCCCTCCACAAATTTCTTGTTAACAAACTATAGTTTGGCAAGTTGGTTAGGACATCTACTTTGTGCAGGTCATTTTTCCAACAATTGTTTACAGACAGATTATTTCACTTATAATTCACTGTATCACAATTCCAGTGGGTCAGATGTTTACATACTAAGTTGACTGTGCCTTGGAAAATTCCAGAAAATGATGTCATGGCTTTAGAAGCTTCTGATAGGCTAATTGACATGATTTGAGTCAATTGGAGGTGTACCTGTGGATGTATTTCAAGGCCTACAGTGGGGAGAACAAGTATTTGATACACTGCCGATTTTGCAGGTTTTCCTACTTACAAAGCATGTAGAGGTCTGTAATTTTTATCATAGGTACACTTCAACTGTAAGAGACGGAATTTAAAACAAATCCAGAAAATCACATTGTATGATTTTTAAGTAAATCATTTGCATTTCTCTCTACTATTATTCTGACATTTCACATTCTTAAAATAAAGTGGTGATCCTAACTGACCTAAGACAGGATTAAATGTCAGGAATTGTGAAAAACGGATTTTAAATGTATTTGGCTAAGGTGTATGTAAACTTTCAATTGTATGTATTCACCCCATTTGCTATGAAGCCCCTACATAAGATCTGATGCAACCAATTACCTTCAGAGTTACATAATTAGTTAAATATAGTGTGCAATCTAAGTGTCACATGATCTGTCACATGATCCCAGTATATATACACCTGTTATGAAAGTCCCCAGAGTCTACAACAGCACTAATCAATGGGCACCACCAAGCAAGCGGCACCATGAAGACCAAGGCGCTCTCCAAACAGGTCAGGGACAAAGTTGTGGAGAAGTACAGATCAGGGTTGGGTTATAAAAAATATCCCAAACTTTGAACATCCCACGGAGTACCATTAAATACATTATTAAAAAATGGAAAGAATATGGCACCTCAACAAACCTGCCAAGAGAAGACCGCCCACCAAAACTCATGGACCAGGCAAGGAGGGCATTAATCAAAGAGGCAACAAAGAAACCAACGATAACCCTGAAGGAGCTGCAAAGCTCCACAGCGGAGATTGGAGTATCTGTCCATAGGACCACTTTAAGTCGTACAGTCCACAGAGCTGGGCGTAACGGAAGAGTGGCCAGAAAAAAGCCATTGCTTAAAGAAAGAAATAAGTAAACATGTTTGGTGTTTGCCAACAGGCATGTGGGAGACTCCCCAAACATATGATAGAAGGTACTCTGGTCAGATGAGACTAAAATTGTGCTTTTTGGCCATCAAGGAAAATGCTATGTCTGGCGCAAACCCAACACCTCTCATCACCCCGAGAATACCATCTCCACAGTGAAACATGGTGGTGGCAGCATAACGCTGTGGCGATGTTTTTCATCGGCAGGGACTGGGAAACTGGTCAGAATTGAAGGAATGATGGATGGCGCTAAATACAGGGAAATTCTTGAGGGAAACCTGTTTCAATCTTCCAGAGATTTGAGACTGGGACGGAGGTTCATCTTCCAGCAGGACAATGACCCTAAGCATACTGCTAAAGCAACATTCGAGTGGTTTAAGGGGAAACATTTAAATGTCTTGGAATGGCCTAGTCAAAGCCCAGACCTCAATCCAATTGGGAATCTGTGGTATGACTTAAAGATTGCTGTACACCAGCGGAACCCATCCAACTTGAAGGAGCTGGAGCAGTTTTGCTTTGAAGAATGGGCAAAAATCCCAGTGGCTAGATGTGCCAAGCTTATGGAGACATACCCAAAGAGTCTTGCAGCTGAAATTGCTGCAAAAGGTGGCTCTACAAAGTATTAACTTTGGGGGGGTGAATAGTTATGCATACTCAAGTTTTCAGTTTTTTTGTGTTATTTCTTGTTTGTTTCACAATAAAAAATATTTTGCATCTTCCAAGTGGTAGGCATGTTGTGTAAATCAAATGATACAACCCCCCCCCCAAAAAAAAAATCTATTTTAATTCCAGGTTGTAAGGCAACAAAATAGGGAAATTGGGGTAGAAAACAAGATGTGACCTGACAATTTGAGTGTCTTTTTATGCTGACAGTGGCATTTGTAAAGATGTATGCTCTTTTGTAATTAGTTTATGAATGATATGGATAGATTTGGTGAGCAGACCGATACACATATTACGTAACAAAAATACCTGATGTCAAAAGATAACCTTAATGTGCTCCAAATGTACCATTGCATCCATGCTTGACTGGTTGGTGGTTGTAATTAATGTGAGGCAGTGTGTCTCATTATAGGTCATTACTCTTCCCTCTTAGCTCCGACCTTGACGGTGTAACATGGCGTAGTAGACAGAACAAACACTATAGGTGCACATACAGTGCCTTGAGAAAATATTAATACCCATTGACTTATTCCACATTTATAGAAAATGAAACACAGAAATATCTCATTTACATACAGTACCAGTCAAAAGTATGGACACACCTACTCATTCCAGTTTTATTTTTTATTTTTACTATTCTCTACATTGTAGAATAATAGTGAAGACATAAAAACGATGAAATAACACATATGGAATCAAAAAGTGTTAAAACCTGTTGTGGACAGCCTAGCCAACAGCCAATGGAATCGCATGGCGCGAAATACAAAAACAACTAAAATACCACAATTAAATTTTCTCAAACCATCAACTATTTTACACCATTTTAAAGATAAGATCTAACCACATTGTCCGATTTCAAAAAGGCTTTACAGCGAAAGCAAAACATTAGATTATGTTAGGAGAGTACATAGACCAAAATAACCACACAGACATTTTCCAAGCAAGCATATATGTCAATAAAACCCAAAACACAGCTAAATGAAGCACTAACCTTTGATGATCTTCATCAGATGGCACTCCTAGGACATTATGTTATACAATACATATATGTTTTGTTCAATAAGGTTCATATTTATATCCAAAAACAGCTTTTTACATTGGCGTGTGATGTTCAGAAAATGTATTCCCAACAAAAACTTCCGGTGAATTTACAAAAATACTCATCATAAACGTTGAAAAAATACATAACAATTATTTTAAGAATTATAGATACAGAACTCCTTTATGCAATCGCTGTGTCAGATTTTAAAATAGCTTTTCGGCGAAAGCACATTTTTCAATATTCCTCAGTACATAGCTTGACACCTGCCAAGTTCGACGCAAACTAAACTCAGAATTAGTATTAGAAATATTGTATTACCTTTGCTGATCTTCGCAGAATGCTCTCCCAGGACTGCTACTTCCACAAGAAATGTTGTTTTTGTTCCAAATCATCCATATTTATGTCCAAATACCTCCGTTTTGTTCGTGCGTTCAGGTCACTATCCAAAGGGTAACGCGCGAGCGCATTTCGAGACACAAAAAGTCTAAATGTTCCATTACCGTACTTAGAAGCATGTCAAACACTGTTTAAAATCTATTTTTATGGTATTTTTCTCATAAAATAGCAATAATATTCCAACCGGACAATAGTGTATTCATTCAAAGAGGAAAAGAAAAAACAGCATTGTCGTGGGAACGCGCATATCCAATCTCTTTGTCCCCAGGCAGTCCACTCAGAAACTGAGCTACTATACTCTGCCCAGAGACAGGAGAAGGCTCAATCCGCTTTCTGAAGGCTTTAGACAGCCAATGGAAGCCTTAGAAAGTGCAACGTAACCCCACAGATACTGTAGTTTCGATAGAGAATCAAAAGAAGAACTACAATTCTCAGACATTCCACTTCCTGCTTGGAATTTTCTCAGGTTTTTGCCTGCCATATGAGTTCTGTTATACTCACAGACACCATTCAAACAGTTGTAGAAACTTCAGAGTGTTTTCTATCCAAATATACTAATAACATGCATATTCCCATTTCTGGGCAAGAGTGAAAATACTGCCCCCTATCCTAAACAGGTTTTAAACAAATCAAAATATATTTTATATTTGAGATTCTTCAAAGTAGCCACCCTTTGCCTTGATGGCAGCTTTTCGCTCTCATGGCATTCTCTCAACCAGCTTCATGAGGGAGTCACCTGGAATGCATTTCAATTAACAGGTGTGCCTTTTTAAAAGTTAATTTGTGGAATGTCTTTCCTTCTTATTGCGTTTGAGCCAATCTGTTGTGTTGTGACAAGGTAAGGGTGGTATACAGAAGATAGCCCTATTTGGTAAAAGACCAAGTCCATATTATTGCTTATTTCCAGCTGTTCTTATGTTTGATGTGATGCCATTTGTCCCGTTCCAACCATTAATATGAGCCGTCCTTCCCTCAGCAGCCTCCTGTGGTGGAGTGTGTGGAGGATGTTACTCAGTCTCATAGACACTCACAGGACTGATCTCTACTCTTGATGAAGGAAGGTACCTTCCGCTCCTATATCATACCATGCTGTTAGAGACAAGCAAGTGGCTGACATCATCTAGTTAAAACCATCATTAGGCATAGCCTACTCAGCAGCATGTAAGTCTCAGCTTAAAGGGATTAAAGGGAAAATACACAAAAAAAAACTTTGGGTAATTTTTCAGTATTCCACTGTTGATAAAGTCCCCCCCCAAAAATAATGCCAGCAGTCAGGTTTTCAAGATATTGGACTTTCAAGAAGCAAAATGTCATTGGTCACATCCTCAGCATTTGTGGTGATTGAAGAGATCTCCAGGGTTAGCCATCCCTGAGTCTGTGTCTGATACTTTATATGTCAGAAGGTTAACAATGTGGTAAGGTATGGCAGGAGTTTATGCAAGAGGCCTTTATAGATAGCTTTTCGTCAACACAGATGCCCAGATATTTATAAGTAGGGACACGATCAATGAGGGCACATTTATTTTATACTTTTTTTGCCATTTAGCAGATGCTCTTATCTAGAGCAATTGTGACTGCAGACATTTTCATATTATACTTTTTTCTCGCACTCATGTAGCCTACAACATTTGTATGCATAAATCATGATACGTTTTTATGTGATTTGGAAAATAACATATACTTGGTTTTACCTGAATTAAGTGGCAATTTCAGTATCAACAGCGGACTAGTGAGAAAAATATATATATATATTTTTTTTTTGGTGGATTTTCCCTTTAACTGTGGATCAGGTTTTCTTTGCATTGTCTGTCTGCAAAAAACGACAAACAAAACATTCAAAGACAGGCTATATTCCTGTATCTCTGTATTGATTTGATCTCATGTATCCTGAGCTAAACATGGCACATTTGGAGAAACATTGAACTCAAAGTGTACACAGATTAAGCAGGTGGATGAAGCCAGCAGAGAGAGATAGAGCATTAAGAATGTGAGACAGGAGGATTCATGCTAACCAGGGCTGTTTCCATTGAAGCTGCTGGGCTGTGACTGTATGGCTGTGGCAGGTGCTGTTCATCTCATTGGGTTTCTTTAGCAAGACAGATTATCGTTTTGGTGCATTGTCCTGTTCAACATGTCAGAGTGTGGCTTAGTTGCTTCTTGACCTGTCAACCTAAGGAATTGATTATTTAGCTATGATGAGACATCACTGTTACCATAATGGAGAGTGACTGTAGCTGTCGAGGTTGTGGAGGCAACCAGCCATACAAGGTCTTCTCACACATAAGCAATGTAAGACCTTCGTTCCAATCATCCTCAAAATAGCATAGGAATTGATCAAATAGATAGCTCATGGTACACATATTTGTTATTTGGACGATGCTGATGAAATCCCTTTAAAATGTATTGATGGTCATGAAATTGCATCTACCCTAATTGAAGGCATGATGTTATTACAAGCTTTGTGCCTCACACATCGAAGAGCTTATTATATTCTGTAGCCTAGGGGCTAACTGTTACAGACAGCCATTATCATACTTGAGTTGCTTTTTGTTGATGCTCGGGTTGCTAAAGCAGCCAGAACCCAATTTCTGTCCCAGGTGAATAAAAAAGGCTGATAACCTAGCCTATGTAGGGTTATGAGGGCTGATAGCTGTCATCCACTTCCCTTGAAAAACAGTTTGCCCTACAACCAAATCTGTCGAATCAAAAGAATTTGCAAAAACAATCAGATTTTGACAGAAATATGGCTGAGACGCAAATAAAATTCAAGGAGAGGGGGTACAGAAATGGTCAGATTAATATTGCCATTGAGAAAATCGAAAATAAATCGAGACATGTTCTCTTTCAAGGACATTCTTGCAAAAATAAGCATTCTTGCATTCTTACTACCCGCTATTCAAAGTGCTCTGAACCAGTTAATGGAATCGTTCACAAAAATTGGCACCTTCTAAGATCCGATGACAGTATTGGTAATGTGTTTCGGACCCTCCCTTGGTCGTATTCTCGTGGGGCAGAAATCTCAGAGATCAATTGGGAAACTCTGATTTACCTCCCCCCAAAATAACCCTGCACAGCATCTATTTGCGCCCCTGCCAGATGGAAACTACAAGTGTAATTGCTGTGCTCAATGCAATGTCACTTACAAATGTTTGATCCTTCAAACACCCCCAAACAGGGAAACAAATCCCAATCAAAGGTGTTATCACATGCTCTACTAAGGCAGTTATTTATCTTATAACTTGTCCTTGTGGTAAAAATGTATGTGGGTAAAATAAAGCGCAAATTAAAGTATGAATCTTGGAGCATCGTTGCACCATTAGGTGCAAAAACTAGACGTACCCAGTTGCGGCCCACTTTTTGGAAGCGAACCACTCGATTTCGTCCCTACGTTATATTGGTATCGAACATGTTACCTTGACAATTTATTGTTAAAATGAGAGGCTGCCTGGATCTTTAATTTAAAGACCCTTGCTCCCTTCCGTCTCAAAGTAGACTTTGATCTGAAGAGATTCTTGTGATTATGTGATTTTGCTATTCATTGAAAATGTTTGTAGGCCTCTATAGCCAAATTGTATCTAAGATTGTATGTCTTCCATATGTCGTGACTTTACTTTCATTCATCTGATGTCTGTTGTTATTACTATGTTTAATTGTTACCCAATTAAATGAATCATGTAACAATTAACTCATTAGGAATTTGGCCGCCACGGAAGAGGCTGTTTAAATAGTAAGCATCTCCCGAATTAAACTCTGTAAGGTCTTTACCTATAACATCCATAAAAGAGTCAACATATTGTGGCAGACCAGGGGGTTTGGTCAAAACATTTACACAGATCAGACACAGACAGTGTAGGATTAGCTCGGTTTCAAGGGTGTTTATTTGAATAACAAACCAAAAGAAAAGAGTAGGTCTCCCCCATGAGACCCTCTCCGGGATACCGTCTTCTGGGCTCCGGGTGTTGCTGTGTCCTGTGGGGAACAAAAAACTGAACTCCCTCCTTTTACCTCTGGAACCGTCCCCAACTATACGGGAGTAAACTCTCTTCCCCCAGTCCCTTCTTCCATGTGCTGCCCTTCTGGAGGCTTTATGGGACCCATCCAGCTGGTGAGCAATCAGCCCTTGATTACTCACCAACCACAATCAGCCCCAATTAGTCCTGGCCGGAGAGCCCGTCGAGACCTAGCACGTCCAGCAGAGGGAGCCATCACCTCGTGATGTATACTCCGTCTGTCACCAGGCCTCGATGAGTCTCCCCCTGGTGGCTGACCTGTGGACTCCACAATATTAATCATAAACACTTATCATATCATCATTCTGAACGCCCCCCCCCCCCCCTTAGCTCTGTTGGAGAGGGGACTGTCGTCAGTGCGATGTATCTCTCCCTTCTCGATAGGGCAACTGCGTTTCCATGCTTCGCCCCTGACCTGTGCACAACAGAAAAAGAGAAGAGTTGAAGAGACAAGAACCACCTGGTGACCCGATCGTTTGTGTCCCTTCCCCTGGCCATCCAGACCAGGGGAGCATGCTCCGTGACCAGGGTGAAGTGGGTACCTAACAGGTAATACTTGAGTGTGTCTAGTGCCCACTTCACCGCTAGATACTCTTTCTCAACAATAGAGTACTTTTTCTCTCTGGGTATCAGCTTTCGGCTTATGTACACGATGGGGCGCTCCTCCCCATCGTGTATCTGGGACAGAACGGCCCCTAGCCTCGTGTCACATGCATTCGTCTGGACCAACATCGGCACCTGGAAATCAGGCGTTACGAGAATCGGATGGGAGCACAGCGCTTCCTTCAGGCGCCTGAACTCCGCTTCTGTCTCGTCTGTCCATTTCACTGTTTTCGGGAGGCGGGCTCTGGTTAGATTGGTGAGGGGGGAAGCTATAGCCACAAAGTTGGGGATAAACCGGCTATAGTATCCTGCCAGTCCCAGGAAGGACTTGACCTGTGTCTTGGTGTGTGGAACGGGCCAGTCACGTACCGTGTGAACCTTCCTCTCCTGGGGCTTGACATTCCCCCGTCCGATCAAATACCCCAGGTACTCCACCTCCTCGAATCCTAGTTTCCATTTCTTGGGGTTCACTGTCAACCCGGCTTGTCTGAGCGTGTCTAGCACCGCCTGGAGGCACGTCAGGTGCTCTTCCCAACCTTGGCTGTGGATGATGATATCATCCAAATCGGTGTACTGCTGGTGGGGTCGAAGTACTTTGTCCATCAGGTGCTGGAATGAGCTCTTGTTTCTAGGCCCAGGTCGAGGTCCTCATTGCTCGGGACCACCACTTGTACTGTTGGCGTCCTGGGTCCCGACCATAACACGGCCAAGGCTGTCCTCTAGTGCCACTTCTTCAACAGGTTCACGTGGTAAATCTGTTGGTTTCCGTCTCCCTGGCTGCCGTACACAGTAATTAACAGGTCCCAGCTTCTCTATCACCTCGTATGGCCCATGCCATGTTGCCAGGCACTGACTTTCGGCCGTGGGGATTAAGACCAACACCCTGTCTCCCACCTGGAATTCTCGGGTCTGGGATCCCCGATTACAGACCTGGGCTTGGGCGCATTGTGCCTTCTCCATATGTTCCCTTACCACTGGCCATATGGCTGTCATCCGCTTCCTCATCATCTCCACGTGCTCTACTACCTGGGGTACTTCTCGGATTGAGAACATTAGGTGGGGTAGTAGCTGGTCTCAGTTCTACCCGTCCTGTTCAATGACCTTCCACAGCATTTGTTTAAGTGTTTTATTGAACCGCTCGAGGAGCCCATCCATCTACGGGTGAAAGACGGAAGTCCGGATCTGCTTGATCTGCAGGAGAGCACACAAATCTTTCATTAGGCGGGACATAAACTCAGTACCTTGGTCTGTCAGGATCTTGTTCAGGATGCCCACCTGGCTAAAAAGGTAGAACAGCTCTCGGGCAATTCCCTTGGATACTGCCGCCCGTAGGGGAATGGCATTGGGATACCGGGTGGCATATTCTACTATTACCAGGATGTACCGGTGTCCTCGTGCTGTTTTTACCTGGGGTCCAATTATGTCCATGGCGATGCGTTCAAAGGGCACCCCGTTGATCGGTAGGGGGACCAGTGGGTTTCGAAAGTGTGCTTTTGGGGCAGTGATTTGACACTCCGGGCAGCTGCGACAATAGTCTTCCACGGCCCTCCTCATCCCAGGCCAGTGGAACCGGGTGACGATCCGTTCCCGGGTCTTCTCCATTCCCAGGTGCGCCCCCAACAGGTTGGTGAGGGCCAGCTGAACAACAGTTCCCACGTACCATCAGGGCAGCAACAATACCTCTCGAAGTTCCCCCTGTTGGTGCGACACCTGATACAAAAGGTTGTTCTTGATTTGGAAATGGGGGTATCACCAGTCACTCACCCCCGGAAGTTGCTGTCCATCCACCACTATCACTTGGACTGTGGCGGCTTTCAAGTTTGGATCCTCCCACTGGGCAGTCCCGAATTGTCCCCTCAGTTGGCCCCCAGTGGGTGTCTCAACTGGCCCCTCGAAATCGAGGAGGGGGAAGCTGGGTTCCTCCTCCAGTGGTTCTCTGGGGGGTTGGGTTCCGGTGCCCCATCCGACTCCGACTCCGGACCTGTAGATACAGGTTGGTCAACCGTTTGCTTCCGGTCCGCACAGGCACATCTTCAGCCAGCTCGTACCTTTTTCCTCAGCTCGTGCCCCCACAGGGCCTTGAACCACAGGGCAATGAACTGCAGACAATCTCGTCCCACTAGGAGAGGTACCGGCAACTCTGGTATGGCACCCACCGTCATCTGGCAGCTCCCTTGTGGCGTCACGATGTTGGCCCATACGGTTGGATACCGCTTTGTGTCACCGTGAACACAGGAAATGGACATCTCCCTACCATGTTCGGTCCCCTGGTTCAGCAGCGTAACCATACTTCCGGAGTCTAATAGAGCTTCCGTGTCGTGTCCGTCAACTTTCACCGGGACCATGGGTGCAGTTGATCCGTGGTGCACCCAACAGGAGGTGACGTAGTTCACTGCGTGACTATCCTCACCTCCGGGGCTTGCTGATGGCATCGACTCCTCTCGAGCCGGGCAATTCCAGGCAATGTGCCTCCGGGCACCACACTCAAAACACCTCCTTTGGTCTCCATCTACCTGGGGCCATTGGTGGTGGGTCGGCCTTACCCCAGCCGTCTCTCCACAGGTTTGCGGTCCTTTGGCCCTGCTGACTGTCGGTTCGGGGTACACAGCGGCGGGGCTGTCCTTCCATCCTGTCGAACGGGTCGCCGACTCGGCCCGGCTCCCACTCAGCAGGGCCTGAGTGTTCTGATGCATCTCCACTGTTTCCAGGAGGCCCTCCAAGGTCTGGGGTGCGCATAGACTCGCTGCCCTCCTCATGTCGTGGGGTAGTGCACGTAAGAAGCGATCCAGGACCACTTTTTCTAGGATGGAGAGGGTGGATACGTCGGTTAGGAGCCATGCCCTGGTGGCGCGCAGTAGGTTGCTCATCTGAGTTCGGGGGATGTGTCGGTTACGAACCTCCAGTTGTGGAACAGTTGAGCCCGATGTGCCAGGCTGTATCCGTAGTGGCTGAGTATCTCCCATTTGAGTCCGTCGTAGTTAGCTGCCTGTTCGTCTTTCAGGTCCCAATATGCCTTTTGGGCATTCCCAGAGAGGAATGGGGCCAGCAGACTTGCCCACTTCTGCCTTGGCCATCCTTCCCGTAGTGCTGTCCGTTCAAACGGACAGAGTTATGTTTCGATGTCATCATCTTCCGTTAGCTTGATTAAAAACTGGTTTGGATGTGATTCAGTAGACGCTCCTCCTTGTAGCTTCCTGATTTCCTCAACGAGGCGGACGTTTTGTAGCCGCTGTTCCTCCAGCGTTTGTTCCTGAACTGCCTGTTGTGCTTGTTGGGTCCGGATGAACTGAGCTATCAACTCGTCCATGCTGATGCTGCATAAACGTCAACCCTGATCTGACCACGTTATCAGATTGCTCGCATTCTCCACCACTTGTGGCAGACCAGGGGGTTTGGTCAAAACGTTTACACAGATCAGACACGGACAGAGTAGGATTAGCTCGGTTTCAAGGTTGTTTATTTAAATAACAAACCAAAAAAAAAAGAATAGATCTCCCCCATGAGACCCTTGAAACCTGATTGTCACCAACCACAATCAGGCCCAATTAGTCCTGTTCGTAGAGCCCGTCGAGACCTGGCAGTCCAGCAGAGGGAGCCATCGCCTCGTGATGTATACTCCGTCTGTCACCAGGCCTCGACGAGTCTCCCCCTGGTGGCTGACCTGTGGACTCTACAATATTAATCATAAACACTTATCATATCATCATTCTGAACAGTCGTATCCTCATGCATCTGCAAGAACTACAGACTTACTTATAATTCAGTACTACACAAATGAGTTTAATGATTTATTTACTAGCTAACTAAAATGAGAAAACAGGATAACATAGACACTTAATACATGAGAAGAAAGTCCCTAGCAGACTGACAATATGACGGCTTATTACACAGAGATTGAGGGGGAAAAAGAGAGAGACAGAGAAAGATGGACACTTATCGTGGACACACTCGATAACTATTCTCTCATTAATCATATACTTTGCACACGAACCAACCATTTGGAATAAGAAATCATGAATGTACAGTTGAAGTCGGAAGTTTACATACACTTAGGTTGGAGTCATTAAAACAAATTTTTCAACCACTCCAAAATGTTCTTGTTAACAAACTATAGTTTTGGCAAGTAGGTTAGGACATCTACTTTGTGCATGACACAAGTATTTTTCCAACAATTGTTTTCACTTATAATTCACTGCATCACAATTCCAGTGGGTCAGAAGTTTACATACACTAAGTTGACTGTGCCTTTAAACAGATTGGAAAATTCCTGAAAATTATGTCATGCCTTTAGAAGCTTCTGACAAGCTAATTGACATCATATGAGTCAATTGGAGGTGTACCTGTGGATGTATTTCAAGGCCTACTTTCAAACTCAGTGCCTCTTTGCTTGACATCATGGGAAAATCAAAACAAGTCAGCCAAGACCTCAGAAAAAAAATTGGGAGCAATTTCCATATAAACACCATAGGACCATGCAGCCGTCGTACCGCTCAGGAAGGAGACGCGTTCTGTCTCCCAGAGATGAACGTACTTTGATGCGAAAAGTGCAAATCAATCCCTTAACAACAGCAAAGGACCTTGTGAAGATGCTGGAGGAAACAGGTACAAAAGTATCTACATCCACAGTAAAACGAGTCCTATATCGACATAACCTGAAAGGCCGCTCAGCAAGGAAGAAGCCACTGCTCCAAAACCGCCATAAAAAACGACAAACTACGATTTGCAACTGCACATGGGGACAAATATCGTACTTTTAGGAGAAATGTCCTCTGGTCTGGTGAAACAAAAATAGAACTGTTCGGCCATAATGACCATCGTTATGTTTGGAGGAAAGGGGGGAGGCTTGCAAGCTGAAGAACACCATCCCAACCATGAAGCACAGGGGTGGCAGCATCATGTTGTGGGGGTGCTTTGCTGCAGGAGGGACTGGTGCACTTCACAAAATAGATGGCATCATGAGGATGGAAAATGATGTGGATATATTGAAGCAACATCTCAAGACATCAGTCAGGAAGTTAAAGCTTGGTCGCAAATGGGTCTTCCAAACGGACAATGACCCCAAGCATACTTCCAAAGTTGTGGCAAAATGGCTTAAGTACAACAAAGTCAAGGTATTGGAGTGGCCATCACAAAGCCCTGACCTCAATCCAATAGAAGATTTGAGGGCAGAACTGAAAAAGTGTGCGAGCAAGGAGGCCTACAAACCTGACTCAGTTACACCAGCTCTGTCAGGAGGAATGGGTCAAAATTCACCCAACTTATTGTGGGAAGCGTGTGGAAGGCTACCCGAAAGGTTTGACCCAAGTTAAACAATTTAAAGGCAATGCTACCAAATACTAATTGAGTGTATGTAAACTTCTGACCCACTGGGAATGTGATGAAATAAACAAAAGCTGAAATAAATCATTCTCTCTACTATTATACGGACATTTCACATTCTTAAAATAAAGTGGTGATCCTAACTGACCTAAGACAGGGAATTTTTACTAGGGTTAAATGTTAAGAATTGAGTATACTGAGTTTAAATGTATTTGGCTAAGGTGTATGTAAACTTCCGACATCAACTGTATTTACTTGTGTGTGTCTTTGTTCGCTGTCTATCTCTATCGGATCGAGGCCTTCTTAGGAAGGAGGTGGGTTGGCCTTTCACAGGCAAGCTTGTAAGGGTCCGAACCTTCCTCTTCTACTGTTGTTCACTCTGGAAACCAGCCAGTCGTGTCGACGATTCCCATTGGTGATGATAGTTTTAGAATACGGTGATTTGAGACTCGTAGTAGCTTGGGATGGTTTGAAGCGTAGTAGAATGGTCCCTCTCTTATTCGCTTTCCTCAATATCTGACTTAGGACAGCTAATCAGCTGTACCAGTGATTGTCTGAGAGGGGAGTTTGTCGCCTCTTCCTCCTCGTGTTGACAGTCAGGATTTAAATCGCATTAGGTGTGGGCTGCAGCTCCCTGTCTTTCCTGGGCTAAAGAGAGGTTAGTCTATTTCTTCACCTCGTGTTGAGGTTCAACGTTCCAACCAATTTCAAGCATGTAGATACTGCTCCACACTTTTCTGGTGTAACGTTAATTTCATTACCAAGGCTTTTTATGCACTCTGGCCAAATGGGACGGCTCCAGGACATCTGACATGCTCACCAACCTCACTCTGGGCTTGCCTACTTACTAGGCACAGTTTGTAGGAGATAGATTCTCTTATACCTCCTAAAAGCACATTCCTGTCTTAACAAAAATATGTTCTTAATTTTTCATATTATGCGCACAACGTATTGGATGGAAACTTGACAGATAAAGGGGATATACATTCTAAGTTACAGTATTTAATCCAAAATGATAACCTGTATTTCATTCCTTTGGTTGATGCTAAAGGGGGAGAAAGAGCCCTCCCTTCTCCTTAATTTACAACAGGGTGTGGAGGTGTCAATAAACCCACAAAAGTTCCCTCCTCCCTCTGCGGGTGAGAGGAGGTTGTAATTGTCAAGCATTGCCAAGTTGATCGGACCCATTGTGATCCTTACAGGACAGTCATGACACATTTATGTTTTGTATATGTTTTATTTATATCTGTAATTAACCAATGATATCAAGCCACACTCAGCCATGATTACAGACACCTGTGTGTGTCCTTTGACACTATATAAACTAGTGACCCGCAGTGTTTGTCATTATACCCTGATGAAGACAGCTTGTCTCTAGAAACGTTAGTTATTAGGTTATTAAATTATTGCGTCTGAGCTCCTAGAGTGTGCGGCTCTCCTAGCCAGCACCTCGCCTAAACAGGTGTGTGTTTTCTTTCGCCTCCAGATTAACCTAACCTATGTATTTGTCACGTCCTGACCATAGTAAGTTGTTATTTTCTATGATAGAGTAGGTCAGGGCGTGACAGGGGGTGTTTGTCAGTTTTTGTATTTCTATGTTTAGTTTCTAGTTTTGTATTTCTAGGTTGGTTTTTGTTTGGCATGACCTCCAATTAGAGGCAGCCAGTTGTCGTTGTCGCTAATTGGAGGTCATATTTAAGTTGCTTTTGTCCCACTTGTGTTTTGTGGGTGATTATATTTTGTGAGTGTGTTTGTTCCTCCTGCATCACAGTTTGTTGTTTTGTTCCTTCAGTTTATTTTGTATCGCATTAAGTTTCACAGTCCAATAAATATGTGGAATGAAACCGACGCTGCATTTTGGTCCGATCATTCAAACAGCCGTGTCAGTATTCATGAATGTGAGAAATACATTGTCATTTAACGTAAACCATATGGAAGGTGTGAAGGATGAGGTCCTTGTGACCAGTTTACAGGAATAGATGGACAAGGTTAATAAGATAGAGGTCTTTCTCCAGATGAAATCCTATGACTAGTGATGTCCGGCCGCCGGCAACCTGCCCACTCGACCCCATCACCTCCTCCCTTCTCGAGACTATCTCTGGGTACTTTCTCCCATTCCTCACTTCCCTCATCAACTCATCCCTGACCACTGGCTGAGTCCCCTTTGACTTCAAAAATGGCCCTTCCCTTCTCAAGAAACCAACACTCAACCCCTATAACATAAAAAACTACAGACCGTTATCCCTTCTTTCTTTTCTTTCACCAACTCTCTCGTTATCTCTCTCAGAACGATCTTCTTGACCCTAACCAGTCAGGCTTCAAGACGGGTCATGCAGCCGAGACCGCTCTCCTCTGTGTCACGGAAGCTCTCCGCACTGCCAAAGCTGACTCTCTTTCCTCTGTTCTCATCCTTGTAGATCTATCTGTTGCCTTCGACACCATAAACCATCAGATCCTCCTCTCCACCCTCTCAGGGCTGGGGGTCTCTGGGTCTGCACACTCTTGGTTTGCATCCTACCTGGCAGGTCTTTCCTACCAGGTCACGTGGAGAGGATCTGAGTCTGCATTACATACTCTGACTACTGGTGTCCTCCAGGGCTTGGTTCTAGGCTCTCTCCTCTGTTCTCTATACACAAAGTCACTTGACTCCGTCATATCCTCACATGGTCTCTCTTATCATTGCTATTTGGATGACATTCAACTACTTTTCTCCTTCCCGCCTTCTGACACCAGGGTGGCAACCCACTTTTCTGTGTGCCTGGCAGACATCTCAGCTCGGATGCCGGCCCACCACCTCAAGCTCAACCACGGCAAGAAGGAGTTGATATTCCTCCCAGGGATGGCCTGCCAACTCCAATACCTCTCCATCACGGATGACAACTCTACAGTGTCCCCCTCCCAGAGTGCAAAGAACCTTGGCGTGACCCTGGACAACACCCTGTCATCCTCTGCAAATGTCAAAGCAGTGACTTGCTCCTGCAGGTTCATGCTCTACAACATCCGTAGAGTACAACCCTTCCTCACACAGGAAGTGGTGCAGGTTCTAACCCAGGCTCTTGTCATCTCCCCTCCAGACTACTTCAACTCTCTGTTGGCTGGGCTTCCTGCTTATGCCATCAAACCTCTGCAACTTATCTAGAATGCCGCAGCCCATCTGTTTTCAACCTTCCCAAGTTCTCCCTTGTCACACCGCTCTTCCGCATACTCCACTGGCTTTAAGTTGAAGCTCGCATCCACTACAACATCATGGTGCTTGCTTAAAGAGCAGCAAGGGGAACTGCCCCTCCCTGCCTTCAGGCTATGCTCAAACCCGACAACCCAACCAGAGCCCTCCGTTCTGCCCCCTCTGATCTCTTGGCTGTCCCACCCCTATGGGTGGTCAGCTCCTGCTCAGCCCAGTCAAAGCTCTTCTCTGTCCTGGCACCGCAATGGTGGAGCCAGCTTCCCCCTGAAGCTAGTGCAGCAAAGTCCCTCCCCATCTTCCGAAAATGTCTTCAAAAAGTATATTAAATGAATCCCACGGCACTGACGTTCCTCATAACAACTTTTTTGAGGGAAAGTGTACTTGCTACGAGTGTTATATGTGGTTGTCTCACCCAGCTATCTTAAGGTGAATGCACAAATTGCAAGTGCAGCTGGTAGCCTATAGTGGAACTTTGGGCCAGCAAATGAAAGGTTGCTGGTTCGAATCCTGAGACTACTAGGTGAAAAATCTGCTGATGTGCCCTTGAGAAAGGCACTTAACCCGTATTGCTCTGGAGAAGAGCATTTGCTAAATGACAAAAATGTTAGGTAACACTTTACTTGACATAACCATGTCATTACAGCTGACATAATCTGTCATAACCTGTTATAATACGGCCATAACACTGTCATGACACATATTTAGACCTTTTTTGACATATATTATGCTATTTTATGGCTGGTTTTGACACCTACATCAAAGTGTAAAAACCCCCAAAACCTACCACACAAGGCAAAACATTCCATTACACCATAGCCTACATGTCAACGGTATATTTATGTTCTATAAATTTATATATATATATATATATATATATATATATATATTTACAATTTTCAATTATCATTGTGATTGCGCACACAATGATCACGTATGCCAATGCCGTGTTGCTGATGACTGGGATGAATACAGGAGAAGATTTCAGGAGCAGGACAAGACACCATCTTTGTGACTGATGACTGATATAAGGGCATGTACGTGATAGGCCTATCTGGCTTATATGATTATGATGGTCATAATGCTTCTTGACTGTGTCCTAAAGTATATTTTCGTAATCCAAGTAAAGTGGCACTGGATGGTCACAATGTTTCATGGCAGTGTCATAAAGTGTATTTTCTACAAGTTATTTAAAACAAAATTGGAAAAATTGGAAAGAATTCTTTCTAACGACTAAGGATTTAAAAAACAAACTTTCAATGGAAAGGAAAGTTCTTGGCAGGGAAAAAACTAATTTGAATACATGTGGGTTTTGACACTCTTATGTAGGTGTCATAACCAGCCATAAAATAACGCAATATATGTCACAACAGGTGTAAATAAATGGGTCAAGACCATATTCGAAAATTGTCTAATAAATTCAATCAATCCATTAATCAATATGATGGTGTAATAATGGATGATGATTTTGTTGTCCTGTCTCTTTATGACAGCAGGGTTAGTGAGACAGAGACAAGGCAGATCAACTGTGGTGGTGTTGTTGTGGTGAGACAGAGTGGGTTCAAAGGGGGACAGATGGCTCACGGTCCGCTCTCATCTGCTGCTCTATCCGTGCCAAAGTTCAGGGAAAAACACTTACACACACTCCACTTCATTCGCTTTCACTGATCCACATAAACAGATTTCCACACAGTCGCTGACATGATGTGCAAAGATTAACAAGTCGCTGTCAAAAGTAAGAGGGTTTTTGTTAGTGGAGTTTCAATGTTTCTATTCCGCTATTATAACATTTATAAAGCAGTAATTGTACTCAAGGTAAAAGGCCTCAGTGTGAACCTAGATCATTAGACTGTCAAAATATCAGTCCTGCTTATCTATTTGTCTACTCTAATCTATAAAAAGGGGCATTCTGTTAGTGCTGTCTCACAAGGGACTGCTGTTCCGCAACTCCAGACACAGTCCCAGACTAGACACAACTCAGAATGCTCTCTCACAGTGGCGTCAAGAAGCATGTGATGTTCATTGATGTTATCAGCATTTCAGTTAATTTTCTTTCCCTGCATTTCATGCTGTTGGATTCAACCAGTGAAGAACCTTCATTTTTCAGTTTTCCCAGATGACCGATAATCTGCAACATCGCACAACACAATGGCAAAATGGTCATTATTAGCAGAGATGTGATCTTCTCAGACTGTAAAGTTGTCTAAGTTCCTTTCATCCTTGTTTCCTAATTGAATTCAAACAGAAAAAAGTTTCATCCTCTGCTGTAGTGTCGGAGACAGATGTTATGCTTGATGTAAGATTGACCTTAAAACCTTTTAATGCAGTGTACTAAATTATGGTCACACAGAGTGTTTCTTGGTAGTCTTAAACAAATCTATACTCAACAAAAATATAAACGCAACATGTAAGGTGTTGGTCCCATGTTTCATGAGCTGAAATAAAAGATCCCAGAAATTTTCCAAACGCACAAAAGCTTATTTCTCTCATGTTTTGTGCACAAATTTGTTTACATCCCTGTGAGCATTTCTCCTTTGCCAAGATAATGTGTGGCATATCAAAAAGCTGATTAAACAGCATGATCATTAAACAGGTGCACCTTGTACTGGGGACAATAAAAGGCCACTTTAAAATGTGCGATTTTGTCACACAACACAATGCCACAGATGTCTCAAGTTTTGAGGGAGCTTGCAATTGGGATGCTGACAGAGAATTGAATGTTCATTTCTCTACCATAAGCCTCCTCCAACTTAGTTTTAGAGAATTTGTCCAACCAGCCTCATAATCGCAGACCACGTGCCAGCCCAGGACCACATCCAGCTTTATCTCCAGCGGGATCGTCTGAGACCAGCCACCCGGACAGCTGATGAAACTGAGGAGTATTTCTGTTTGTAGTAAAGCCCTTTTGTGGGGAAAACTTATTCTGATGGCTGTGCCCATGCCCAGTAATGTGAAATCCATAGATTAGTGAATTTATTTCCTTAACTCAGTCCTTCATTTCCTTAACTCAGTTAAATCATTGAAATTGTTTGCATTTTGCTTTTATATTTTTGTTCAGTATACTTTGAAATAAAAGTATACACCTCACACACGGTTAAGCGCTTAACAAAGAAGACACCTGTACCATGTCAGATATAGTGTTGAAAGGTATTCAATTTGGAGTTTGCATCCCAATATTACACTTTATATACATCATCACAGAAGACTGAAATATAACAAAACAGTTTGACATTGAAATACAGAATTGCGTCTTTTTTTTTTAAATAATGAAAAATCTTAATAATATTCTACCCATGAAAGGCGATTTGGTCATTTGACTGCATGAAAAGGTTACTGTATGATTCAGCGCGTCCGTTTCCAAGTTAGATTTTCTCCATTAAATCCAGCCAGAAAGGAGCTTTTTCATTGGCTAGGGTCTCAGAGGATATGTGATTAGCATCAGACAGACACTCTCCAACAGAAGATTATAGGAGTGTTGCACAGTAAGTCTGAAAGCCTTGGGCCTTACTCTACTCTGTATGTAGTAAGGTGAGTGCTCTTAAAGAGTCTCATGTATCAGAGAGGAGAGTAAAATCTGTATTCTATGTCAACTCTAAAACCCATTGTTCATTGGCAATGCCAAGACGTAGGCTAGATGGTCTGTTGTTTGACAGAGACAAAAGAGAGAGACTGAGACTGAGACAGAGACATACTATCATCGGTTGGATAAAGAGTTCGGTGAATCCCAGTTGCTCTGCTCTCTCTCCCACACATTTTCTCTCTGATCCAGTTCAAATGACCTGTGTAGAGACTTTTGCCTCTGAGATTGGAGTTCCTGGTGATCAGTTAGCAGACAGACCAAGAGACCGACAGACACTGGAGTCAACACATTTTTGGCACCTTGACTCACTTTACCTTCATACAGTACCTAGTGTAGTGTGTTGAATACTTACAGGAATTATGGTTTAACTCACACGAAGACTCAGTTCAATCTGCTGCCACATGTAGCTGGGGAGTGCAGCCAGAGAGATATCACATAGAGGCTAGCTACTGTACTGTATGTTCTTGCACCTGATCCAGCTGGCCTAGCCTGACCTCTGCCTCCCCACAACATATTGACAGACTTTGAACATCACCCTCTGCCACAATCATAATTAACACGGATCAGCCTCAAGTTTTCATATGAATACTACAGAGGAAGCACTACTATTACTGTACCTTTACTCTGTCTTAGAACTGAGGAGTGAAACGCAAGAAAAACTTTGTGTGTCTGTGAGTGTTTTGGCCTTATCAACTCCAGGCGGTCTCATCTGTGTTGAAGAGTGAATCACTAAACTCTTCATCTCCCTGACAGATTTCTTTTTGTGTGTGTGTGTGTGTGTGTGTGTGTGTGTGTGTGTGTGTGTGTGTGTGTGTGTGTGTGTGTGTGTGTGTGTGTGTGTGTCTCTGTGTCTGTGTCTGTGTGGTTGGGAGGAAGCCTCTTGTGTCCACCCCCTCTCCATAACCTCCCCCTTCATCATTGTGGGCTGTGCCCCATCGGAGAGGCAACAGTCTGGGACAGAGAGTACTGTGATGGCCCTGGAGAGCGATCTCTGTGTGTGTGCAGAGAGGGACGGGAGGGTGTGGACGGTAGTTAAGGCATCATCTGGAGTTGGGCACATCCCTGACACACCACTTTACTTCCAATTGGGACAGCCAATCAGCTGTAGGATGAGTAGCAGGGTGTCTCTAGGCTTGTGGCAGAACTGTATGGCAAAGTCATCTGCTGTGTTCTTGTTATGCCAAACATATATGGCATCGAGTGACAAATGGCTTGGCAAATGCACAGTACAGCTCTGAGACCAGGCTAGGGTATATCTGTGATCTTGGTTGAAGTTGCCCGTACACACAGATATATATACACTGATCAAAAAAATAAAGGGAACACTTAAACAACACAATGTAACTCCAAGTCAATCACACTTCTGTGAAATCAAACTGTCCACTTAGGAAGCAACACTGATTGACACTACATTTCACATGCTGTTGTGCAAATGGAATAGACAACAGGTGGAAATTATAGGCAATTAGCAAGACACCCCCAATAAAGGAGTGGTTCTGCAGGTGGGGACCACAGACCACTTCTCAGTTCCTATGCTTCCTGGCTGATGTTTTGGTCACTTTTGAATGCTGGCGGTGCTTTCACTCTAGTGGTAGCATGAGACGGAGTCTACAACCCACACAAGTGGCTCAGGTAGTGCAGCTCATCCAGGATGGCACATCAATGCGAGCTGTGGCAAGAAGGTTTGCTGTGTCTGTCAGCGTAGTGTCCAGAGCATGGAGGCGCTACCAGGAGACAGGCCAGTACATCAGTAGACGTGGAGGAGGCCGTAGGAGGGCAACAACCCAGCAGCAGGACCGCTACCTCCGCCTATGTGCAAGGAGCAGCAGAAGAAGCACTGCCAGAGCCCTGCAAAATGACCTCCAGCAGGCCACAAATGTGCATGTGTCTGCTCAAACGGTCAGAAACAGATTCCATGAGGGTGGTATGAGGGCCCGGCGTCCACAGGTGGGGGTTGTGCTTACAGCCCAACACCGTGCAGGACGTTTGGCATTTGCCAGAGAACACCAAGATTGGCAAATTCGCCACTGGCGCCCTGTGCTCTTCACAGATGAAAGCAGGTTCACACTGAGCACGTGACAGACGTGACAGAGTCTGGAGACGCCATGGAGAATGTTCTGCTGCTTGCAACATCCTCCAGCATGACCGGTTTGGCGGTGGGTCAGTCATGGTGTGGGGTGGCATTTCTTTGGGGGTCCGCACAGCCCTCCATGTGCTCGCCAGAGGTAGCCTGACTGCCATTAGGTACCGAGATGAGATCCTCAGACCCCTTGTGAGACCATATGCTGGTGCGGTTGGCCCTGGGTTCCTCCTAATGCAAGACAATGCTAGACCTCATGTGGCTGGAGTGTGTCAGCAGTTCCTGCAAGAGGAAGGCATTGATGCTATGGACTGGCCCGCCCGTTCCCCAGACCTGAATCCAATTGAGCACATCTGGGACATCATGTCTCGCTCCATCCACCAACGCCACGTTGCACCACAGACTGTCCAGGAGTTGGCGGATGCTTTAGTCCCGGTCTGGCGGATGCTTTAGTCCCGGCCACCTCATCAGGAGCATGCCCAGGCGTTGTAGGGAGGTCATACAGGCACGTGGAGGCCACACACACTACTGAGCCTCATTTTGACTTGTTTTAAGGACATTACTTCAAAGTTGGATCAGCCTGTAGTGTGGTTTTCCACTTTAATTTTGAGTGTGACTCCAAATCCAGACCTCCATGGGTTGATAAATTGGATTTCCATTGATTATTTTTGTGTGATTTTGTTGTCAGCACATTTAACTATGTAAAGAAAAAAGTATTTAATAAGATTATTTCTTTCATTCAGATCTAGGATGTGTTGTTTAAGTGTTCCCTTTATTTTTTTTTGCAGTATATATATATATATATATATATATATATATATATATATATATATATATATATCAGGTTACACTTCACAAATCCACTTTAACCATTGGGGGAAATGCTAAACTGACCTTAGATCTTCCAACTCCTATCTCTGCTGCCCAGAGCTAGAGCCTCTGTGTTTGGAAAAAAAGTAAGTGAAAAGCTTCAAAACACCAGTTTTGGTCATAAGTAAACCATAGTGCTCCATCTAGGCTTAGGTAGTGCTGCTACAATATGGCTCTGCTCTGCACTAACACGGAAGCTTATAAGAAATCCCGCTATGCCCTCCGACGAATCATCAAACAGGCAAAGTGTCAATACAGGACTAAGATTGAATCGTACTACACCGGCTCCGACGCTCGTCGGATGTGGCAGGGCTTGCAAATCATTACAGACTACAAAGGGAAGCACAGCCGAGAGCTGCCCAGTGACACAAGCCTACCAAACGAGCGAAATTACTTCTATGCTTGCTTCGAGGCAAATAACACTGAAACATGCATGAGAGCACCAGCTGTTCCGGACGACTGTGTGATCACACTCTCCACAGCCGATGTGAGTAAGACCTTTAAACAGGTCAACATTCACAAGGCCGCAGGGCCAGACTAATTACCAGGACATGTACTGCGAGCATGCGCTGACCAACTGGCAAGTGTCTTCACTGACATTTTCAACCTCTCCCTGTCTGAGTCTATAATAGCAACATGTTTTAAGCAGACCACCATAGTCCCTGTGCCCAGGAACACTAAGGTAACCTGCCTAAATAACTACCGACCCGTAGGACTCACGTTGCATACTGCCCTAACAGATCCACAGATGATGATATCTCTATTGCACTCCACAATGCCCTTTCCCACCTGGACAAAAGAAACACCTATGTGAGAACGCTATTCATTGACTACAGCTCAGCGTTCAACACCATAGTGCCCTCAAAGCTCATCAATAAGCTAAGGACCCTGGGACTAAACACCTCCCTCTGCAACTGGATCCTGGACTTCCTGACGGGCCGCCCCCTGGTGGTAAGGGTAGGTAACAACACTTCCGCCATGCAGATCCTCAACACAGGGGCCCCTCAGGGGTGCATGCTCAGTCCCCTCCTGTACTCCCTGTTCACTCATGACTGCATGGCCAGGCACAACTCCAACACAATCATTAAGTTTGCCGATGACACAACAGTGGTAGGCCTGATCACCGACAATGACAAGACAGCCTATAGGGAGGAGGTCAGAGATCTGGCCGTGTGGTGCCAGGACAACAACCTCTCCCTCAACATGATCAAGACAAAGGAGATGATTGTGGACTACAGGACAAGGAGGACCGAGCACGCCCCCATTGGGTATGGCCCAGTACATCACTGGGGCCAAGCTTCCTGCCATCCAGGACCTCTATACCAGGCGGTGTCAGAAGAAGGCCCTAAAAATTGTCAAAGACTCCAGCCACCCTAGTCATAGACTGTTCTCTACTCCACGGCAAGCGGTACCGGAGCGCCAAGTCTAGGTCCAAGAGACTTCTAAACATGTTCGACCCCCAAGCCATAAGACTCCTGAACATCTAATCAAATGGCTACCCAGACTATTTGCATTGCCCCCCCCCCCCCACTTTACGCTGCTGCTACTCTCTGTTATTATCTATGCATAGTCACTTTAATAACTCTACCTACATATGCATATTACCTCAATTACCTCAACTAACCGGTGACCCCACACATTGACTCTGTAACTGTACCCCCTGTATATAGACTCTCTATTTTTACTTTACAGCTGCATTTAACTACGTGTTACTTTCATTTCTTATTCTTATTCGTATTTTTTAAACTGCATTGTTGGTTAGGGGCTTGTAAGTAAGCATTTGACTGTTGTGTTCGGAGCATGTGTCTAATAACATTTGATTTGATTTAACCAGCCTTGATTATGGGTGTAGAAGTGAGTATATGAAAGCACCTGGAAGACTGTCTTCTTGCTGCGGAAACTTACCATTGAGAGATATTACAGTCCCCCAACTATATTCCTGGGAAATACATTAGAATGTGTGGGCCAAGGTTTACGTACCTAAGGGCCATGCCAGTTACCGGGCTGAAAATGAAGTCATAAGTTGTCGACCTCATCCAAGGGTGGACAGTAGTGTAGAGAGCCAATGGGGGTAAGGGCAGAGAAGGGAGATGATGTGCGATTCATTGACGTGTGTAATGGGAAAAAAGCAGTGGGCCGCTGCAGCTATGTGATATCAGAAGAGCTCTGTCTTTTTCAATGTCTCCTCTCACTCTCTCTCTCCCACACACACTCAAACAGACACATGCTCACTTATGCTCCCTACTCACCCAAGATTGGATGTAATTACTTTCATCTTCATTTTAAGTAGTGTACCAAACCTTCATGGTTTTACCATGTTATTGTCACAGCTAGCCCATGTGTTGACCTCCTTTAAAAAGGCAGTGTTACAGAAATCTTGGTTTTACCAGCAGCTTTTGAAAGAGAGTCGTTTTGTGTTTATAACTTGTTAATACAAGAGACACAGGTTCTCATGCATGACTGTGTGTTTGGCCCCTAGGAAGTATCATCCATGGGAACATCAGACCTAGTCGGAGCAGTGCACAGCATCTTTGTTACTT